>NC_136649.1:1609609-1644609 GCF_949748355.1 Melanostigma gelatinosum | reverse complement strand
AACTCATTTTCACTCCGGGCCACATCAGCATCATGGTCGCCCACAAAGGGCCGGTTGTAAATGTCACTACTCGAAACATATTGTTAAATAAATCTCTGCATTCACAGTTTAAAGTAGTCTTCAATGTACTCACAATACATTTCCATGTTAAATGTACAGTAACCAGCCAAAGAGCTGCTTCTAACTGTTTAAGTATCTCATAATTTTGACTTTCTATCTCATCATTTTGACTTTCAATCTCATCATTTTGACTTTCAATCTCATCATTTTGACTTTCAATCTCATCATTTTGACTTTCTATCTCATCATTTTGACTTTCAATCTCATCATTTTGACTTTCAATCTCATCATTTTGACTTTCAATCTCATCATTTTGACTTTTTTTTGCTGGCGGATTCGCGGGCCACATAAAATGACGTAGCGGGCCGGATTCGGCCCGCGGGCCGGGAGTTTGAGACCCCTGATCTAACGTGTAGTGTTTCATTCACTCACCGTCACTCAGCGTTTGGAGAATACTTTTCTAGCTCTGTCGTTCCACCATGTTCTCCTCTTCTTCTCTTAAGCTTCTTAGAGTCCTCCTCTCTTTGAGGGAAGAGGGAATTCTCAGAAAATGTGAAAATTCTAAGATTTTTTTATGTTTTTCAGCGAATTGCAGAGTTCTGGCCCCAAGTGGGCAAATACAAAGCAAAAGGGTGAATGCAGCTTTAATGCTTCACAGCAATGTTAACAGATGGCAGTCAGTGATGAAAGTATGAAAGAACTGAAATGAGCTGTCAAAACTATCAAGGGTCAATATTTGGTTTAGCTTTCACATTTGTGATTTTCTCATACTTTTTTCATATGTCTTTTTAATGGTACATTTTGAACCACACACATTTTTGTTCTTACTTGCTTTAGAAAATATAAAGGTGGATCCTATGGCTTCAAACTATAATTTCCTGATGTATATATTCTCCTGCATGAAACTGTTTATATCAGTTTCATGAATGCCATTAGATTCAGTACAGTGAATCCGAAATGCCAATTTTGTTTTGTTGAATCCAGTTCCAGGTAGTGTTGAATGGCTCTGAGACTTGAGTTCACCTCTCTCATAACTGCAGGTAATGTTGTGTTCGTGCTGTTCGACTGTTCTACTGATCGAGGACCTGAGCAGCTATGCCTGTGTGTAGTAATGCTGCCACCTAGAGGACATCAAGTCACACAGCGAACAACCTCAGCAGGGCTCAACATATTTAGGTGGTTTGCAGATATGGCAGTGAAGTGTTCCGCCTGCTGCACTTTGATTGGACATCATGAGCCTGTTGGATTGGGAAACATATGAATTCATCTGCAAATTCATAGGTACGATATGTGAACTGTAAGATATGAATACGTATGATTTTGCCTTTACATAAACACATGTTTACCATGCACATCACCTATATGACTTGACATTTATGTTTTCACCTTAACAGACTATCAACATAATGGAACCTAAAACACATAACAAATCTGATTTGTAAAATTATTTTTATATACATATATATGCCTTTTTATATGTTCACATTTGCAACCATTGAAATGCTTGATTGTGCTCGTTTGTGTTTTCTAAAAATAAAAAAAACCCGGAATTTTCCAAATCAGAATTTTTAATGTGGTATTATGGTTCCCTTATGTTGATAGAGTATGTTAAGGTGAAAACATAAATGTAAAAGTGGAACTGTAGAGACCTCCAGACGTTTAGCACACTACGAAGGGCAGCGATTCTCCTTCGCTTTAACGTTAGTAGAATAGCGTGGCAGATTGCCGCTGGCAGTGACGGAGTTTACGTTAATGTTTTGGCGTAGCAGAGGCCCGGCTGAAAGGAAGGGGTTCACCGTGGAACGAGTAGCCACCAAATCGGAACAGCAATAGTGACTGGCAGTGAGGATATCCAACCAACGAGTTCAAGTCTTGTCAGGCAAGACTATCAATTGAAAAACAAACAGCAGGTGAGATTGTGTACGGAACGATATGACGCTACTCTCTCTAGCATGTGCTGGCCCTGCTAGCTGTTAGCTTGCTAGCTCGCTGACATGGTGATGGTGCATGGTGGCTGTAGTCACTGGCCAGACGTTGTGTTTCGTTACACGCTGTACATTTTGGGTGAAGCCCTATTTAAGTGTGGCTCTGTAAGTCACGCAGTCAGTAAGTAAGCACGCCGTCGGCCATCAGAATAGCCAGGTCAATAACTGTTCCCGACAGGCGCAATCCGTCGGATTTACTATTCGCTAGCCATGCTAGGTTAAGCTACCTTGGTGGACGCTGCAAGAGGTTTTCCATTGCAGTTATGCGAGTATTTGGTCGCTAACGCCATGTAAGAAGCTCATGGGCTGTATGAGCCATTATTTGGTTACTTCATTTGTACTAAATCTTTCTTTACAACATGGCCTCAGCTAGCGTTAAGATAACGGAACGCAAATAAGCTAATTCGCCAGATGTTAGCGCTAGTGTAAGCTAGCCGTCTCCCTGGTCATACTTTGCCACCAATAATGAGGCCATGGCTCTTGAGAGGGGTTGTTGCTCTGTAGCGTAAATGTGATATTAAGTAGGCATCTGCTAATATTTAATTAGATTGCTTTAACATTGTAGTCATTTGTATTAACGTTAGCTCAATGCTAATAACGTAAAATGCTTGGCAGAAATTGATCTGCTTAACGTTAGTCGCTAACGTAGCCAGTGTTACTCTCGGCATGGTCTCTGCTAGTAACTACAACATTAACTTAATGGCCAAGTGTCCAGCTGAAGACTTGTATTGGCATATGTGGGTTGATGCTTGCATGTGGAGAAAGGAGGCTGCCGTGAGTTAATGGCAGCCGCTGGATCTGAAGCAGTGGTCATGAACCGTTCAGGCGCGGCTCTGCATGCATGCTGTAGGTATAGCGTTAGCTGCCTTTCCTCCCTTGTGCTAAACGGTTGGGCAATGGCAGATGTGTTGGCTCGTCAGTAGGAGCTCACAGGTGTTTAAGATTGAGACACGTTAGGATCGAGGTTACTTGAGCCCCTTTCAAACACTTCTTGGTAAATGTTCTTGCTATTTGATATTTCGCTGTCATGTTTAGAAAGTCTCTTCCCATTTTATTCCTTCGTCTGTCTGCATTGGACAAGAGGTATGTCACTCAAGTTCTATTGTGATCTACCTCTTCTCACTGGCACATACTGACTCTTTTTGACGTATGCCACCGATGATTATGTTCTGCCACTGTGTGTGAGTGATTTTTTTTTTTTTTTGATTTTTTCCCACTAGGGGTAACAGTACAACCATACGCCACTGACAGATACCACCTTTCACCATCATCTACAGGTGGTCTGACAAACCATTTCATCTTTACACCTTACAGTTACATTTATTGTCTTACACTTAAGTATTTTTGTCTGGATGTGTGCACACTTGGTCCCAGAGCAGGTTAGATCCCACCAAAGTATAGCATTCATAAATAATCTTCCAGTGTTATATGATGGCATAAGTAACTTGTTTTTATATTGCACAAAGCTACAGCAGTGGCATGTCAGTAGGGATCAGAGGTGGGTGGGGGTCGGTTATTTTAAGAATCAAGATTCTTATCTTCTAAACCTTTTTTTTCTCCATACATAAACGAGACATTGCATTTGAATATACAAATGGATATTGAATTGTGACAGAATAAGAAGCAGCACTCCCGTGGCTGTCTGCCTCTTGGCACTAAATGCAGCGCGTGATTGGAGTCACACAATGTGTCTTTCATGAATTTAAAATGAAATGCAACGCTGGGTCACCGTGTCCTGACAGCAAACGCTGCGTCATGTCATGCAAACAAACGAGACCAGTCTGATCTGGTGTACAATTTAATTTCGAAAAGCCTACCAATTGTATTTCTGTAACATTTTAATTTTTTGTGTAACTTCCTCTTGCTATTCTTTAAGTCACTGAGAAATACTTAAACCCTTTTAGTAGATTGAGTTTATTTGAGCAAGTTTAGCATGAATAAATTATACATTTTGCCTTCCTGTGTTTTCATTCTTGCAATCAGTTGATACAACTTTATCAAATATAAAAAGTCCACGATATTATACACATTTACTCTGCTCTCATTGCATTATTTATTTTACCGGAGGAGATCCTGCTGTTAGCCCCCCGATGTAATGAATAGAAATGGGATCACAGCCCCGTAGGACTTGTGACTACAGCTTCTATGTGCCTCTCTGTCAGTAGAGCAGTAGCAGCATAGCAATACGAACAGTAACAGGACCGCTCTGAGGCTGTTTAATCTTCTTCAAGGTATAGGGAAACACTGGAACGTTTTCATGTTTGTTTGTTTTTTACAAAATGAAAATCCAGCACCTCCAAAATAACCAGCAGTCCTACTGATTCACATGTGTTAACTGTTCTTCTGAGAAGAGTCCTTGCAACAATTTCAAACTTAACCGATCATCAAACACCAAAGTACAAAGTTAAACACTTGAACGGAACCGTGTGCTAGTGAAATGTTCAGATTGTGTTTGTAACACTGCAGTAGAGGTTTAACAAACTGAAAGTAAGCGTTTTAATGCAGCAGCACCAAAGAGGCAGTGGCCTTGGTCCTGGAGATGGACTCCATCACATCGCAGGCCACATTAAGGTCCAGTTCTGTTAAACCAGGCTGAGCTTGAGCCTCCTATTCTGAATTCATTACCTGCGTGTTGACAACTTGCACATTTGAGATCTTGCCAGTGTTTGAACCAGTAGTGTGGTTCTGTTCTGGTTCGACACGTTTCTTTGTGAGAGAACTCACTTCGTCCATGGCGCAGAGCAACAACTCATCAGGTTAGATTTAAGTGTTAGAAGGAAGCCAGGTTGCGTTCTGTTTTGAATCACTAGCCAATGAGATGTAAAGACTTGTGTTTGCTGCACCAAGCTGCGTAGCAGTACTCGCAGTAGAGTGGATCATGGACTGGCTTGTCTCGGTCTAGTGATGGGTCCTTCGTCCCTCTGCTCCATGTACCTTCGTCAGCATGTGGCACCCAGCGGTACCGTACCATCCTCATTTTGCTCTCTGCTTTTGTCTTTGCAGAGCTGAGGACCCAGTCACAATCCTGACACTTCCCATTTGTGCAGAGGTGAGAAGTGACTGTGTGTACTATCACAGTATCAGCACATGAGTAACAGATAGTCTCTGTGGAAGCCAGGCTAGCCCGAGTGCTTCCTCTACAGCTAACATTGATGGTATTGTGTTTGAAAGGGATTGGTATGTCAATGTTTCCTGTTCTTGGTTTCTCAGGTCAGTTTGCAGCTCAATGTGGGGGAGCATCAGGAGTTGATTGAGAGATATTGTATCATGAAGCCCAGATTAAGTGTTGTCTGCTTATCCAGAAAGTCTCAGTTATTACCTGTAAGTATATTTCCTCATACATTAATTCTACTAGCATTATTACCAGATACTCTTCCATCTCAGCACATTTAATCTCCAGCTGTTCTGGACCTCTAAACAGGCTGTTGTCATGTGCCAGACAAGCTGCCCTTATCTCTAAACAAGCTCTTCTGACGCTCTAAATAAAGCAGATTCCAGATCAGGCTTTGTGGTATGGACAGACGCTTCCTTTGATCATAAAGCCGAGTGTTACTGTACGATTCTCTGGTTTGTCAGCTAAGTCTATGAACTACACTGCGAATAAGTGTCTGCTGACTCGTATGAATGGGTCCAGTGCGGGGTTTTATTTATTTATTTAGCCCAATTCAAACAATACAATTGAGATAAATGAATATCAGAGCAGGAAGAGGCAGGAAGCCAACTGGGCTTATTTGAAGCCTCCACCGATATAATATTAACATTTTACAAAATTACAAACAACATAAAATACACATAAGACATTACATGACAGCAAAACAATGAACAAAATAACTAGAACTCTAAACAAGCTGTTGTCCAGGACTAAAGATGCTCTAACAAACTCGTCTCACTTTCTAAAGCTCCACACAAGCTGTCGTCATTACTCAAAGAAGCTCCAAACCAGCTGCCCTCACATTCTGAACCAGCTCTGTTACTTCCAAACCAGCTGTTCTCCAGCTCTAATCACACTGTTATTACAGCCTGTTATCAGCGCTAATCACACTGTTATTACAGCCTATTATCAGCTCCAATCACACTGTTATTACAGCCTATTATCAGCTCCAATCACACTGTTATTACAGCCTGTTATCAGCTCTAATCACACTGTTATTACAGCCTGTTATCAGCTCTAATCACACTGTTATTACAGCCTGTTATCAGCTCTAATCACACTGTTATTACAGCCTGTTATCAGCTCTCATCACACTGTTATTACAGCCTATTACAGCGCGTTACAACGAGCAGCAGCTGCTACTCACTGGAGACTACTGGACATCACTGGCTCACCATCATCACCTCTGAGTTACAGCATCATAGTGATGAAGAGTAGAGCTGCATCACCATCATCACTGGCCCCATCACTGGCCCCTCTGCCAGTGGGCGAGACCAGCTGATCTCTAGTACGCTAACACGGTCTCCTCATCTCCCCTGCCAGTGAACTTCTGACCTGAAGAGGATGATGAAGTGAAATAAAGTGGACGACTGGAGGAGCCCAGCCCCCCCCCCCCCCCCCCCCCTCACCTCCACCTCTTTGAAGCATGGCAGGCCTGCAGCTTGTCACCCCTGCCACTTCACCCATGGGGCCTTTCTTTGGTCTGCCATGGCAGCAGGAGGCCATCCACGACAACATCTATACACCTAGGAAATACCAGGTGAGGAGGCGTGTTGCATTGTAAATGCATCCAGGCTGAGCTGTATCAAGAGCTCTTCACTGCTGGTCTTCTGTATTGTATTGCCTCTCCTCCATCAGCTGACTGTCTGTGGACCTGTACCTTCCTCCACAGGTAGAGCTTCTGGAAGCAGCTATTGAGCACAATACTATCGTCTGCTTGAATACTGGCTCAGGGAAGACCTTTATTGCAGTACTTCTAACAAAGGAGCTCTCCCACCAAATCCGGGGACATTACCAAGACAATGCAAAGAGGACTGTCTTCCTGGTGAACACAGGTACAGGACACAGTGTTGTTGATGTGCCACAGAAAGATTTCCTGTCACTTCTGTGGACTATGAAATACATTTAGAAAACAGCATTGTTGATACTCCGATTTCATTCAAATGCAAGTAGTCGTTTACATTGACTTGGATCTTTGCAAGTAGCTTACTGTTTCTCTGGTCTGCGTTGAACAGCTCTGTCTGTAGTGCAGCAAGCAGCTGCAGTCAGGACTCACTCTGACCTCCAAGTGGGAGAGTACACCGATGTGGAGGAGACCTCATCATGGACTGACCAACGGTGGAGTCAAGAGATCTTGGAGAATCAGGTGCTGATCTGTTTTAATGCGTTAACACTGGCTGCATGCTTCCTGTCTGTACTTCCTGTCTTACTGACCGCCTTGCACATAAACAAGGCCTACAGTTTGGCTCGCACATGCACTGTGGATTAATTACACCGTTTAACCGTCGTAATGTGAAATGAAGCCACAAGATCAGCATTGATGCTTTCTGGTCACTGATCGCTGATGGTGAAACATTGTGATCAACACTCCTGTGTTTAGATCGGCAGGAGCAGAGCTAGCAACGTTAGCAGCACCGTAGCTAACAGCTCACGGTTAGCATTATGATGTGTTCCTGCTCTAATCGGTAGAAATGAGCATTGGGTGATGATATTGATGATAGATCCTAATGCAGGGGTCTCAAACTCATTTTCACTCCGGGCCACATCAGCATCACGGTCGCCCTCAAAGGGCCGGTTGTAAATGTAAGACTGTGTAAATGTAACTACTCGTAACATATTGTTAAATAACTTTCTGCATTTGATTATTGTTTATTCAAGTGTAAAAATATTGTACATGCAGTTATATAAATGTAAAAATATATTTAAGCACATTTCTGTTGTTATAACTTAAATCCTTTTAATTTAGGGTTCAGAAACCCACATTACTCTATCAAAGATCAAACTATTAAAGAAAATATCAAAGACAAATATCAAACAAGTTATTACAATAACTTTGTTCAAAGCTTAAAATCCTTTCAAGGGTGCGTT
Source organism: Melanostigma gelatinosum (assembly GCF_949748355.1). Taxonomy (NCBI): domain Eukaryota; kingdom Metazoa; phylum Chordata; class Actinopteri; order Perciformes; family Zoarcidae; genus Melanostigma; species Melanostigma gelatinosum. Next base: position 1,636,545 of record NC_136649.1, on the reverse strand, counting down.
TGCACAATCCCACATGAAGTATTTCATGTTTTTTTAAAGCCACGTTTGAAGTAGTCTTCAATGTACACAATACATTTCACAATACATTTCCATTTGAAATGTACAGTAACCAGCCAAAGAGCTGCTTCTATGTTTAAGTATCTCATCATTATGACTTTCTATCTCATAATTTCGACTATGGGGATATTTTTATGATCAAGTCTAACTTAAAAAATAATAATAATAACTTTTTTTTTTAAACTTTTTTGTTTTTGTTTGTGCTTGCGGATTCGCGGGCCACATAAAATGACGTGGCGGGCCGCATTCGGCCCGCAGGTCGGGAGTTTGAGACCCCTGTCCTAATGGTATCACCATGTGTTCAAAGGGCATCTTGTAGAATGTGGTTTTGATGAACTTGAATGAATCCAGGTGTTTGAAGATGTTTCACATGAATATAAGAAAAATATTAGAGATGCGTTATGAGCTGTTTAACCTCTAGCTCTAAGCACCTTATATTTCATCATTAAAACTATTGCTGACAATCTTTTCTTTACTAATTGTTTGATTTGGTGTTTTTATGCAAATAAGCACTACAGATGAGCGTAACAATGAAAAGGTTAACGTTTAGAATTTGTTACCATTTCAACACTGTGGTTGAAAGGATCTTTTGGGACTGTGGTGAAAAATAGTCTGAAGCTTTACGTACCAGCTGCTTTAGCGAAACAACAACGAACACAATGTGTCCTGGCCGATGTGGAATAAAAACATGATCTTTTTCTGCCGATCCGATCTGTGACTCAAAACCGAGGCAGGAGCCTCGTGGTCCGTTCCCCCCATGAGTGCACCATGATCGAGCAGCCGCACAGAGTGAGCTTTATCTAACCGTCCTGCTGAACTGCTAAAATACCTCCCAGTCTCATATCATGTGGTAAGAGCCGTAGGATTAATGTCACATGATCAACATCTTTGATGCGTGATAGAAAAATACAAAGTGAGTGTTGGGATGGTCGTTCACTAATACCAGTGCGCAACAGCAGGAGTGTCCATCCTCATCACATCTGTTTCTGGTAGACTACAACTACCAAGGAGACAAGATGTGCTACTGATGCACATCGCTCAAACAAGCAGCTCTGAATCATGGTCCTCTCAACCTTCTCCTACACAGGTGCTGGTCATGACTTGCCACATATTCCTGCACGTTCTGAGGAATAAAATCTTACCTTTGTCTAAACTCAACCTGGTGGTGTTTGATGACTGTCACCTGGCCATCACAGACCACCCTTACTGTGAGATAATGAAGGTGAGACGCTGGTCGCAAAGTCAAATCCACCTTTTGTTTTTCTTTGCCAAGAGCTTTGTGAATGAGCTGCTCTGCTCTCCCTCCGTGCAGCTGTTTGAGGGCTGCTCGTGCAGTCCCCGTGTCCTGGGTCTCACGGCCTCCATCCTGAATGGGAGGTGTGACCCGTCAGACCTGGAGCACAAGATCCAGAATCTGGAGAGGATCCTGAAGAGCAATGCTGAAACTGCCACTGACCTTGTGGTCCTGGACAGGTAGAACTAGGAGTTCTGTTCGCTACAAAGTGATTTTCATCTGAGCAATGAGAATCAATGACAGCAAAGACCAGCATGCCAGTGGCAGTGACTCCAAGGTGTCCTTGTATTTATTGCAGATACGCCTCTCAGCCCAGAGAAGTGGTGCTGGACTGTGGCCCCTACGTGGATAAGAGCGGCCTCTCTTCCTGTCTGCAGGCAGAGCTGAATGAAGCGCTGCACTTCCTGAGTGACTGCAACATATGTGTTACCAGAGAGGACCGCGATCCCACGTTCATCTCCAAACAGGTCTGAGCTACAGACATGCATTCAGCTTCTTCTATTTCTGTTCTGCACACAAACTCAACAAGTGTTTTATTCATGTGACGTCACCAAAGACGTCGTGATTGAATAAAAGGCTTTCCATGATAGTCAGGATGTCCCTGACTGTGGCCACAGGTTCACTGCTCATGACTGTAACACCTTGAATATGTACTCATAAGCGCTGTCTTTCAGAGGTTGGCTGTAATCCTCTTCAGAATAATCCGGACTATGACCATGTCAAATTAGTTATTAAGTTATTTTACTGTCTCACTCCAAACCGAATTGAAAAGTTGGTAATTCTCTGGCAGCAGTGGTGGAAGTGCAGAGAAAGAAGGCGTGTTCAACCAGATGGTGATGTAGGTGAAGAAAGGAGCGGTGCATGCCGTCTTAACCCTGTGAAAGGGATTTCTTGTAGTGTCACTGGGACATTTACAGCTTAAAAGTATTTACTGTTGCACTATGTAAGGAATGAAATGCAGAGTCACAGTCGGAAACTTCGCTCAAATGATTATCAAAGAAAGAGAAATGCTTTCCCCTCGTCCTGAGTCGGTACCAGAATACTTCCTCCTTCTGTGGTACACGAGCAGTACCCTAACCAGGGCCTTAGTGAGGAATAAGATGTCCCTGGAACTTCATTGAGAGCCTGGTCCCTGCAGTCGAAATACAATGAGTTCCTCAAACTGTTACTTGTCCCTGGGGGAGAGTTCCTGCTGTTGAAAAGAGGCTGTAATCCCTGGGCCTCTGGTAGCCACTGCCCCTGCAATACTGACATTTTGGTGACAAGGACGATGGCCCAGGTGCTAAATTTAGACCTAGTTTCCTCCAGTCAATATGTAGTAACAGTTTATGAGTTCATAAGGAGTTTAAGGCCGTAAGTGGGAGAAAAAACCCCAAATCCAACTGTTGTTCACACTGTCTCTGTCCAGATCCTGGGGGACTGCCTGGCCGTGCTGCAGGTTCTGGGTCCCTGGTGTGCAGATAAGGCCGCGGGCATCATGGTGCGGGAGCTCCAGAAGTACATCAAACATGAGCAGGAGGAGCTCAGCCGCAAATTTCTGCTCTTCACAGACACCATCCTGCGCAAGGTGCACGCCCTCTGCGAGGAGCACTTCTCGCCCGCCTCGCTGGACCTCAAGTTCGTCACCCCCAAGGTCCTCCGGCTGCTCGAGATCCTGCACGAGTACAAGCCCTTCGAGCGGCAGCAGTTTGAAAGCGTGGAGTGGTACAACAACCGCAACCAGGACAACTACGTGTCGTGGAGCGACTCTGAGGATGAGGACGAGGACGAGGAGGTGGAGGCCAAAGAGAGGCCTGAGACAAACTTCCCCTCGCCGTTCACCAACATCCTGTGTGGCATCATCTTTGTGGAGAGGCGGTACACTGCTGTCGTCCTCAATCGGTAGGGCTCCGTCCTTTCATATGTGGCTGTTGCTGACCTTCTAATGTGAAGTAAAGGTCTTGTTTTAACCACAACCTTGACCCTGTTGAATACACTGTTGTATTTCCTGGCCACTGCAGCTGAGAGAAGTAGTAAAATGTCAGTGACTCACTCAGTCTGCGTTTCCTCCTCAGTCTGATCAAAGAGGCGGGGAAGCAGGACCCGGAGCTGGCTTACATCAGCAGCAACTTCATCACCGGCCACAGCATCGGCAAGAACCAGCCGCGCAACAAGCAGATGGAGGTGGAGTTCAGGAAGCAAGAGGAGGTAAACAGGCACCACTCACCAGAATAACATGATGAATAGTCTCAAAGCCAATACAATAGGCTATATATTAGACCATGTTTGGCTGAATACTTAACTAACCAAACATATTGAAATGTGCCAAAGTTAGATTTCTATCAAGAAGGCTTTTTTAATATTCGCCACACCCAACCCGTTATGAGAGCCAATCCACACCGACCCGACCCGACCCTGCAAACTGCCAACGTCACGCATTGTAGCAGCACAAGTGTCAGGATTGAGAGGTCCAGAGCTGTGGGAAGATCCCGCCTACATTCTAGTTAAAATGACCTCCTTTATTGTTGAATAAAGAACAATTAAGAATTGTGGAATGACCTGTTCCATTCAGACCCTGTTTCTGGTACTGACAAGATCCCATAACAAACTATTGAACTTTGTAAGTGAAATAATGTGGGAAGCTTGTGAATGTCAAACTAAATGTTGAGTTGTTATATTATCTCGCACGATAAAATAGTTCAGAAAGCATTTCTCACTGAGTATCAAAGCAGTATTTGTGCCCCCCCCCCCCCCCCCCCCCCCCCCTTTCATTCTCAGGTTCTCCGCAAATTCCGGGCTCATGAAACCAACTTGCTGATCGCCACCAGCATCGTGGAGGAAGGCGTGGATATCCCAAAGTGTAACCTGGTGGTGCGGTTCGACCTGCCCACAGAGTACAGGTCCTACGTCCAGTCTAAAGGCCGAGCCCGAGCACCGGTCTCCAACTACATCATGCTGGCGGACAGTGAGAGGACCAGAACCTTCGAAGACGATCTCACCACCTACAAAGCCATAGAGAAGGTCCCCGGCATCTTTGTCTCTTGTGCTTCAGTCAGCGGTTGATCATTTCAATCATGTCAGGAGGAATGTAGAAACTGTTAGTTTGTAATCTAGCAGTTCTGTTGGTAGATCTACTGTATAATATTGTGATGACCATCTCATTTGACCGGTGAGCAGATCTTGAGGAACAAGTGCTCCAAGTCGGTGGAGGTGAGTGAGTTTGAAGTGGAGCAGGTGCTGGACGACGACAACATCCTCCCACCCTACGTGCTCCACTCTGAGGACGGAGGTCCGCGGGTCACCATCAACACAGCCATCGGACACATCAACAGGTAGAAGAATGTTCCTGTAGAGTAGGGCTGGGCCATGTCCGTCCGTCCGTCCGTCCCAGATTGGTCTTGTTCAAACGTTGGAATTCAAGTGCTCTCTGAAATACATTTTGCAGACAGTAGTATTTTCAAGAATTAATTTTATTTCTTCAATATATATTCATTTAGTTGTATTTATTTACAGACTTTTTTTGACAGACTGACTGACTGAATAAATGTGAAATTACATTCACCAGAAGGTCACTTTTATTTAGCAGTCTGTAATTACCGTAATGCCGAGTATATACAAGTACCGCAAAACAACGTAGGGCAGTGGTTCTCAACTGGTCTGGCTGCGGGACCCACCTTCACCCCTTCATGACAAGCCAAGACCCAAATCAAGGAACATGTTCAACTTCTCAAATGTCTTTAATGTAAAGATGGAGCGGTTTGAACCTGAGCTGAAATGTCCTCTGCAGTCGTAGTGTAGGATCTCTCTAGTGCAGAGAACTTGTTCCTGTAACTCCCCGTCCCACATGTTTCACGTAAACTAGTGAAACTGCTTTGTTTGTGATGTCTGCAGATTCGTCTATTTGTAATGTAAAATGACCACTTGCCTAAATTCGAGCTGTTGTTTGATGTCATCCGTCTTCAATTCAATACTCATAGTGTCATTTGACAGAGGTATAGTTTTCAGTTCATCCGCTGCGGATTTATCCAACAAATGCCGCTTCAGTTTTGACGGCTTCATACTTTCTTATACCAGAACCTCACTGCACAAAACTCACTGAGGTTTGTGCAGCCAAAATGAATTTCACTGAATTGTCCTGCAGCTTTAAATTCAGTTCATTCAGGTGTGAAGTGATGTCAATCAAAAACCACAATATTATATTTTAGTCATCTAAAGAGAGAAATCAGTGAGCATGGACTTTATCTGTGGTTATTGTTTCAGCTCTATTCTCTCTGGTAACATCATTGGACAGTGAACGTGTTATGATTCTGATCATATTGGGCTCTTAGGTTTATTTTCTGTGTCTTGATTCAGATGTGAGTGGGTACATTTGCTTCATATAGGACATATTTGATGCCGCCCGTGGGATGAATTCACCTATACAAATCTGTCCAGTTTTGGACAAAGACTCTGGTCTCTCTAGTCATTTTTCTCTTCTGGAGATCGTCCTGCGATTTGACTTTCACACCTAACATTATCATTTGTCCTGCTTTTCTTTCTGTTTCCTTGTCTCTCCCCCGTGTGTCACCGTGTGTGTACATCTCACTCGAGTCAGGAAACATGGCAGAATACCCATATTTGATTGTCTGAGCTGCATCACGTGATGTGATTTACAACGCATTGGTCGGTGTGTTTCCTGCACCACTGAACAAGTGCCGTAACGGCTGAATAAGCTGCGCCGGTTAAAATACGCGGTCCGCCAGTTAGTGACCCCTGTTCTATACATGAGATTGCAGGTGTCTATTAGCATTACAAGGCATTAATGCCAAATACTGTTAAGGAGTGTGAATAACTCTGCTGCATAAAAAATCCCCTTCAAAATAAAAGTACACTATTTTAATTTTAATTTTTTTTCAGGCAAAGGCCTGCGACCCACCAGTTGAGAATCACTGACATAGGGGTTAGTTAGACAGACCCCTTCCATCACTGTTGTATACATATATATGCATGCTACCCGCCGGTGGCTTTAAAATGAGACGGCTTGTGCTCGATGTATGTGATACAGTCATTTGCTACATCTTTGTAGAACAAGCCAACATCTCGATACATCAGCCACTCCATACTGCAAAGTCTTTAAATCCTCAATTCATTAAGGACAAAACATGTTCACTCAGGAATCAGCTTTATCCAATTATAAGAAATGTTATATATGAATAAAATGGTCATTCTAGGCAGCAAATACAGTACACCATGAAATGATTATGCAAGTAAATAGAAAACATAGTCATTAAAACTGTTGAATGTACAGATGTTACAGTAATTAGAATGTAGAGACATCTTAAAGGTCACATGGGCTACTACACTCTAACTCATTTCATTACATTGCAATAACCCCACCAACGTTTTCATTGTCAACATTTTCTTTCTTCAGTTCCATGGCGCTCCCTCAGGTCAAAAGAGTTCCTTCAGTCATGTATGTTAGTTTTCCACGGCCGCACCTTCTGAATGTCTTCGTTGCTCTGGTGCTCAGGTACTGTGCCCGGCTGCCCAGTGACCCATTCACCCACTTGGCACCCAAGTGTAAGACTGCTGAGAGGCAGGACGAACGCTTCCAGTCCACACTCTACCTACCCATCAACTCCCCTCTGAGAGTCCCTGTGAAGGTGAGGGAGAGCATCTACGTTTTAAGACGTTCAGTAATGGTCATGTCCTAAAGCAGGCGAGCCCTGACTGTTCAACACTTGAGTGTCAGAGTACACTAATACAGTGTATGATCCAGACACTTATTAATAACGTGCCACTGTCTTTACAGGGTCCGACAATGATCTGTGCCAGACTGGCAGAGAAAGCAGTTGCACTACTATGTTGCGAGAAACTACACAAAATAGGTAAAACATGAATTGAAATGTTGCAGATGTATGAGTAGTGATTCCCTGTCAGCCACCATAGAACGTTCTCCTGCATCTGTCTGACCTTGTTGCTCTTGTTCTCTTCCTCCCAGGTGAGCTGGATGATCACCTGATGCCGGTGGGTAAGGAGACGGTGAAGTATGAGGAGGAGCTGGACCTCCACGATGAGGAGGAGACCAGCGTACCAGGCCGGCCCGGCTCCACCAAGAGGAGGCAGTGCTACCCTAAAGCCGTAAGAAAGTCTCGTCCGTTACAACTCGACTTCCCTGACTCCCAGTGGATGATGAGAATGAGAATCGCAAAGCCAATGTACATACAATGTTTAATGACAAACACACACTCGACAACAATACCAACAGCAATACTGTAGAATATATCATAGAAAGAGTTGCCTGTGATTACACCAAAACACCGGATGCAGCACTATGCCCTCCATCCAGAATGGAGAGATGTCTGGCCGAGTGCTTCCCGAGTCATGGAGACGAGCCATCCCATAGCAGCCGTCGCCGGTCGGAGCAGAAGAAGGGCCGAGCAGAAGCCTCCCAGGGTGCATTGCTCACAGGCTTGCTGCCGAGCAACGCCAGAGACCAGTTTCGCAATCCACAGAGACATGAGTTTTAGGGGGAGACTTTGAGGAAGGTCTACTCACATAGGAGGACGAGGAGACACTGAGTGAGGTAGCACCAGGAGTACAAATACTCAGCACTATGGACTCTTCTCTATACAATTGAGTTAGAAGAAACGTGTGTGACAGTGCTGCTGTAATGACACAAGTCCGTGCTGCATACAGACGGAGAAGTCCCAGCGGTCCTCCGGTTAGACCCCCCTCGCTGCAGGTTGAGTCCCTAGCGTTGGTGCACCTGTAATGATGAGGGCACATGCAAAGCAAACCTTTTCGGGCGCATACTTGTTTTACTCATGCAGAACAAATGATGTAAATGTCAATGAATAATAAGCAATTTGGAATGCTCCTCTAGAAGAATGTTGTTGTCCTCTTCAGATCCCAGAGTGTCTACGGGACAGTTACGCTGTACCAGAGCAGACGTACTACCTATATGTGATCGGGATGGTCCTCACCACCCCTCTCCCTGATGAACTCAACTTCCGCAGGAGGAAGCTCTACCCACCGGAGGACACCACCAGGTGCTTCGGCATCCTGACTGCCAAACCCATACCTCGAGTATGTTTTCACCTCCTTTATTCACTTATCCAAGGAAAGAAATGTCTTCGGTGTCGTCCTCTCATCATCGGTTATGGGTGGTGCTTTCCTTCTGTCCAGATCCCCCATTTTCCGGTGTACACCCGCTCGGGCGAGGTGACCATCTCCATCGAGCTGCAGAAGTCTGGCTTTGCGCTCACCACCGTGCAGCTCGACCTCATCACCCGCCTGCACCAGTACATCTTCTCCCACATCCTCCGCCTGGAGAAGCCGGCGCTGGAGTTCAAGCCCACACTGGCCGACTCGGCTTACTGCGTTCTACCTCTGAATGTCGGTGAGTAGAATTGCTCTCGGTCGAGCCCGGTGAATGGTTTGGTCCTGGCGTGTGCAGATGCTCATCGGTGCTCTCTCTCTCTCTCTCTCTCTGGGCACTTCTTTGACTCCTTCAGTTGGGGACTCCCACACTCTAGATATGGACTTTATGTTCATGGAGGACATTGAGAAGTCTGAGGCCCGCACCGGCATTCCTACCACTCAGTATACCAAGCAGAACCCCTTCACCTTCAAGCTGGAGGACTACCAGGATGCTGTTATCATTCCAAGGTACCATGGTGACTTGTATACATGCTCCTGATGTCACTGGTTTGAGCTACCTAATGACTGTCTCCCTCTCCCTCCCTCCCAGGTATCGTAACTTTGACCAGCCTCACCGCTTCTACGTTGCCGATGTGTACACAGACCTGACGCCGCTCAGTAAGTTTCCTTCGCCAGAGTACGAGACGTTTGCAGAGTACTACAAAACCAAGTACAACCTGGACCTCTCCAACCTGAACCAGCCACTTCTGGACGTAGACCACACCTCCTCCAGGTCAGCAGCACCGGGATCCTGACACTTAGCTATCGCTGTAAACCGCTGTTCAGTGGGATGTTTTTATATAAGTACACTTCAACAGGTCCCCTCGGCCCTGTGCGGCTTGTGGGTGTGACGTTTTTTGCCATTGAAATCGACATAACCTATGCGTTTATGATTATATTGTTCACTGGAGCACAAGCAAAGTTCATCAGATCTGAAATGTAGTCTAGAAAATGTAGGGTGAAAATTCATTTTGTTTCCTTTCACAATATACATCGCAGAAAAAATCATTGCAATTCAATTTTTTTCCAATATCTTGCCCTATGTTACACAATGTGTTCAATGGAACTCCACCAACTGTACACATCAGCCTGTGCTTTACAGGGTTTTCAAGTAGTATGAAGCCTTAAGTGTGCTCAGAGGGAACTGTGTGACATCTCATGAATGTCCTCAAGTGATGTCACTCGAGTCAGCGTTGGTGATATAACCAGAGCCCTGTAGCCTGCTGCTCATCTCTGCTACAGGCTAGTAGAGGCTCCAGGATACGAGCATAACCACACCCGAATCCCCCACCAAGGAATGAATAACTCGATCCCTCTGGATCTGCACTGTTCTAGGAGGTTTTCACAGTACCGTACTTTTCGGACTATAAGCCGCTACTTTTTACCCCACGCTTTGAGGCTTCGGTTTATAGTCCGGTGCGATTTATATACGGATTTTTCTGTAGCTTTTCTCCGCCACAACAACAACCGCAACTTCCGGTTCCGGTCTAACACAACATTTACCAGCTCCCGACACAGAACAGTTGCTACCAGCTGTTACTGACAGGGTCGCTACAATATGGATGAAGTACCTTTGACCTACCTCTCACTAGAACTGTTAACAAAAAAGGTTGAACGGCAAGATGCTTTTAACAGTACATGTCCGACTCGCTAGCTTCTAAGCTAATTTTAACATTACGGCCAATGGGGAAATGCTAACCGCGATTAGCATTAGCGAATATATAATATATCTTTGTACATCTTTTCATGCAGTCATACTTGCATTACAGACTAAGGTCTCTCACGGCTACCAAACGAAAAGCAATGAGGCAATAACTGTTGTTGCTCATAGCTCTGAATAGCTGTTGTGCTAGCAGCAACTGGCCAAGCCAGTTAGCCGTAAATGCTATTCAGAGCTATGAGCAACGTAGACACGCTGCATGAGAAGAGCAACTTTTTCACAATTGTGGCAAATCTTCCAGATATGATCTTAGTTCATGTATAATTGTGTTTTCTTTGTGCTCTCAGACTGAACCTGTTGACCCCTCGGCACCTGAACCAGAAGGGCAAAGCCCTGCCCCTCAGCAGTGCAGAGAAGAGGAAGGCCAAGTGGGAGAGTCTGCAGAACAAACAGGTAACGGTGCCTCTGTGGTGGTCACAGGGATTGCAGCACTGTGTGGAGAACACAGCCCCTTCATTCATGTCAGTGAGTCCAAGAACGCACTGCGGGTAATTGGAGAGAAGGGGTAAAACTGATTTTTAGAGTTCTGTGGGTGTAATAAAGCGCTGTGCAGCGTTTTGATGTCTGATAAACCTTGATATTCGTGGATCTGTTAGTTACACCTTCCTGGTCTACACTTTCACCTGAATCAACACAAATCCCTCCATATAGCGCTCGCTCACACCCTGTTCACTGATCAGTGGCATTTCAATTTGTCAGTTTGTTGTTTTCATCAGCCTGCCTGTCATCATGCTTTTTTGATTTTCATGTCATCTTTGATGTGTTCAGTTACCATGGTTACATGTGTTGTTCACGTGTATGTGGTGAGATGATGAAGCCAGGACCTTCTGGACAGACTTGGGCATAAACTAGAGATAATTCAGGTTTATTTTAAAGGTTACTTTTGATCTAGTTTTCGAGCCGTTTTCATCATTTTTAACAGTAGAAGCTATGAAATATGGTTTGATCATGTAATGTATGACTGCACAGATACACATCTGGTTTAGTCATCACCTGAAGAGAAGCAGATGAAGTTCCTGTATGAACTTAGATCTGGTGTGTCTGGAGCCCCTTGACTAAAGCCACTAACATCTTGGCTTGTGTCTTCAGTGGGAAAGGTTACAATCTGCATTCATCAGGGACAAATGACTCTGCAGGAGCCACGGGTATTAAAGAGATAAACAAACCTCGGTGGTGTTGGGAACTAATGGAGCGTGTTTGGGTTATCAGCATTTAAGAAACTGAATTCTTGACATCAATAGAATTATTAATGTATGTAACAATTATTAATGATTATTAATAACAACGGGGCACCACCCTGCGAACAGGGACCAATAACCAAACGATAAAACTAAGTCTCATAATTAGTAGTCACTCATAATGTCAATAGTCTGCGTATGACTATACATTCAGTGACAGTGAAGGTTTTAAGTTCGAGCACAGGCTACTACATACAGTCTTATCAAATACATATGCACAAGTAATCACAGACGACTGCTCTTTAAAGTATAACAGAGTTTATTAAATCAAAATAGTAAATGATCAAATCAATTAATATTGCAACCAACAAATGTTATCATACAATTTTATATGCCTAAACTAAAGAATGAATAAAATGGATGAGGGTGTATGTCTGTCTGTGTGTGTGTGTGTGTGTGTGTCTGTGGGTGAAAAGGAAGGAGAGTCTTACAGCTATTGCTAAAGACTACAAAGATGGCGGCGTCGAGTGACGCGGGCAAAAGGGTAGGGGCCTTAAGATACTACAGCTAAAAACTACAAAGATGGCGGAGTCGAGTGACGCGGGCCAAAATGGCAGTGAGACTGCTGTACGTAATCACGTGTGCCTGGGCAGCACGTGATGTGAGGCGATCGTTTGAACGGGGTTTCCCCAGGGGCAGAGACAAGAAAGAGAGCAAAGGTGGGGGTCATGAATCAAACTTCTGCGTGCGGTCCGTGTTGTAGTGAGAATGGGGATCGCTGGCCGTATCGTACACAACGTGCTGTTGTCGGTAGAACTGCCAGCAGTTATGTACGATAGCCGAGATTCCACACTTCACTCACAGAGCTGATTTAATGAGGAGAGAATACCACACGAAGTGTAATAAAACAAATGAAAATAAATCAAATAAATCCCAAGCAAACAGTCATAGTTAATACACAAATACAGCGGAGCTTCTCTGCTCTGTAAGGAGTTGCGCAATATCTCAATATCACGCGACTAACTTAAACACACAAAAACACGGGAATATCAACATATAAATGAATGACCTGAATTAAACTTAAGTTAATTTAAGCTAAGCTATGCCCAGATACCAAGAATCTTACTTGTCGTTGCAACGTTGAAGTGTTCGTGGGGAAGTGGTCTGTTTCATCGTCAGGAAGGGGCTTTGGGGGAGCTTGCGGGTCAGCGCGGCGTTTGAGCCGGCTTCGGGCCGTCGTGGCGTGGGCTCGCTGTGGAGCGAAACGCAGACGTGATCTATCCTCGCTGCAGGGAGGGTGATCTAACTTCGGCTGACGGCGTGGTCCGTGCGTCTTACCGGGAATCGTCGGTGAAGGAGGGAGGCTTGGTCGTCTTTCCTTCGCCGGAATGTGTGCACCAAAAGAAAAAGAAGCGCAAAAAGCGGAGAACGGATCGCTGAAGCGGATTCGTTATCGCGGGCTGAGTGGGCCTTTACTCAGAGGGGAACACGGCTGTTTCGTCCAGCGAAATGGCTTGTGACCTGACAGGGTTTGATGAGGGTTTGAGGGCCTCGGCTCCCTCGTGGCCTTCGGTTGCCAGCGTCGTGCTGGAGGTAGGAGGCTGGTGTGTCTTCATATGTCCAAGGACGGGTCCCAGGGCGAAGAGCGGTTGCGTGCCTCCTTCTATCCCGGAGGGATTGGTGGAAAAAGCATTGAGGTGTGTACTGCAGGCGGTTTTGTAGAACAGTGGTTGAACCACAGGGGTCCTGGGGTCTCTTGGCTCTCGGCCAATGAGATTGCAGCGGTGCATTCAGGTGACCATGGTTTTTTTGGCGGGGGGGAAATTTACACCCTAGTGTGACATTCCTTTGCTCTCATCAAACTACAAATCAGGATGAAACCTTTGCTTGACAAAGTGAAGGCCTGATTCTCTTTGTTCACAGCACATGTTGAAGCCATATGGTCAGACCCCAACAGTGGTTTGTTTAGTTTAAAATGTGACACACAAGAAAAAGTCAAGTCAGGCATACTCGTCTATTGGCAATGGAGGAGGAGTCTGTCAGCTACGTTCAGTGGGTTTTCCCCACTTCAAAAAACACATTTACGCTTGGTGGAAAAAGGGTATGTGTGACCTCCTACAGAAATGAGTTTCAGCCACGTCACCTTCCACACAGTCTGTCCTGCCACAGTCCCGGTCTAAACTACTGTTGTGCTTGTCAGATCCTGGTTCCAGAGCTGTGTGCCATCCACCCCATCCCCGCCTCCCTGTGGAGGAAAGCAGTGTGTCTGCCCAGCATCCTCTACCGCCTCCACTGCCTTCTGACCGCCGAGGAGCTCCGAGCCCAGACAGCCAGCGAAGCCGGAGTGGGAGCCCGGACCCTGCCCCCTGACTTCAGGTCCCCGTCACATACATTAACACATGACTTCCTAATGATACGTTCACTTATTCCACTTGCTGAATCAGGACTTTGCGTAATGAATGGAACAATGGCCGTACACTATATTACTCTACTGTAACACTGCAGTTATTTATGCATAATCTCCCACAGTGTTAGGATGCAACACATGAAGTACGCTGGTCGTACTGAAAGACACCTGCTTACTCTGTTAGAATGAATTAAGAGATGTCACAGCTGAGCTGGTGTGTATTGGTAAATGCTAGGGGTGTAACAGTATTTGTATTGAACCGTTTGGGTCCCCCTGAGACCCAAACAGCTGTTAATATCTACTACTCGCACAAGCGGAACAGAAGTTCTGGAGCGCGAGTTTTACCTGGAACATGTTTTTGCAGCGCACCAGTTGCTGTCAACTTTTTGCTGAGTCGTAGCATACTAGTTGGTTTACCTCGGTTTGCCGGGGTAAGGAAGCTCAATGGTACACAAATTGTGTGAAATGGTATGCCCAAAGTTTAGCTGAAGTCTGTTATATATGTGGATACACTTCTAATATTCAATTTTACCAGAATGTGCTGATTAGAGAATATTTTCATCATAGCTGCATGTATGCGGGCCCACTCAATCGTATACGACACAACTTCAAAGCATATAATTAAAGTGCTTAACCTTTTTTTAAGAAGGTTAAGCTATTACATTTTTAGGCCTCTGCTCAAAAATTGCATCTCTCTCTGAGTCTCTCTGAATCTCTGTCTCTCTCTGTGTCTCCGTGTCTCTCTGCGTCTCTGTGTGTCTCTGTGTGTCTCTCTGCGTCTCTGTGTGTCTCTGTGTCTCTCTCTGAGTCTCTGTGTCTCTCTGAGTCTCTGTGTCTCTCTCTGAGTCTCTGTGTCTCTCTCTGAGTCTCTGTGTCTCTCTCTGAGTCTCTGTGTCTCTCTCTGAGTCTCTGTGTCTCTCTCTGAGTCTCTGTGTCTCTCTCTGAGTCTCTGTGTCTCTCTCTGAGTCTCTGTGTCTCTCTCTGAGTCTCTGTGTCTCTCTCTGAGTCTCTGTGTCTCTCTCTGAGTCTCTGTGTCTCTCTCTGAGTCTCTGTGTCTCTCTGAGTCTCTGTCTCTCTGTGTCTCTCTGAGTCTCTGTGTCTCACTCTGAGTCTCTCTGTGTCTCTCTCTGAGTCTCTGTGTCTCTCTCTGAGTCTCTGTGTCTCTCTCTGAGTCTCTGTGTCTCTCTCTGTGTCTCTGTGTCTCTCTGAGTCTCTCTGTCTCTCTGTGTCTCTCTCTGTGTCTCTGTGTGTCTCTGAGTCGCTCTGTCTCTCTGTGTCTCTCTGTGTCTCTGTGTCTCTCTGAGTCGCTCTGTCTCTCTGTGTCTCTCTGTGTCTCTGTGTCTCTCTGAGTCTCTGTGTCTCTCTCTGAGTCTCTGAGTCTCTGCATCTCTGTGTGTCTCTCTGAGTCTCTCTGAGTCTCTCTGTGTCTCTCTCTGTGTCTCTCTCTGAGTCTCTCTGTGTCTCTCTCTGAGTCTCTCTGTGTCTCTCTCTGTGTCTCTCTCTGAGTCTCTCTGTGTGTCTCTCTGTGTCTCTCTATCTCTCTGAGTCGCTGTGTCTCTCTGTCTCTATCTCTCTGTGTCTCTGTGTCTCTCTATCTCTCTGAGTCGCTCTGTCTCTCTGTCTCTCTGCGTACTGGAGTTTTTCTCTATGTCAGCCCCCTGTGAGTACGCAGGGCTCTATCTCAGCAACCCATTGTTTGATTTCAGTGATTGACAACTCATTTGAAGCGTTGGAACCAATAGAAGTGAGCTATACCCACGAGGACGAGATTGACAGCATTGTTAGCCAATCAGAATCAACAAGGCGCCGTCTATCTTGAAGCGTAGGCTCCGATACGCTGAAAGTCAAATCCTCACCCCTGCTCAGAACGGACCCCCTAAACGTCCGGAATGATTTGAGTGAGACAGGATATACCGTGAACATATATCAGTGTGGATTTGCCGGGAAAAGTGCTTTTTCTTTGTAAGAAGAATTTGCTGACCGTAAAGCGATGAAGCGCTTTGTGTGGCTGCTGTTCGTTGGCTCATATCTCGGTGATGCTTTGGTGGAGAGAGATGTTTCGGATATGTGTGGAATCTGCTTGCTTTTTGTCATCTCGGTTTGTCTGCTAGCATGTAGCTTCGATCGCTAGGTCCTGAAATGTTTCACTCCTGGCGAAATATGAATATGATATTTTGGTAATTCTTTTAGTTGGTGTTTGAGTTGTGTTTGGAGGATGTAAAAACGGCTGACATGTTCTTGTTGCCCAGGTTCTGTTGTTTAATTTGATGTGCAACATCATTATATTCCTTTGTGATAAGTGCATTGTTAGACACGCTGTACGCTAAACTTTCTCCCTAGCCCCCGGGGCCGCTCGGGCTTAACAGGTTTTAAGCCCTGCTACATTCATTGTACAGTCTTATGATGGAGCATTACAGAAATACTTTAGTTATTTATTTTAGTTATTTATTGGCAATATGCCAGTATTTGATTGCCTTAACTGTTAAAGTAAGAATTATGGCCAATAAGCCGTTTAATATTAATCATTAAAAAAAATAAATGAACAAAAAAACATTTTCTCTGCATTTTCTTTGTTATCCTGTTGAGCAGTTTCCCAGCATCCTAATGTATAGATGGTGTGTGTGTGTGTGTGTGGGGGGGGGGGGCAGGTACCCAAACCTGGACTTTGGCTGGAAGAGATCCATCAACAGCAAAACGTTCATCTCCTGTCCTGACTCCAGCAGTGAGGACGACGAGGGTCACTGTACGCACCAAGAGACTGAGAGCCCTGACCCCGATCCCCTCACTCAGCCCAGTAGTCACCCCCCCCCCGAGCCCGGAGAAGCCACATGCACGAGGAGCCTAACCAACGGCACCGCCCTATTCACCGACTGTGATGACGACGAGCACCTTCACCAACGTGAAAATTGCCAACGCTCCCAGCCCCGCTCCCCTGGCCTGCAGAGTCCTGAATCAATGCAAACCACTACCTCAGTTCCCGTGCAGCCCTCGCACGGCTCGAAGAAGCCCAGCTCCAGTCCTCCGCAGCCTAGTGATGAATGTACACCGGGGAGGACCTCACACCACGCATATGAAGCTACCTCAGTCTGCAGCCAGGCAGCCACGGGTCCAGACGCCTCCACAGCACCTTCTCCTGATCCGACCGCTGCCCCCCAGCTCGAAGCCCAGACCGGAGACTCCCCCAAGAGCCTGGGGCCCAACCCGGGCCTCATCCTGCAGGCCTTGACCCTATCCAACGCCAGCGACGGCTTCAACCTGGAGCGGCTGGAGATGCTCGGAGACTCTTTCCTCAAGCACGCCATCACCACGTACCTGTTCTGCACCTACCCCGATGCTCACGAGGGGCGGCTGAGCTACATGCGCAGCAAGAAGGTGACAGTTGATGACTTATTATGAGGACGACAGAGTATCAAAAGTGAATTGAGAGTTTGAAGACATTTTATTGCTTCTGTGAATGCTAAAGTTGTGTCGCAGTAGCTGATTGCAACAGTTTAGGAAAACATGCACACATAGCACACAATTAAAAAAATAAAATATAAAAATATATTCCAGTTAAAGCTGCTATTTCTTACACTGTTGCATTGTTTTTCAGGAGCTTTCACCCTTATTTTTAGGCCTTCATCAGCGGGCGTTTGCTCATTTGTCATGGAGATTTCCTTCTTAGCTCACATGATCACGCTGAAACCATGGCAATGAAGCAAACTCCTCCCACTCCAGAAGTCCTCGCTCTTTGGCTAAAAGCTCCAGAAAAACAGATTTACGTATTTACAGAAGCCTTCTCTTTCTTACTTGTTTGGGTGTATGCTTGCCTGTAATTTACATATCCTTCCAGTAGCACCTCCCCTTTATTGGAGTTAGTTGATTTATGAAAACGACAATTGAACATTTTTCCGTTATTAGTGACATATATCCTTTGTCCGTGTCGATGTGTCCTTGAGCAAGACACTTAAGCCCAACTGTCTCCCGTAGCAGTGCCTGTGGTGTGGGAATGTTAGATATTCCTGATGGACAGGTAGCACTTTGCATAGTAGCTCCTCCCATCAGTGTATGAATGCGTGAATGTTGACATGTGGTGTGGACTCATCCTCTAACCCTCTCCTCTAGGTGAGCAACTGTAACCTGTACCGTCTGGGGAAGAAGAAGGGGCTCCCCAGCAGGATGGTGGTGTCCATCTTCGACCCCCCCGTGAACTGGCTGCCTCCTGGCTACGTGGTCAACCAGGACAAGAGCAGCACAGACAAACTGGACTCGGAGGAGGTCAGTGGCTTTCATGCTTCTTCTCTACTTTATACTGCACTGCAGAGGGAGGACATAATAATGAGCAGTGTGTGTGTGTGTAAGACAATGCTTGTGCTTAGTGACTCACAAATGTAGCACGTACATGCATTCATTTCTGTCATGGATCTTGTCAGTGTTATGACGCGTTCGGCCCACTAGAGGCCAGGCTTTCACCTTGTCAGGCAGCACATGTTTGAGTCGAGACCAGGGGTCACTAACCTTTTTGAAACTGAAAGCTACTTCAAGGGTACCGAGCAGTACGAAGGGCTACTTGTTTAATACAAACATCCTGAATAACAAAGTTGCACAGATCACCGTTTAATAATTATGTGTGAAGACACTGTCTGATCACATGTCAATGTTAATTATTCCTCACAATAATTATTAACAATGATTTCCACAACAATGATGGTAGGAAACACAGATATATTTAAGCATTTATTTCTGTTCTTCTGTTTCAACATTTGAAAGTCAGAGGTATCACATCTCTGATATTTTAGTAAATATCTTTCTTGACAGTTTTGTATGAATAAGCACAGGGTTCGTACGGTCATGGAAAACCTGTAAAAGTCATGGAATTTTAAAATGGTTATTTCCAGGCCTGGAAAAGTCATGGAAAAAAATAAAATCCCAAAAGTTTTGGAAAAGTCATGGAAATTTGTTATATTCATATTTTCATGTCGTTCATTTGCACTGAGTTTCCAGCCAGCGTTTCTCAGATTGGAGTGAGACGAGGAGAACATGTGATGTGGTGATCTTCGCAATGGAACATCTTTGATGTGACGTGTCGAGTCTTGGCCAATCAGCGTTCAGATGTCTCCAGCGTCTTTCCCTCCTTTAAAGTTTATGTTCCGTTACCGTTCAGACTTGCTGGGTTAAGTTAACGTCCACTGCATGCGGAACTTTGTCGACTGTTGACGTTCATGATTATCGCGATTTAGAAGGAAAAAACGTAACGTGTTGAAACGTGCAGCCCCCCCGGGTTCCGGTTCAGTTCACGCGGTCACTCGTTAACGTTAAACCGGAACACCGGCGCATCTGGTTGCAGGTTGTTTGTTTTAACTTAAAGTAGAATGAGATGATTTCATGGTCAGAATAACTTTCATGACCACGAAACATGAGGCCCAGATACTGATGAGATGATGAGGTCAGAGAGCTTCAGGGAGAGGATGCTAGTTGTGTAGCGCAGCTTGACGCAGGGCTGAGCTGTGAGTGGAGCTGGGCCTGGATAAAGGTGGAGGTCTAAACAGACGTGAGTACAGCTTCCTGCTGTCACAGTATTTTAAATACATTGATATTCAGGGCATGCTAAATGCAGCCTCTGCTCCAAGGAGATATAGTACAGCAACAAGGGCTCACGTGTCCTCTCATCACACTGTTCACTGTGATGACCACAGCCAGTGTACTAACAGTCCCACGTTGCAGTTGCGCTCAAGAACCCTGAAGTAATGAGAGAGTTAAGGTGCCTGTACCTTCATTTCAGCAGATTGCTAATGCAGAGGTGTGTGTATAGATCACCGCTATTATTTTACGCTTGATAAACTACTTCAGCCAGAGTAGATTATCATTTTTATTTAAATAATTTAACTGGATTGAATGCATATTAATTGCAAATAGAAGATAGGCCACAATTCCAACAGCTTTGCAGTAACAGTGGAAGTTAATATGAAGCCGTACAGTAACAGGGTTCAATGAAAACAAAGGGAAAGCAATATGTGCACGAGCTGGATGCTACTACCTACTAAAGCTCTTGATTGATGTGTCAGTGTTATGAATGCCTGTCAACCAGAGTGTATTTATAAATGTTTATTCTTTTAATCAAACTATTGTCTCATTCGTTTGTGTAATTTAAGGTAGACTGCTTTGGAATGCTCATTGTTCGTTTAAATACGACATTTTCTCACTTTCATGTATACACCGAGATTTCACAAAATGTTTGGTCATGGAAATTTGGTTTAAAGTCATGGAAAAGTCATGGAAATCCATTGGTCAAAATGTGTATGAACCCTGTAAGCACATTTGTAGCATTTGGTTCAAAATCATCATATTATTATATCGTGTATATATATCGTTATATTTTTGTAAAAATGATTACTTCTCACATTTTTTATGAAATCATTAACTGTCATATCTTCAAATCATGTCTTGTTTGTCTAACCACTTTTGTAACATTTTTGAACAAATCATGATCAACAAATCAACTCTGTCCCATGTTTATACAAATCATCAGTTATGAATATCCTGTGTTGTTTGGCTTTGGATCGGATGCCATTATGATCTTCACGACAGGACTCATCACATGATCAAAGCTGGTTACTTTTGCACATAGCGCCTGCTGGTGAATGATGCAGTGGCAATGTAGACATTTTGGGAAGTCTGGGTCACCTTTACATTGCGCAATGAAGCCTGCATGCCGGCCGGCCCGTCATGGCGGGCCCGTTTGTTGTCACCGACACCATTTCTAATGGTACCTTTTTCTCCACGAAGGAACTAGTATCTTCGGGCGCCCGCGTTCAAACCTCTAGTCTGGGCCTTTTCGGTCGGATTGCGTTGCCTCGCCTCTACCTCCGC
The DNA here is from genome assembly GCF_949748355.1 of Melanostigma gelatinosum. Taxonomy (NCBI): domain Eukaryota; kingdom Metazoa; phylum Chordata; class Actinopteri; order Perciformes; family Zoarcidae; genus Melanostigma; species Melanostigma gelatinosum. The sequence continues at coordinate 1,615,879 of NC_136649.1, read as the reverse complement.
CACCCAAGAGTTGTTGCCCCGCGGCCTGATCCGAGGACTGACTGACCTGACGACGGGGTGCGTTCGCGGCGCGCGTCCGGCGCCAACGGAAGCGCCCGCCATTCGGAACCTGAAAACCTAGTGCGGTACGGCAGCCTCTTCCTGGCTGTCCGCCGTGCGCCTCTGGGTACCCAACTCTCTTAAGACAAGAAATATTGTCATTTTAAAATCTACAACAATGCAAGCGTTTTTGATTCAAAATGAACAGCAACTAAAAAAAATTAGACTGGAGCTCCATGGTGACGAGTGCTATTTTTAGAACATGTCTTGCGGGGGACTCACGTGGTCCCTGCGGGTGACAGGGTGCCCGCGGGCACCGTGTTGGCTACCTCTGATCTAGACTCTAATATATTATAATAAATGTAAAAACATGTAGTGCTATTACACTAAGATGATGATGATTATAATATCTCAATGTAGCACTTAGTACAAAAAGGCAGCTTAATGTGACAAAGACAATTCCAGGTGAAGAATTCAGAGAAACATACAACATCTCAGTTTATCACAACTCACTGCAAAAGTCCTTCTTGTTCTGGAGGGTTCCTAACTGAGTGAAATGACCCGGACGTATCAAAGTGGCAGCCGTGATAAGAGCTGATCCAATCCTCTGACTGCTAAGGAAAGGTGCTCCAGTGCTTCCTTTCTTATCTCCTTTAGCAAAGTATACACTGGACCATCCTTTACGACAGAAAAGAAGATAATGCCGCCCCACAATTCCTTGCGGCAGCAACTTGAAATATATTTCAAACGTCTCCTGTCATTTACTGTAGAAAATTGTCTCTCGAACTCAGAATTCATATTTGTGAATGAATGTTTTGCTGTTTGAATGATGAAAACTGTTGGAAATTGTTAAGCTTTCAAAGAGCATTTTAGTGACATTTGCATGTGACAAATAATTGTCTTATGATTGTAGACAAAATGTTGCAGTCTAGGCTTTCAACCGTATTTTGCACACTGACTGGCATCCTTATGAAGTGTAGAGATGAATGTTTTAACGATGATTGCATCCATCATCCAGGCCAAAGAGGAGCTTCTGGGCAACGGGCAGCCTGAAAATGACTGCGATGAGGACGATGAGGAAGGCGAGCAAGGCGAGGAGGTGGACGAGGATAGTGAGCTGATGCTGAAGGACGAGCCAAAGGACGAAGTCAACATGGAGGACGATCTGGAGTACTACAAGGAGCACATCAAGTTCATCGACAACATGCTGTTGGGATCTGGTGCGTTCGGTAAGAAGATCTCGCTGAGTGGCTTCCCTCCCCCTCTCGCCCCGGCCTCAAGCTCCTCCCCCGCCACGGAGTCTCCATACGAGTGGAAGCCCCCCAAGAAGCCCCACCACCCCACCGCAGCCCACTACCCCTCGGAGCCGGCACCCATCGCGCCCACGGCAGAGGAGTTTGACTACAGCTCGTGGGATGCCATGTGCTACCTGGACCCCAGTAAGGCCGGGGAGGAGGACGACTTCGTGGTGGGCTTTTGGAACCCGTCTGAGGAGAACTGCGGCGCAGAGCTCGGCAAGCAGTCGATCTCCTACGACCTGCACACGGAGCAGTGCATCGCCGACAAGAGCATTGCTGACTGCGTGGAGGCTCTGCTGGGCTGCTACTTGACCAGCTGTGGAGAGAGAGCAGCCCAGATGTTTCTCTGCTCACTGGGCCTCAAGGTAAACATGTACTTCATGATTCAGCAATGGTACCGGCTACTAGAGTGGGGGCTAGTTCATGAGAGAGCAGGCATTTTATATGACTGACAAAGTGGAAACTCTCAAACATAACTTGACATCTTTGTGTAGGAAGTTTCACAGCTGTCACACAGGTATTAAGAGTTGTTTTTCAATGACATTAGGTGTTACCGTTGGAGAGAGGGACCCAGACTGGAGCAGTGGTCCAGAGCTGTCAGATCACCGCCATCGACCTGTGCTACGGCTGGCTGAAGATCCCGCCCCGCTGCCTGCTGGACCATCCAGATGCAGAGCGAACTCTCAACCACCTCATCTCCGGCTTTGAGAACTTCGAAAGAAAGATCAACTACACCTTTCAGAATAAGGCTTACCTTCTGCAAGCCTTCACCCACGCGTCCTACCATTACAACACCATCACAGGTCAGACTTCCCCTCACAGCGTCAGTTTACAGTACAGTGTTTCGGGATTGGAAGTAGCATCTGGTTATGAAAACTGTTGCTGGCAAAGGATGTCGAGGCAAATGGACGATGGCAAAAATTCCATCCATCCTGTCCACCCCTTGATCCATTGATACATCCACACATCCATCCTTCTATCCATTCATATGTCTATCCATCCATCCATCCGTCTATCCATCCATCCGTCTATCCATCCATCCGTCTATCCATCCATCCGTCGATCCATCCATCTGTCGATCCATTCATCCGTCGATCCATTCATCCGTCTATCCATTCATCCGTCTATCCATTCATCCGTCTATCCATTCATCCATCTATCCATCCATCCATCCGTCTAGCCATTCATCCGTCTAGCCATCCGTCCATCCGTCCGTCTATCCATTCATCCGTCCATCCATCCATTCGTCCGTCCATCCATTCATCCGTCTATCCATTCGTCCGTCTATCCATTCGTCCGTCTATCCATCCGTCCATCCGTCCGTCCAGCCATCCGTCCAGCCATCCATCCGTCCAGCCATCCATCCGTCCAGCCATCCATCCGTCTATCCATTCATCCGTCTATCCATTCATCCGTCTATCCATCCATCCGTCCGTCCGTCCATCCATCCGTCCAGCCATCCATCCGTCCAGCCATTCATCCGTCTATCCATTCATCCGTCTATCCATTCATCCGTCTATCCATCCGTCTATCCATTCATCCGTCTATCCATTCATCCGTCTATCCATTCATCCGTCCATCCGTCCGTCCATCCATCAGTCCATCCATTCATCCGTCTATCCATTCATCAGTCTATCCATCAGTCCATCCATCCGTCCGTCTATCCATTCATCCGTCTATCTATCCGTCCATCCATTCATCCGTCCATCCATCTGTCCGTCCATTCATCCGTCTATCCCAGAGGTAGCCACCACGGTGCCCACAGAGACCACGCGAATAGCACTCGTCACCATGGAGCTCTGTCTAACGCAGGGGTCTCAAACTCATTTTCACTCCGGGCCACATCAGCATCATGGTCGCCCACAAAGGGCCGGTTGTAAATGTCACTACTCGAAACATATTGTTAAATAAATCTCTGCATTCACAGTTTAAAGTAGTCTTCAATGTACTCACAATACATTTCCATGTCAAATGTACAGTAACCAGCCAAAGAGCTGCTTCTAACTGTTTAAGTATCTCATAATTTTGACTTTCTATTTCAAAATTTTGACTTTCAATCTCATAATTTTGACTTTCAATCTCATCATTTTGACTTTCAATCTCATCATTTTGACTTTCTATCTCATCATTTTGACTTTCAATCTCATCATTTTGACTTTCTATCTCATCATTTTGACTTTCTATCTCATCATTTTGACTTTCTATCTCATCATTTTGACGTCCTATCTCATCATTTTGACTTTCAATCTCATCATTTTGACTTTCAATCTCATCATTTTGACTTTCAATCTCATCATTTTGACTTTCAATCTCATCATTTTGACTTTCAATCTCATCATTTTGACTTTCAATCTCATCATTTTGACTTTCTATCTCATCATTTTGACTTTCTATCTCATCATTTTGACTTTCTATCTCATCATTTTGACTTTCTATCTCATCATTTTGACTTTCTATCTCATCATTTTGACTTTCAATCTCATCATTTAGACTTTCTATCATCATTTTGACTTTCTATCTCATCATTTTGACTTTCTATCTCATCATTTTGACTTTCTATCTCATCATTTTGACTTTCTATCTCATCATTTTGACTTTCTATCTCATCATTTTGACTTTCTATCTCATCATTTTGACTTTCAATCTCATCATTTTGACTTTCTATCATCATTTTGACTTTCTATCTCATCATTTTGACTGTCTATCTCATCATTTTGACTGTCAATCTCAATCTCATCATTTTGACTTTCTATCTCATCTTTTTGACTTTCTATCTAATAACTTCGAATTTCTATCTCATAATTTCGACTATGGGGATATTTTTATTATTATTCGTCGAACTTAAAAAAAATCAAGATGTGGTTTTTTTTAAACTTTTTTTTTTTTTTTTTTTGCGGATTCGCGGGCCACATAAAATGACGTAGCGGGCCGGATTTTGAGGCCCCTGATCTAAAGGCTTTAGTTTCTGTTGTAGATTTTGATGAGTTGAGAGTGGGATATGCTCAGCAGAGTTTGTGATAATTGTCTGAGGGTTTGTGACACTATTCAGATTACCCGTGGTCATTTGACTGTGACTCAGAAGCAGAGCGGGTCGTCCTTCAATCAGAGGATCGGCTGTTCGATCCTCCACTAGACTGTCTCCCGTAGTTGTGCCTGTGGTGTGTGAATGTTATAGTCCTGATGGGGCAGGTAGCCCCTCCCATGAGTGTATGAATGGGTGAATGTTGACATGTAGTGTTAAAGCGCTTTGAGTGGTCGGAAGACGAGAAAAGTCGATACAAGTACAGTCCATTCAGCATTGTATCCATTGTTAGCTTGTTGTTAGTCAATTGTTTGTGCTTAAATGTTGAATCTTGTATTCAAATGTCACCTCCCCACATGTATGACCGTTTATTTTGTTTCTCTTCAGACTGTTACCAGCGGCTGGAGTTCCTTGGCGATGCAATTCTAGACTACCTCATAACAAAGCACCTTTATGAAGATCCGCGGCAGCACTCCCCAGGCGTGCTGACCGACCTGCGCTCGGCACTCGTCAACAACACCATCTTTGCCTCTCTGGCCGTCAAGTACGACTACCACAAGTACTTCAAGGCCATCTCGCCGGAGCTCTTCCACGTCATCGACGACTTCGTGCAGTTTCAGCTGGAGAAGAACGAGATGCAAGGCATGGACTCCGAGGTGAGTCCTGTGTCCACCAAGAAAACCCACAGCTAGCATCGGTACCGAACACCAAAGCCCTGCAGGTCTAAATAACAAGGCTGTCAGCTTCTATGAGTCTGTTTCATATGCCAATGCTTTTAGCAGTTGGATTTAATTAGCCTGTAAATGGCTATCTGTGCACCAGATCTCCTCTCATTCTACTGGAGAGGTACTCCTCTGCTCCAGGGACAGCAGGCTCAGACACGCACATCAGTCCAGCTGAAAGGAATGAAGAACTGTACTGCAGGAATACAGTATGGTACCGCTCACTGTTCACTATTGGGCTCACTCCTCATGACTACATGATGTAGCATGTAGTCTGTCAGTGAATGGTTTAAAGAGCAACTTATCGCTCCCTTCATATACTTATAAAATGCATTAAAACCCAGACTCTCACTCACTGTCTGCATTGGATTGTTTAGAGTTGCAGATGATTGTAGAATTTCCATGGGAAGTTTTGGCACAATTTCAATATAAACATTGTACCATACACTAGTATAAATAATTATTATATTTTATTTAACTCCTGTTGACTTCCAGAAATTTCCAAGAACTTCCCATGGAAAGTTTCCACCTTGAATGTTCCTGGAATTCTGCAACCCTCAACGAATTTCATCTGTGACGATGAGGATGTTTAAGGGGAAGCTACCACATCATAAGTCTACTACAGCGCGCACAAACCTGACAACAGAGTCACCTCACTTTAGTATTGCATCAAAGTACTTTGTTTTAATAAGTGACTGTTGATATGGTCTGCTGCAAGGGACATTTGTCATTTTAACCAGAGAAAGTGACGTTTGCTCCAGGCTTGGATTGAGAAGCGTTGCTATCTATTGAGTCCTTGTATTCGCCAATCAGGATGTCGGAACCCAAAACAGCTGTTCATTTCCTCTTGCAACCTGATTCTTTTCACTGTGAATTAGTATCTAGATTTTATTTGGTCAGTGATAAATGATTGTTTCATGATAAAAGAACAATCAAGCAGAAGAAAGCAGCCATTCTGGAGATCCCGGGCTCTGTTTACGGAGTCCACCATGTCATCGTCAGCAGGTCTTTACAGGCCGTGGCTCATTGGCTGCTGGATACTGGATGTGCTAACGTTACAACCAAACGCATGCTGGTTGTTTAGCCAAACAACCAGCATGCTCCGAATGGCCACGCCCCCGACAACGCTGTTGGCAGCAATACCAGGAGAAGAGCAACTTTTGCTGCAGGATAGTTCCAGGCATCCAAA
>NC_136649.1:1499609-1604609 GCF_949748355.1 Melanostigma gelatinosum | reverse complement strand
TTTGTTTGTTTGTTCAAATGTCTCGGCCCTGTAAAGCGTCTTTGGATATCTTGAAAAGCGCTGTCGAAAATTGATTTATTATTGTTATTATTACAATGTGACACCCTGTTCCCGGTCCTCTGTGTGCAGCCCTGCAGAGAGGACGTATGACGGGAAGGTCCGGGTGACGGTGGAAGTCGTCGGTAAGGGCAAGTTCAAAGGAGTCGGCCGCAGCTACCGGATCGCCAAGTCGGCGGCAGCGCGACGAGCTCTGCGCAGCCTCAAAGCCAATCAACCTCAGGTCCAAACCAACCGGGCTCTCAGCATCAGCACCTAAGCTACTGACGCTAACGGTGGGAAGAAAAACAAACCCAACACCAGCTTCCCGACAGCGTGACGCCAGCCCTGCATCCTCAGCCCCGCATCCTCATCCCCGCATCCTCAGCCCCGCATCCTCAGCCCCGCATCCTCAGCCCCGCATCCTCATCCCCGCATCCTCATCCCCGCATCCTCAGCCCCGCATCCTCAGCCCCGCATCCTCAGCCCCGCATCCTCATCCCCGCATCCTCAGCCCCGCATCCTCATCCCCGCATCCTCAGCCCCGCATCCTCAGCCCCGCATCCTCAGCCCCGCATCCTCATCCCCGCATCCTCAGCCCCGCATCCTCAGCCCCGCATCCTCATCCCCGCATCCTCAGCCCCGCATCCTCAGCCCCGCATCCTCATCCCCGCATCCTCAGCCCCGCATCCTCAGCCCCGCATCCTCAGCCCCGCATCCTCAGCCCCGCATCCTCAGCCCCGCATCCTCAGCCCCGCATCCTCAGCCCCGCATCCTCAGCCCCGCATCCTCATCCCCGCATCCTCATCCCCGCGACGGCACAACCGAGGAGACGCAACCGAGGAGACGCAACTCAAGAAACAGAACTGAGCTCTCAACAGATTTCACATCAGATGTTTTTTCTCTCTTTTTCTTTGCGCAAACACAATCTTTGCTTTCCCTCTCCGCTCTCTGTAATCACATGAGCGCTTTATTAACGTTCAGCAAAGTGTTTCAAAGGTCAGGTCGCAATGTCTTTTCCTCAGCGGTTTAGCTTTTCTTTGTTTCAATTAGTTCAATGAGATGAGGCTTATGCTTATTGTGTAGACTGTACATAGTTCAAGCTAAAGGTGTAAATCAAAGTATGTAGGAAGAAGAACTCAACGCTAACCTCCTCAGCCTGTGCACCAGTGCCAGTCGCCCCAACGGATCCCACTGGAGCAGAACCCGGTGGCACTTCTGTCTGAAATCTCTCTTGAAATGGTATTCTTAATCATTTTTGCACTTATTCCATTAGGGTCTGTTACTTTGAGAAGTGTATGGTCACGTTGACACCAAAATCATATACGTAGCAAAGTATATAAATATAAATATATATATGTATAAAAACAAAAGATACATTAATGACATTCTTGGCCCTCGATGCTAAGATAGGAATCTCAACATTCCCAGTTACTGTAATTTAAAGAAGTCTTTACCCGCAGCTTGCATGTTCTTGTAGTTTATGCATAAACCATGACAACTGGATTGCTTCTACAAATGTTCTGAATGATGGATCTATGTAGTGACTCAACGTCGGCAGCATTATCTTGATGATTTGGTGGAACATGTTTTGATATGGACTAATGGAGTCGCTCATCTCGTGCACTACATGTCTCTCCACGGAGCCAATCATCCGGTGATGAGAAGAGGAAGACGGACACGCGGTCCATATGCTGCAGACTTTTCTACATTGGATGCTCGTGTTCCGGCTCAGTCTTTCTCAAATACACTCTCCTTTTTGTGAAAAAGGCCAATTGGTTTCACCCCCTAGTGTTGCTCACATCCCGTATGTACCAAAGCTGTAATCGATGTGGCACTAGCAGTTTGAGGATACGGATACCAGACGCTTTCTCTTTTCTTTGCTTCTCTCTAAATGTCCTTATTTCCTCCCCTCATCAAGAAGTCCTTTTTCACTTGAATACCTCAGTTAATTGCATGCATTTTCTTGTCTTTGTGTTTTGTTTCTTCTTTGTTTGGTGCTATGTTTTTGTATTAAGCTTGAATTTCTCATCTTCTTTTGCACTGTAACTATAATACCTCTTTATTTGACCTTTTATTTTGGAGATCTGTTTGATTTGGTTGTCCCGTTCGTCAGCCATCAAGCTGCAGAGGAGCGCTGCGTCGGCGTAGGAAAGTCATTCTTGTAATTTTTTTTCTCATTCGCTTGCTATTCATTTCAGAATCTGCTTCTGAATTCTGGGTAAAAACAGAGGATTGGTTGATCAGATGGGCAAATGCTTTTTGAGATAATCGGATTGCACTCGTAAATGTTGGATTTCTCTGAATAGTACAGGCAGAGGAGAATATACTTGATTTCTAACTGTCTTCATGAATTAGGCCTGAAGGAGACCTTGACCTGCGTGGTGTGGGAACTGTTCATCGACTCGTATCATCCCACCAGCAGGTGCTTCTACCTCAAAAGACGAGACCGGTTCAGTAGCTCTCTGTCTGTTTACTCCGCTAACCAAACGTCTACGGCAGACTTGTGTTTCGCTGAGTCAGCATTTCTTCACAGTCATTTGTTTTGTCATGAAAGCAAATGCAACTCGTTGTCTTCTCTGTGGGCCATTGTAGGTACAAGGACATGAATAAAAGTACGAAGCCGGGAGAGAAATTCATCAGAACCTTTTTGCCTACTCTGGTGTGTGTGTGTGTGTGTGTGTGTGTGTGTGTGTGTGTGTGTGTGTGTGTGTGTGTGTGTGTGTGTGTGTGTGTGTGTGTGTGTGTGTGTGTGTGTGTGTGTGTGTGTGTGTGTGTGTGTGTGTGTGTGTGTGTGTGTGTGTGTGTGTGTGTGTGTGTGTGTGTGTGTGTGTGTGTGTGTGTGTGTGTGTGTGTGTGTGTGTGTGTGTGTGTGTGTGTGTGTGTGTGTGTGTGTGTGTGTGTGTGTGTGTGTGTGTGTGTGTGTGTGTGTGTGTGTGTGTGTGTGTGTGTGTGTGTGTGTGTGTGTGTGTGTGTGTGTGTGTGTGTGTGTGTGTGTGTGTGTGTGTGTGTGTGTGTGTGTGTGTGTGTGTGTGTGTGTGTGTGTGTGTGTGTGTGTGTGTGTGTGTGTGTGTGTGTGTGTGTGTGTGCGCGCGCGCGCGCGAGAGATTAGAGTCATACATTTCCTAGAACGGGACATTCGCAGAGATAATACTCGTGAGCTATAGAACCGCTCGGTTGCACCATGAAACTTAAGTAAGTCTCTTCATGCAGTCGGTGAGAAAGAGTGCAGTCTGTCATTATCTCTCAAGTCCACTGGACAGTAACTGATGGGCAGTTAGTTTCCCCTTTAGAGAAACAATGTCCCACTTTAAACTTACTGAGTGTATGTGGCCCTCCAGTCTTTAGCACACACACACCGCCATTTAGACTTTCCCACCAGCTCAACACACAAATTATCTGTACGTCTCTGAAAGGGTCGGGGGGGCAAAAACAGAATGTGAAATGACTCATACGGTGCCACACCCTCTATTTGTGTCTGACTGATGTAAAGAAGGATTCATCTGGTCTAAGTGGCATCAGTGTCCAACAGACGTGTCTGTTTTGTTGTTAAACTGAGGGGGGGGGGGGCTGAAGATAAGGTAGTCTGAGCCGGTTTCTCGTTTTCTCGTACTGGCTGTGTTTTTGTTTTTGTTTCCTTCTTTTTGTACATGTAGCACAATTGAGCATTGCACTTGGGCGCCATGCTGTACCTCATGTCAGTGAAGGGAGGCCGTGGTGACCAGGACTAACTTGTGGCTCAGGCTTTGCTGCTGGTATTACACAAAGCTATTCAAAGAGAGAACACGGGGCTCTGGGAGGGGAGACTAAAGGTGCGTGTTGGTTATCATCTGACAAGAAGAACATGAGGACGTGGTCTTCTCTGACATCCTGCCTTACAGCGCTTAGAAAGGAATCATGAAGTGGATGCGGTGGGTACATTCTTTCTGACTACTTGTACGGACACGTTACCAGAGACATTGATTCCACTGCTGTGGTGTGTTGGTCTGGCAGACGGGACAAACCCCCAGCCCTGTATCGGCACCTCCGGTCACCGAGCAGCAGAGTGGAGCTGAACAGATGCAGCGATGAGCTGTCATCATGGCCATCACAACCTGCAGAGGGTTCAGAGACGCTGGAGGAATGGAACTCCTCACTCATACTGTACAACGGTCTGCACCTTACGGATCATAAATACCTTTAATTATGTTTTTCTTTTTTTAAATAATTGTAGCCCAGTATATCTACAATAAAAGTAATGGTGGTCATTCACCTCTGGTCCTGTGGGGTTAATTCAGTGTTTTGCAGATATGTATATACATACATTGAATTGTGCACAATGTCTCAGCTTCTACTGGCAAATATTTAGATGAAACTTACTGAATGTGGGAACTCGTGTTCTCCCTGATCCTCCCTCGAGCACACAGATCTCCAGGGCAGAGTTCACCAGCTCATCCACGCTCTGACTGAGACGAGAGCGTTGACATCTGTAGTCTGTGTGGCGCAGAAAGACCAAGACCCCAGGGAGAGCACCAGCCTTTCAAGCACATTTGACATAGTAGCCAAACGGTAGAATTACAACTTCACGTCACCGGACGTCATTGGGCCTGAACAAGTTTACCCAGAGACTTAGATTGGGAAAGAGACGTCTGCAATTCAAAATGCACAAACAGAGGTAGGGAAGTAACTCTGGATTCAGCTGTTGGTGTGAATGAGGACGAGGCTGGGCCGAGACCTGGGAGGCGGTTAAAGGAGAGCTTGTGTGCATGCTCTATGTGCCCAGTGCTGTGGACAAAAGATAGTTACCAGGTAATTCAGCTAACCTAGCTTGTTAGCTAGCCTAACAACAGTACACACACAAGATTGATATCCATCTTCTCATCTAACTCTTGCAAAAAAGTGTATTTACCAGAATGTTGAACTGTCCCTTTAATTGTTATAAAACCAAAGGTTCTGAACACATTGTGCCCAGCATGCGTGTAGAACTGGAATAACTAGATTTGATTATAATCAATGAAACAATCACATGTATCCTAAATTGCAACATTTCTCTTTGAATGGTGCAGTACTCTGTCATAAGGGGCTATTATATCTGCCTGTACTCTTGTATGTCATTATAGTTGAACATATAGCAATGCTGGGGGGGGGGACTGTGAGTTAAGTGTCTCCAGGGTCAGCAGTAAACGTCCAAGCTCAAGACCCGAGTTCTAATAAACCAGAATTACCCCTGTGATAAAAACCTGGACAATGTTCAAGACGACGTGCAGAAATGAAAGGAGCATCCTCAGTGAACTTCAATAGTTGCAACATACTGATTAAGGGTCTAGCAAATTTATATTCTCTGCAAATCCAATCTCTGACATGCTGTAGTGCTGAGCAGAGACCTGTTTTCACTCCTTCAGCTCATATGAGCCCAGCCTCGTCATCTGCTCAGTTCTCATCCAGCCTGCTGTCCCCGGGATCATTTGGCATTCACAATTATTCATCATTGACATTATTAACAAATATGTTTATACATACAATAAAATGTTATTTGCTCTTTATTTTAATGATAACTTTTATAAGACTTCATTACTTAGAGGTTCTCTACACCATATTGAGAGTGATTATAATATAGCAGTAACAACTGTTAGCCATGTAAAGAAGTTGGGATCTGGTGGGAGCGTGTTTGCGTTTCAGTATTTCACTGCCAACCAGTGGTGTTTAAAGTACCCAACAGCCAGACTTGAGTAAAAGTAAAGATACCTTACTGGAAAACTACTCCAGTAAAAGTCACCTATTAGAATACTACTTGAGTAAAAGTCTTAAAGTATCTGATATTTATTGTACTTAAGTATCAAAAGTAATTTTCTGATATTAAATGTACTTAAGTATTGAAAGTAAAAGTACAAGTAAATGCTGTTAATAAAAAAAGCAAAGGGTCAGAATTGTGAGAATTATGAAGTTTATTCTTTTAAGTGCTGTGGCACCATGACCAAGGACATGGAGCTGTGTTGAACATAATTGGGTTGGCTGTGATCCATCCAGGAGCAACAATGTTCAACATAATATATTGTACATAAGTATACTTTTGCATCTACTATGAACTTATCATCATAATTCTCTGAAAAGCAATATGACACTATGAAGGAGTTGTAACAGTGCGTTTATAAGTATGCTCATTAGACTAGAGCAGCGGTTCCCAAACTTTTTAGGCCGCGCACCCCCTTCTACATCCCGACCGGGTTCGCGCACCCCCCCCCCCCCCCTTAATAAAAAAAAAAAAAAAGAAGCAACAGAGCCTTTTAAGCCTTCATATCCGCATAAGAATCGGACCAATGAGAGAACAGTTTGCTCGCGCGTGGCATTTGTTTACAAGATTTAGTCCGCTGTTAAATATTGCAGTGTGAACACAAACCGAACAAAGGAGCAACTGCAACAAAGCAAACGAACTGAAGGTGTGAAAACGCCCTGAAACACTGCAACAAAGTTTCAATAACTTTCAGTGACACAAGGCGTCACTTTTAAAGAGCAATACGGATGCGAGCACACACGCACAGGCTCAGAGGCAGATTATCACATTTAATTTACAATTAATGAGCGACTAATGTAGCCAGGATGTCTTCGGACAAAGCATCGATGCGGCGCGACACAGTGTTGTTGGACACCGGGATCATGTCCAACTTGTTTGCTTCTTTCTCCCCAATCATACATTCCACCATCTCTCTGGCAGCTGGCAAGCTCACGTCTTCGGCGATTGTGTGCGGTAGCCCCTTTCTCGCTATTCTGTAACTGATATGAAGCCCGTAGTGCGTCATTTATAGACCAACACATGAATGAGACTCCAGTTGTTTTTGGCTGTTTTGTAACTCCTCCAATTTCGATATAAACAATGTAAGGGGCTTTTGACTTGCACTGGCATGCTTGGTGTTTAGGTGGCGACGTAAATAAGAGCTTCAGACTGTTAGCCAGAACCTCACTGCACACCACGCACTGTGGCTTTGGGGAATCTGCGTTGCCAATCCAAGTGAAGCCCAGACACACATACTTTTCATCATATTTCCTCTTTCCCCAGTCTGATGCTCACTCTCGTTTCCTCTTTTTTCACCTTGACTCGATGGGCCGATGTGCTCCCGATTTGTCTGTGCTATCCCTTCCTCCTTTCCGGTCTCCTCCGTCTCATCTTCCTCTGACTCTGGCTCGATTTCTTCTCCCGGTCTCTCCCCAACGCACCTCTCCGTTCCCCTCGCCTCCGATTCCTCTCTCTCTCTCTGTCCCTCTCCTCTTTTACGACTGATAGCTTCAGATGTCCCACCTGACAGTTTTTAAATTAAAATTACATTTTTTGTTAATATTTAATATTATTACACCATCAGACCGCCATTACACTTTTCCTCTCGCGCACCCCCTAGAGGCAGCTTGCGCACCCCCAGGGGTGCGCGCACCCCACTTTGGGAATCCATGGACTAGAGGATGTAGAGGGCAAATACATAATATTGTGTTCAGCAAAACATATCCACTTGATGCATCAGGTCAGTGTTTAGAGAAAGGATGCCTGCCTTGTAAACTCCTATGGGCCTGATTTGAACACAATAGACAAAGGTTTGTCTCAAGCTGAATCTGCAATTGGGCGACTGCTACCATCATAACTCCATCTGATCATCCACAACATGACTCAAATATCAAAACATGATCAATACTAAAGCAGCAGCGAAAGGAACAACCCAGTCATTACTTGAAACTGAAAAATGTCCTGTTCATCTTCAAAAGACAATTCTAATAGAATGTAAAGAAGTTACATTGTATTAGAATGTAAAGAAGTTACATTGTATTAGAATGTAAAGAAGTTACATTCTAATACAATGTAAAGAAGTTACATTGTATTACAATGTAACTTCTTTACATTCTAATAGAATGTAACTTCTTTACATTCTACATTAGAATGTAACTTCTTTACATTCTAATGTAGAATGTAACTTCTTTACATTCTACATTAGAATGTAAAGAAGTTACATTGTATTAGAATGTAAAGAAGTTACACTGTAATAGAATGTAAAGAAGTTACATTGTATTAGAATGTAAAGAAGTTACATTGTAATAGAATGTAAAGAAGTTACATTCTATTACAATGTAACTTCTTTACATTCTATTAGAATGTAAAGAAGTTACATTGTATTAGAATGTAAAGAAGTTACATTGTATTAGAATGTAAAGAAGTTACATTGTATTAGAATGTAAAGAAGTTACATTGTATTACAATATAAAGAAGTTACATTGTATTACAATGTAAAGAAGTTACATTGTAATAGAATGTAAAGAAGTTACATTCTATTACAATGTAACTTCTTTACATTCTATTAGAATGTAAAGAAGTTACATTCTATTAGAAGGAGTGAATGATATAAATTCATCCCCGTTTATTGATGTCTTACGAAAAGTTACTCCTCATTTTTCGTGCGTTTTTCCTGCAAAAGTCCAGCAACATGAGTCTGTTTTGGCTTGTTACATGCATACTGTCTTTTCAAAATAAACTTCCATCTTCACAGGAAACAACTAAGGTTTATGCGATGAAACTACTTAGTTAGGTTTAGGAAAAGATCGTGGTTTGCGTTAAAATAGCTACGGAAGTGGCGTTGCTTAAGTACGGAAGTCACATCACAAATAAATCAACATTGGCTTCTCGTTTCACACACGGCACAAACTGCGGCCTCCTGGAGGAAACACAGTGTTAGTCTGACCCATCCACCTCTCCTCATCCCACCCGTCCTGAGTGGAATTCTACTCATGTAGCTATAGCATGTAGCATCCTGGGCTTCACTAGGAATCAAAACGCCGCGGCTTTGAGAGCTCTTGTTTGCAATTGTGCATTAACGTGATTAACCAATGATTTAACTTGCTGCTAGCAGAGATGGGCAAAGATACATCAAAATGTATTTTGATACAAAATACCCCTCAAATAAATGTATCAAAATAAAATACAAAATACTGGTGCCAGAAAATGTAACAAAATACAATACATGTATTTTGTATTTAAAATACAGGAAATACTTTTTTCTGGATTTTCCGTTTTCTCCCAAAAAGCAAAGCATTCAGGTTTGGGCTATAATGTACACAAAGCTCTGGTGAAGCCCACAGAAAGGAAGAACAGTCACAGACATGTTGTCGACCTGGCCAACTGTAGAATGTATGAAGTAATAAAACAAGAATACTTTCATAATATGCTTTTTAAATAAAATAAATAGGATATTTCATGTTTTTTTTAAACAAATGGACATCTACTGTCATAGACTGGCTAACTGTGAACTATATTATCTGCCAGTAATTGATATGGCATTATGACATTCACATTGAGAAGATACAGCATAACTTGTAATACAGTGCAAGATTAGATGGTCAGACGTCTCTTGATAAGGTCATCATGAACATACAAGCTCCCAATCTCCCTCTTCCTACAGCGAGCTACTCCACTGATAAGTTAACTTGCTAAACACTGGCTATGCACTAGCCTAGACAGCATGCTAGCGTCATTAGCATGTTAGCTTGATATTATAACCATCACCATGTACAGACAATAGTCCATGTAGCCAGACCCAGACATCAATTATACATCAAGCTAGTTGACATCTGTCACAGTCAGATGCAATATTTACCTTGACAGACAATCTGTTGAACTTGAAGATCTGAAGACAATACTATCTAAAGCTAACGAGTACTATACTACCTACTGTCTAAAATCAACAAACAATCGTGTGTGTTTGTCTCGTAAGTGATTACACGATGCAAAACTACCAGAATGGCAGCACGGCCACGATCATTTAATGGACGAATGAAACGCACAACAGAGCCGTGTTTATGCACCACGTGTGTGGGTGTGTGAGTGGGTGTGTGTGCAACCCTGTGTCCTAAAAATTACGTTCTCAATTACGTTTGACCATAAACGTATTTTCTCCCTGATTATGTTTGTGTTTGACGTTTTAGAAAATACATTTCAAATCAACATTTTAACACGAACCTTTTTTTCCCTCACCACCACCGCCTCTCCTCCCTATTCAAATATCATTGATGTGTACTTTCTTGATTTGATTTGACAGTTGTTGACTACACAGAGACGTTGCTACTAGGCTTCTTGAACATCTATATATATATATATATATATTTTTTTTTTTTTTTTTAGATATTATTGTAATGTTTCGGACCTTTGCACGAGGAGATTTTCTCAATCTGGACCTTTTGGAATTTTAATTGAATACCCTGATGTAGTGTATTTAAGAAAAATGATTCAATTATAAAATAGCTATAACTTTGTGATTCTGTTGAGGCCAGCAGAGAAGGCCCACTGCTGCATATCTAAACCATTATAGATGCATGAATAATGTACATCTAAATAAGTTCTTCATCATTTACTAACACTTTATAAAGGATGTTATTAATCATCTACAACTCCTTAATAATGGGTTCGTAATATATATAATACTTCATTTATACAACACCTATATATTTTAAAGCTGGTTGCTTCCCGTCTCACACACCTATACTGCCCTATACTCACAAAATATAACTTGTTTAGTTGAGAGAACATGATTAAATATGTGAATGTCTGTCTCATGTACAAGATTATACATGGCTTGACCTCTCCTCCGCTCAAACAATTTATGATCACAAGAACAACTGGTTATCGGCTCACAAGAGGGGATTGCATTATCCCACTCAGGAAAAGTGCTTTTAGTCATTCTGCATTTTCTGTACAAGCTGCACTACAATGGAACTCCATCCCAGTGACCATTAGAGAACTAGACACACACAGGTCATTTAAATCTCACTTACAGAAATGGTTCGTCAGTACTCAGATCTGTCAGCACTAGATTGTAACTCTTTCTCTGTCTGTGTTGAACATAAGGAGTCTGTCTTTCTTTAAAATGCCGGTCGACCGTCATCTACCTGCATGCATGTCTTTTATTGTTGTTTAGCTGTGTCTGAGTGATTTATGTATTTCACATACTCTG
Organism: Melanostigma gelatinosum; assembly: GCF_949748355.1. Lineage (NCBI taxonomy): Eukaryota > Metazoa > Chordata > Actinopteri > Perciformes > Zoarcidae > Melanostigma > Melanostigma gelatinosum. The sequence continues at coordinate 1,593,612 of NC_136649.1, read as the reverse complement.
TATGCTTTTATGTTTTGTGCCTCTGACGTGGATGTTTTTTAGCATCTAAACAACTACAGCATAATACTGTTTTTAGTCCATGTTTTAACAGTTATTCTCACTTTTTTTCATTGTTTGTCCACGCATTGTTAAGTGTCAATATTGTTTAACCTTTTAACTTTAATCTTACATTGTTTTTAGGTTTATTGTGTAACATCTGCCTCTTGGGACTACAGATGAAAAATAGCCTTTTGGCTAACTCTGGCACATTTACAGAAATGTTTTTATTAATGTGCACTGTCCCGTTCAAATAAACCAATAAATAAAATAACCTACTCCTCATCACCTGGAGCTCACTGTGCATTTCAGACATGCTCCACCATGTGTTCAATGTCAGAACTGCAAGCACACGTTCACCTTAATGTTTCCAAAAGAGAAAATGAGAACCTAGAATAATAATAATAATAATGAGAGAGAGAGGGGGGAGGAAGTATAATATATAATAAGAATATAATATGAAATGTGCTTATTATATGCTATACAAACAATACATAAACACAAATATAAGAGACTGTTCAATCAACATGATTTTTCAATTTTTGGTACGTTTGTCAGATACAGATATGCAATGATGATATGTGTGTTGATGTTGTCCAATGCCTAATGGTGTGAACGTGTGTGTTTCATAACTAGTATAAACCTAAGAGCCCAATATGATCAGAATCATAACACGTTCACTGTCCAATGATGTTACCAGAGAGAATAGAGCTGAAACAATAACCACAGATAAAGTCCATGCTCACTGATTTATCTCTTTAGATGACTAAAATATAATATTGTGGCTTTTGATTGACATCACTTCACACCTGAATGAACTGCAGGACAACTCAGTGAAATGAATTTTTCTAAAATGAATTTCTTTATTTTAAGATGCACATTAAAAAGCTTTCTGTTATGTCAGTTATTCTTTATTTCAGCTCTTATTTTACTTGAAATGAGAAGAACATTTATTTAGGTATTATTTATAATCCATCCAGTTAAATTTGAAAACAGAATAATATTTGTTAAAATAGAATTGTTGTGTACTTTCTTCATTTGATTTGACAGTTGTTGACTACACAGAGACATTACTACTACTAGGCTACTTCAATATGTACATATATATACACATATTGAAGCGTGAGTTAGATATTATTGTAATATTTCGGACCTTTGCACGAGGAGATTTTCTCACTCTGGTCCTTTTGGATTGTCGTTGAAGACCCCTGCTCTAGTGCCTGAATTTTGTGTTTTCCTTTACATAAATGAAGAATCCTAACACGTTAATTCACTAATTAACGTGTTATTTATGAGATTTACATCATAAATTGATCCAGAAAATGGCGAATAAAACTTCACCACAGTGTGAGTGTTGAACACTTTACATGTTCTGTGTCTCAGGTAAAGTAGACATTGTATTGTATTGAGTTTTTTTGGAGAATCATATCAATGAAATGAGATATCATGTCAGAAATTTGTGTCAAATTGGAGGAGTCAATTTCTGCTTGGACCCATTCAAGAAATACATTTAATTGTCAACGTTTTATGTTTTGTTCTTGACTTTCTTTTCATTTGACTTCAATCAAGTAATGACCAATCACAGTGACTTATAGCCAGCTTGTACTGCATCATTGTATCATGTATAAGTATATTATGTGTATATAATATATTACTCAGTAGTATATTATATACACAACCTCTTATACACTCTCTGTGGCTGTGATTCTTTCATGTGCTTTAAGTTAAAGTGTGATATCGTTGTCCTCAAGCTGGGCTTGGTTTCTGGAACAAGGCACAGACTATTTGCTGGAACGCTAGAACAGAATGTGCACACATTAAGCCTGCTGCAGTCATGGCTGGTGGCTGTATCGTGAACTGTGACATGGACGGTTGGCACACATTTGTATGTGTTGCAAACAAACTTTCTGTCTTGGATTTAAATGTCCTCCGGTTTGACCTAAACAACACCGTGTCTGCTGTGCAAGGCTTCGGGTTTCTGGGATCCACCATCACCCACGACCTCTGGTGGACCTCCTACGAGACACCATCAGGAAGTCCAGCCTGCCTCAAGGGGCTGCTGATACAACTCTCCACTGCAACCCTCCAGTCTGTTCTCCACGCAGCCACCAAACAGTCACGACTGCAAATCATTGGGGCCCAGCCTGCCCTCCATTCAGGACTTACACACCTCCAAAGCCAGGAAGCACCGCTGCGGACCCTCACGCTCTTTAACCAGCTGTTGCAGCTGCTGCCCACGGGGGGGCGCTGCAGTACACTGAACGTCAGTCACTCGTGTCAATCTCCTCAGCAGTAAACGACACACTTCATAGTTTAAATACTCGCTGTTCTATCACGTGTTAATATCACTACGAATACAAACACAAGCATCACTGTGTACACTGTCCATACTGTCCAACTTCCTGTTACCGTAATCATTCCGTACATGACAGCACTCGGCACCGTTTCACCGTTTATGATTCGATTGTAGATCTGTACTTGTTGACCTTTGTTCAGCTTTCCCTGTTTTTAGAATCAGTAATCATGAATACTTCACTGATGCCCAGGGGGACATGAATAACAGCCATATGTCAATATATGTGCATTAAGAGCAGCGGACTCCTTGTATGTGTTCGTACATACAAGGATATAAAGCTGATCCTGAAATATGATGATTGTGGAGTCTGTCCATCTTTTGTGTTTTTGAACGAAACAAAAAACAAACAAACATAAAGCTCAGCAAGGAGGTGAAAATCCGAAACAGTCTGAGCGTAAAAAGACTTGAAAACATGTAAAGTCACGGAGCAGAGAGGATTCAGGACCAGAGCTCAGTGGGACCATGAGGGTGAGGTAAAGTTAGAAAGATATTGACAGATTCGGACTTCCCGCTTCAATAAATCGTTAACGAAACGTTGCTAAAATACAAACGATACCTCCCTGTAACCGTAGTGAGGTAGGCAACAAGCTACAACCTCACTTTAATTAAAACGGGCCGTCTTACGGACTCCTCCGAGCTGGACAATCGGCATTGGTCTCAATGAGCGGCTGGCTGCGAGACGAGTGCAGGGACCGTCTACAAAGTGCAATGCCGAAAATACTTCCTACAACAATATTCAATAGCTTCACTGTCATGCAATATAATGTAACCAAAATCACTTCACACATCAATGGGCTCCTTCCTGTTGTACTACAAGTGTTATTTTGAAAAAATATGATTGTTATACATTTTTGTGAATATTTATGAAAAATAATAATCAATAGCTTTACTGTTGAAAAGTGTAGCATGACCAAAATCACTTCACATATCAATGGGCTCCTTCCTGTTGTACTACAAGTGTTATTTTGAAAAAATATGATTTTTATACATTTTTGGGAACTGTTATTGGAAAATCTTTTCAATAGATTCACTCTTGTAGTGTGATCGGTTTAACCACCAGGGGTCGATTTGGGTTGTACTACAGCAGTAATTATTGAACCTATGTTTTGTATTGTGTATGTCTTTAATAAAAATATAGTACCACATACATCAAGATAAGAGCCATCATAAGTAGTTTACTTGTTTAATCATAACAAAGAACATACACATATATTGTCATGCTGTAACAACATTGTGATCATTTTGATACAGTACAATTTAAAGAAAAAGGAAAAATAAATGTGGCAAAACAAATACTCGACTTTATGCATGTTTATGCACCTAATTTTGACACAATGCACAATGCCAAGGGGTGTCTTTTTTTGGTATTTGTGCTGCTGTGATTCCAAGGCACTGCGTGTGAAACCATCTTGTGCAAGTTCTACATTGAATCTACATGGGGATAAACACCATAAACATATTTTAAAAAATGGCAACTTTAGGAAACCTGTAATGCGTAAAAGTTAACAATGTCTGATGACTTTAATATTATCCCTTGAATCACACTCGAGGTATATCCAGATTATCCACAACTCAGATTATCCGTTTATCTCGGAAAACAATTAAACATTAAGTCTCACCCAAACAGCATCAACAGCAGTTTTGGGCAGGTCCTCATTTCCACAGAAGGAACAGAGCTCATCCATTGAAACTGGAAATATAAATGTAAAAGTATATTCGTGTCAAGTTAGTTTGAACTTTTTAAATAATTCTTTGAATATTTCGAACAACACCTGATCCTTTCAGAATTTCTTCAGCCATTTCTCTTCTTAATTTTTGAAGAGATTGTTTTGATGAGTCGATGTTAAAAGTCTGTGGAATGTTTGGAAAGTCCATCACCGTCATCTTGGCCATCTGTACGAATGGAAAAACAACACACCTTGTATGAATTTACATAGTAATACAGCATATTGTTTAATCTATCATGAAGACAACATGTTGCTTAGAATAACCTGCATGACAAAGATCCCACAACCGGTGTCATCTTTCTGGCAGGTGTGGGTTATCTGGCCAGGCTGCCACTTGATGTTCACCCAGTCCTCCTTTCCAAGACTGTTGCGGCGCATCTTGAAATACTGTCTACAGGATGAAAGGAAAATCATTTTGGTTTACATTTGCACTTACTCTATGGCTTTACTAAAGGTTTGCATAACCTTATTTCCCATAATCTAATAAATAATTACCCAAATCTCTGGCCAGCCTTTCTGGAGTCTTCAACTTCATTTGACCCTTCCAGAGGATCAACCACAAAAATGTGGTTTGAAAGGGCATGAAGATCCTGTTTTAAAAAGTAATATATTGTTAAAGCATGTTGTAATGACCGTTGCTTCCCAATAAAAAAGTCACTACGGTTGCTGAAATGTTTGTTCTGACGCGTCACGCGTGTCATAAATAACGAAGTCGTTTCCAATATAGGCATTTTATTTCTCTCATAATCAGAGTTCCACCACTTTCTCTTCAGTTATCCATTTTCTCCAACAACCAATAAATCATAACATTTGCATTCGTTAAATGTGCACGGTCAAAAACTGTTTGCTTCTGCCTATTAGCAACCACCTGTGTCCAATGACCCCACTGATTCTATTACCTGTGCCTGACTCACACCGGCACTACGCCCCCATGTGGTGAGAGGTTGTACAAAAACAAAAACAACAAAATGGCTCTTACACATGTCATATTTTTTACAAACAACAGTAACAATGATAATGTAAGAAGCTCAAAATCCTCAAAATAATCACAACCACAGTTGACAAATTGATAGCAACATTGAAAGTATATTTACTGTACAAAAGAGAATCACAAGTGTGAGTAAATAAAGAAACAATAGCTATATTTTAACATTTTTACTTTCAATTAATTTTAATCCGATTTGTTGAAATTGAGTTCCACACTATGGGGTCATACTCACTCTAAGAGAGTTAAATCTTAAGAGTAGCAGTAGGGACAACCAATGGGATCGTGTTGGATGATCCAAGTGCTTTGTTTGGACAATAATTGTATTGTTTTGTTCATTATGATAGGGATGACGACCATGAAGACATTTAAAACTTAAAGATGAATCTTAAAATCAATCCACATGCTACAGCATGTACAAAATGCAGCTGCATGAGATTTTGGTGATGCTACACGTTTCAACAGTAGAGCTATTGATTATTATTTTTCATAAATATTCACAGAAATGTATAAAAATCATATTTTTTCAACATAACACTTGTAGGTCAACAAAGAGGAGCCCCTTGATGTGTGAAGTGATTTTGGTTACATGACATTGCATGACAGTGAAGCTATTGAATATTGTTGTAGGAAGTATTGTCGTCTACCTCACTACGGTTACAGGGAGGTATCGTTTGTATTTTAGCAACGTTTCGTTAACGATTTATTGAACCGGGAAGTCCGAATCTGTCAATATCTTTCTAACTTTACCTCAGTGTGTGACGCCTGCTTGTATGTCTGCTGGTATTATAGTGGACTGTACTGTGATATGAAAAAGGTGTTTCTGATATTGTACCCACCTCACAAAAGTGATTAAATCAGCATATGATCTGACTCGATGTAGATAACAATATACACATTACATATCCAAACGTATTTATGAATTACCATTATAACAACATTGCACTGCGGTTTCTATTTCATGTTTCATTCTACGAATAGTTCATTCAAGAGATCAAGTCCTTGAGTGCTCCGTGTATCATGGTGGTGATGTGTCTCCTGGTGGCTGGTCAGACTTTTATTCCATTGTTTACTGACGCTGATTCATCACGATAGGTCAGAGGACTAGATGGGGAAAGTATGATGCACTGAGCTTACATGCAAAATGTTTTTATTTTTCATTTCTCTGTCTGTGTGTGAACCCTTCCAGCTCGCTGTCTTTGGTAACACCTCGTCAGCCTCCGCCATGAAAACCAGTGCAAAGCAGAAAGTACCTGAGAATCAAGCTGCAGATTGAAGCCAGAGAGTGTCAGCGAATAGGACGATGAGCTGGCGGCGCGTGCTTAGGCAGATAATCAACGCAATGTCAGGTTTGTGCGACGGCGCGCGCTGCTGTTCTGTTTGTGCAGAGGCCGCTGTTATGGAGACGCTCCTCTATCTCTCCGAGCGCTCTTCCCCTTCCACACCGTCTGATGACACGCAAATAGTTAAATGAGGTTTTGGGCGTCGGAGGCTCGGGTAGCAGCATGGGACCAGTGGGAGAGGTGGCACATAATTAAAAATATCATTTCAGCTCCTGCTCGGCCTGTTTCCATCCAGCATTACCGCGTCTCCACAGGTGAATTGCTCCCTGTACTCCCGCGATGCTGGTAATGAGCGGTGGTTAGGTCTGACACCACGTCTCTTTCATTGAACCCAAATGAGAAATATGCTGTCAACGGGGGGGGGGGGGGGGGGGGGGGCTCAATCATAGCGACTTTAAATGTGAGACCAGCCCAGCTGTGACAGTATGATATTAGGTTGGCTGATGGAAAAGCCACACTCACACCATCAGAGGTGTTGCGTGTGTGTTATCGCTTGAGTCATGTCAACTCTTCTAAAAAAAACACAAGAAAACTATCATGCTGATAATAACATGTCAAAAACATATCAGCTTTGCTGTCGGCTCCGTCTTCGTCCCTCGTGTCATTTCTATTAATTTGCTCTTCATTCAAACGCGAGCAGAGATATGATTTGATCTCCTCCCACAAGAAGTGTATTCATCTGAGAGGACACGTGATGGACTTAAATCCAGCAGTAATATGAAAAGTTTCACAGCACAAATCCTTTAATAGTACGTTGCTTTCAAAGTTTTGGTCTGGAGAAGTGTACTTGTGAGTGCAATGAGACCATCAGCTGGGCTCATGGGAGGAACCAACCAATCAGGTGGAAGGAGAAGACAACACAGAGGGACAAAGAGCTGGACAAAGAGTTGACCTTATATTCAGTTCATTACCTCGAAGGAATGCTCAACACGGAAAGCTTTTAGGGGATTGAATTCAATTTGCTTCTTATATTTATTCAATCTGAATCTCGGCGTTGGAACACTCCATTCCCACTTTAATAGGAGTTAATTCAGCTGTTTATTCTCATGGTGACACCAGAACTGGCTTGAGTTGAGCCAGTATTTAGTTTGATGTGCTCCATGACTGCTCCTCGTCTCCCAAACATTAGACACGTCCTGCTCCTGCCTCTGTAGGGAGACCAGCCCAGCCCAGCGGAGCTGAGCTTAATATTTCCATATGCTAGCCCATGATTATTAGTCATTAGGAACTCAAGACCTGAACATGAACTTGATTGTGCCTCTGGAGTCAAAGCACGCTATAGCAGCACATTGGAAGAGAAAGTGAGTCTTTGAGCGTTGGACCACAGTTTAAATCAGACACTGATCACGTGAGGCTCCGCTGTCTGAGGATCATGAAGCACCAGGAGAGAGGGATCGGCAGTGACATTTGGACGATTTCATCCTGTGTGTGTGTGTGTGACTGCCTTTACACAGTGAGTGCATCCTGGTTAACACAATGTCAGACTTTGAGGAAATAAGCACGAAGTGCAGGAAGAAGATTGCGTGTTAACATGGACACACACGTGTGAGATATCTCTGTGTTGTTCATATCGAATGCGTTTTAACTTCTTTACATTGTAATAGAATGTAAAGAAGTTACATTCTAATACAATGTAACTTCTTTACATTCTAATACAATGTAACTTCTTTACATTCTAATACAATGTAAAGAAGTTACATTCTAATACAATGTAACAGGCGTCCTTTCTCTAAACACTGACCTGATGCATCAAGTGGATATTTTTTGCTGAACATAATATTATGCATTGGTCCTCTACATCCTCTAGTCTAATGAGCAGACTTATAAACTCCTTCATAGTGTCATATTGCTTTTCGGAGAATTATGATGATAAGTTCATAGTAGATGCAAAAGTATACTTATGTACAATATATTATGTTGAACATTGTTGCTCCTGGATGGATCACAGCCGACCCAATTATGTTCAACACAGCTCCATGTCCTTGGTCATGGTGCCACAGCACTTAAAAGAATAAACTTCATCATTCTCACAATTCTGACCCTTTGCTTTTTTATTAACAGCATTTACTTGTATTTACTTTCAATACTTAAGTACATTTAATATCAGAAAATTACCTTTGATACTTAAGTACAATAAATATCAGATACTTTAAGACTTTTACTCAAGTAGTATTGTAGTATTCTAATAGGTGACTTTTACTTTTACTGGAGTAGTTTTCCAGTAAGGTATCTTTACTTTTACTCAAGTATGGCTGTTGGGTACTTTATAGACCACTGCCTATGGCACATGAGCAAAGTTCCATGAGCTTTTGAGCATCCCAAGCCACATACAAATCTGCTTCCTTTTCATGGCAAATGATGCGTTGCCACGGCAACAGCGGCAAACTCACAATATTCAGGATGGATTATTATCATGTCTTAAGGCTTTGAGTTTGAGGCCGATGTGGTCAACTAGGAGGACTACATCAAAGTATAATACGTGGAATTTCCTTTTGCCAGTAAGGCAAGGCAAGTTTATTTGTATAGCACATTTCAACAACAAGGTAATTGAAAGTGCTTCACAGGTGGCTATGTGAACATTTTGGCGTGGAAATGTGCTCAGGCCTGGAGCAGTATCAAGCACATTGACCAAATTTGAAGTTGATATTGCATAAATTCTGGAGGAGCTTGTTAAAATACAACGCCTGAACACAGGGGAAATTGCCAAAAGATGCAAGTGGTTGAATGCAATGAAAATGTGACGGTATGTTAGAAGATGCGATGTGCTGCAAATTTCGTGATGACAGGCCAAATGGGAGATCAATCTAGTGATAGGGTTAGATATCTCACATTCTAACTCCCGCTCAGGACATTCATGCTCCCATTCATGCTCTCCCAGTGATCCCATTACCGCTCCTCTTACACCACACTCAAGGCAAACAATAGCCCAAGGACATTATTTATTTTGTTGAGCAATTTCCTACTGTGGAATGTAATGAACAGTGCAGTATCTGGGGGACAAAGCGCCTCTAAAAAACATACCATTTTACACTCGACAGGCTGAACGGTTACTCATAAAACTAAATCCCACACACAGAAATCCGATTGGCTGTTAACAGCTGATGAATGCAGAAAGTTAAGCTGTGGACATCTTTTCCTGGCCATCCACACATCGGCTGAGCTCCCATGGACACTGAGCCCCGTAGGATATAACAGTGACTTGTTTATCAAGCGTGACTTGTTGCTTGAAGTGTGAGCGAGTCATGAAATGGACCGTGAAGGGAAAGGGATGGAGAAGCACAATTTTATTTTTATTTTTACCTCAAATATAAAAACTGAAGGTAAATGCCCTGGAATTTGGGATGTGGCTGTGGCGGCCGCCGAGGCTGATGAAGATGAGATGGTGGTATCGGTCCAGATGGTTCCGCTGAGCGTCTCAGTGACATCGACACCGCCATAGATAAGCCGCGGCATCTCCTCGTGCAGGGAAACCACAGCAGTCTGCATCGAGCTGTTGTGATTGGTAATACGGTACAGCTGTGACCATGAAATCAGGACTTAGCGTAATTAGTCACTTTGAAGCAGAGATTTAATACCAAAATCTTCGACAAAATACAAGGGGATCTGGTGCTACTTAATGATAATCTGATATCCAAGCCTCTCGTCTCATGTATTTTCCTTCTTAACAACCGTGCTATTCTGGAGCAGAGAGATGGGACCTGGGTTCCATTTGGACCGTCTGTTCCCGAGCCAGACATAAATGCCAGGGTGCAATACCCTCAATTCCGATTTGTAGGAGGGAGCCCCAATGTGACACATGCACTTTTTGAAAGAAAAATAAGAAGCTTAAGTATAATATTACAGTGTTATTAGGGTGGCTTTTTCCCTGCTGTAAATACCTCTGTATTGGCCCCATACAGCTTTAGCATTGAGTTGACTTGCAGTGGTGTATTTGCATGAAGCTTTTGACATATGGCATGCAGGCAGCAGAATTCCGGATGGTAACATTTCTTTTTGTGTTTCTTTGTTGCCTGTATTTATAAACGGATTCAGTGTACCAGCTAATTTTATGTGGAAATTTGTAAATTGCAAACATTAAAGGTGTATGTAGTGGCTGGGCGTGGTTGGGCTCAGCTGCAGAGGGGACAGAGCGGGGGAGTGGTTCAGGGACCGGTGGTTTAATTAGCCTCAGCTGAATTCAATCTTTGATTGTGTCTCTCTCCCCTATATAAACACAAGCAGTGACGGAGAACCACACAGAGACAAGTTCAGACGGCAGGTGCGCTCTGAGGCATGGCAGGAGAGCACAATGAGGACAGAACAAGAGTGAAATAAAGAAACATTGAGAAACGCTATTTGAGTGTGCTGTTCATCATTGTGCTGAGGGAAACCCACGGGGTAACAGAAGCCTGTTACACTGGAGCCCAAAGTGGGGCCCAATGCTGGGGCAGATGCTGGGTGGGATTGCGGCCATGCAGGGGGACCAGGCGGAGATGAACACGCAGTTCCTGGGGCCGCTCCAGGCAGAGAGGCAGGCCCACGCCCTAGAGCAGCTCACAGCACGGACAGCTGCAGCTCCGCCGGGCCGCTCTACATTGGCAGGGGTGGTCCTGCACAAGATGACTGCAGCAGACGACGTGCAGTCATTCTTGGACACATTCGAGGCCATGACGGAGGTGTGTGGCTAGCCTGCGTCGGAGTTGGCGGTCCGGCTTTTGCCTCTTCTGACTGGGAGGCGCAGACAGCAGCCCTTGGGCTGCCCCCGGCAGCTAGGCACAGTTAAGAGGAACGTGTATGAAGCCATTGTAGATCGGCTCGGGCTGTCTCCGGAGGACCACTGGTGGAGGTTCCGCGAGGCAAGGCTGGGGCCCGAGGACCGGCCCTTCGCTTACGCACAGCGGCTGAAGGACGCCGCAAAGGTGGCTGCAACCAGGAGGCCCAGGAGGTGGTAGAGAAGGTGGTCGTGGAGCGATTTGTGGGGGAGCTGCCGGCCCGAACATCGGGATTGGGTCCGCTACCATCGCCCTACGGCACTAGGGACCGCCATCACCCTGGCAGAGGACCACCTGGCAGTTCATCCCAGTGGTCAGTGGTCGCCTACTGGCTCCAGCTCGGCCGACACCTGCCCCCCAGAGGAGGCTTCATCTGCAGCTCCTGGCGCGGCCCCTACCAACTCAGCGGTCGGCATCCCTCCTCCAGTTCCCCGATCCACCGACCCCAGCAAACGCTGGCGATGTATCGCGTTCTGGTAAGGATCCACGGGGGTGTACATCAGGCAATGGCTGATACTGTCTATGATTCACCAGAGCCTGGTTTGGCCCGGGGTATTGGTGAAAATTAGGTGTGTGCATGGGGATGTTCACGATTATCCCATAGTGTCAGTAGAAATTAGATACATGGGGAAAAAACATAGTGTAAAGGTTGCGGTTAGCTCCCGCCTTACGCACCCCCTAATCTTGGGAACAGATTGGCCGGGGTTTAATAAGTTAATGTGGAATGGTGTGGGGGGTACCGGGTCCTGATTTACACTCCATGGAAGGTTTTCCACTGGAGCAGTCTCTGGAGCAGTAAAGTGATACTCTACGCTCGGCCTTTGACCAAGTGATACGAATTGATCGTCAGTTGGTGGGCCCTGACGGAGCACAGTCATATCCGCACTTTTCATTGATTATGGACAGGCTGTAGTGACTTTCTGGTCCTCTACCATTAATGGAGGTCCCATTCGAACGAATCGGCATGTACCTCATCGGGCCATTTCAGCGGAGTGCACGCGGATATCGCTTTGTGTTAGGCCTGGTGGATTACGCAACACGATATCCTGAGGCAGTGCCATTGCGCAACATTTCTGAAAAGAGTGTCGCACAGGCTCTGTTTCAGGTCATCTCCCGACTCGGAATCCCGAAATAGATTTGTAGTCCATGATCCGTAAATTTATTCACGAAGATGAACGCAATTGGGATAAATGGCTTGATCCCCTGTTGTTTGCAGTGTGGGATGTCCCCCAGGCCTCCACAGGATTTTCTCCCTTCGAACTGCTGTTTGGCTGGAAACCATGGGGGGTGCTCGACCTGATTAAAGAAAACTGAGCACCAGTAAAAGTGAAATTCAATACATCCTGGAAAGCTGCAAAACTCCACACACTGGGTCGGATGTCACAGGAGAATTTGCTCTCGGCCCAGGAACGTCAACAATGGCTGTACAACAGAGGGGCCAGGCTGAGACAATTCACACCGGGAGAATCTGAGAGGAGCTGGGGCCTAAGGTTCCAAAATCCACCAATCCGACCTCGTTCCTTTGTGAAGCCCATCTCCCCAGGACCCAGAGAACAGACGTTGCCCAGTTGCAAGAGCAGTTTCCTGACATGTTCTCCCTGCTGCCAGGATGCACAAACCTCATAATGCACCAAATTGAGACTCCCCGGGCGTGACGGTGCCATCACGACCCTACAGGTTACCTGAACACAAAAGAAAAGTGGTTCAGAGGGAATTGGCTGTGCTGGAGATAGGGGTGCTGGAGTCCCTGAGGCCAGGCTGGGCTCACTGCCAACCAGTGGTGTTTAAAGTACCCAAAAGCCATACTTGAGTAAAAGTAAAGATACCTTACTGGAAAACTACTCCAGTAAAAGTAAAAGTCACCTATTAGAATACTACTTGAGTAAAAGTCTTAAAGTATCTGATATATATTGTACTTTTTTGTCTAACTGTTACTCTTGTAAAGCGGCCTTGGGTCCCCTGAAAGGCGCTATATAAATTAAAGTTATTATTATTATTATTACTTAAGTATCAAAAGTAATTTTCCGATATTAAATGTACTTTAGTATTGAAAGTAAAAGTACAAGTAAATGCTGTTAATAAAAAAGCAAAGGGTCATAATTTTGAGAATTATGAAGTTCATTCTTTTAAGTGCTGTGGCACCATGACCAAGGACATGGAGCTGTGTTGAACATAATGGGTTGGCTGTGATCCATCCAGGAGCAACAATGTTCAACATAATATATTGTACATAAGTATACTTTTGCATCTACTATGAATTTATCATCATAATTCTCCGAAAAGCAATATGACACTATGAAGGAGTTGTAACAGTGCGTTTATATGTATGCTCATTAGACTAGAGGATGTAGAGGACCAATGCATAATATTGTGTTCAGCAAAAAATATCCACTTGATGCATCAGGTCAGTGTTTAGAGAAAGGACACCTGCCTTGTAAACTCCTATGGGCCTGATTTGAACACAATAGACAAAGGTTTGTCTCAAGCTGAATCTGCAATTGGGTGACTGCTACCATCATAACTCCATCTGATCATCCACAACATGACTCAAATATCAAAACATGATCAATACTAAAGCAGCACCGAAAGTAACAACCCAGTCATTACTTGAAACTGAAACATGTCCTGTTCATCTTCAAAAGAAATTGGTTTTCAAAATTGCGTGAATTCCGTCTCTCTCTTCTTGGGCTGAAGACTAGTCCTGCGATGCTAAATAGCCTTTCACAGGCCGCTGAGGCAGGTAGAGGTGTGTTCAGCTTCACAGACAGCTTGCGCACAGCTGGGAAGGATTTCCCTAATGCTAACGCTAATGCTAACCCTAATGCTGCGCATTAGGAGCTAAGGCTCCTGACAATCCTATGGTGTGGTGGCTAGCTATAGCTAATGTTAGCCAACTAGTGCTGCACAACTGTCAACACTTTCTCAGCTCACTAACTTGCTAGCGATCCACTGGTGTTGGTCTTCGTCACCACCGTCGTTTGTTGTGGGAGTAGCAGGTGCTTCCATTTCTGCTTCCATCATGAAATCAGTGGCGGGCCGTCAGGGCCAGCAAGGCCTTCTCTGCTGGCCTAAACAGAATCACAAAGCTATTTATATTTTTTTTTAAATACATATATATATATATTTATAATTTATTTTATAATTTAATATATTTTTTTAAATGCACTACATGTATTATAATTCATAAAAATATTTTTCCCATTATCTTATTTTCTCATTGCACAGCTACTGTCTTCCTCAGTTGCTCTCAGATCTCACCTCTACGTGTGTCGATGCCAGATGCCTGCAGACTCGGCTCTGCCGCAAGTGCAGATTAAAGTACATGGGGACGATATTGTTGATTGTCATTGTGTTCAACCAATCAGATCTTTAGTTTGACATGTTGGGCGTATTCTTTGACGTGTCGCCGTCGGCTAGCGACCTATAATGACGTCAGCATTACGTTACACTCATGTCCAGGTGCACGCGCTGCAGAGTGTGCTGTGATTGGTCAGTGGGCGAGCACGTGACTAAAGTGAAACTTGTGTTTGCTAGTAGAACTGAGGTTGTTAGCAGTCAGAGTTCAAGTGGAAAGATATGGAAGAAATTATGGCATTTTTACTTTTTGTTACTTAGCTTTGTTTTTTTAACATCAAATGGCGGAAGGACGAGAAGCTGATTTAGTGGCGGAGTTACTGGGAACGCCTTTCTCAAGAAGGACATTAAGCTGCCTGAGCAAAGCCACTACACGACACCAAAGTACGGCGGGACACTTGCAAGCTACGTGCTCTTAAAAACGTTTGGAAGGACCCGAGTGGATCTCCAGATCAACCAACAAGTTCGCAGGGAAACGGAGCTCCACATTGAAAAAGTTCAGAAGAATAGGGAAATACTGAAAAGGACCTCTTGCTGGAACTGAAACGCACGGATGTACTGCACAGCGAGTTATTGACCTCTTTGTAAACAAAGACAGGAGGATGGACTTTGTATTGAAATAGAACAGCATTTGGTAAGTGAAACTGCTTTTGTTTTCTTTACATCTGCAGTGTGTTAATTTTGCCTATCGTGATCGTTATCGTGTCGTGGATATTAGATATGTATATTATATATTGTTCCCTGATGTAAATAATATTTGAATGGCCCTTGCTCTTTAATGTGAGCGTTGCTGGATTGTTTTGTCATGCTTTGTTGTGAATATGTGTGACGGTTCTTGTGAGTTCGCTCTTGTCATTGCGTTAATTACATCGATTTTGACCATTGTCCGTTAATCACGAAGCATCCCGTCCTGCATGGGGTTAGGGTCCGGATAATTGAATCAGTTTGGGCTGTTTTCTTTTACAAACAAGAATGATGGTCTGGAGAAATGGGGATTGTGTGGCGATTGCTTAGCCCTGTTTGAATCAGCAGGGAACAGCTAAACGCTGCGGGGAGAATGTAGCGCGAGTTTGTGTGTGTTGTTCTGTTTCCGGGGTCAGACGCTGACCCGCAAACTAAACAGACAGACAGACCGGTGTCCACCGAAAACATTATATTTACCACAATTTAAGCATCTGCATTTTCCAAATGCACCAGTATTATTGTTGGGTTTGTAAGCCTTGTACCGAACGGTTTAAAATGAATACGTGATGTTACACCCCTAGAAACAAATAACCGTAGCTGTGTCGCCATCATGAGGTTATTAGGTGGTAAGACAGCAGTGAAGGCCCAGGTATAAAATGCACAGCCCGCCACTGGCATGTAGCATCCTGGGCATCACTGGGAATGAAAACACGTGGCTTTGAGAGCACTTGTTTGCAATTGTGCATTAACGTAATTAACCAATGATTTAACTTGCTGCTAGGACCACTGATTCACCAAACCTGCTTGCTTGCAGTCTGTGTTCCACCACAGTCCCCGACGCTGGTCTCATGATTCCGTTTGTTTCTAAAGATAGATTTGATTTTGTAGCGAGTAACGAAGGTTTCAGGGGAAATGTATCGGAGTAAAAGTATCAGTTTTGTTGGAGCTATTTATTTGATATTGTATTTTGTTATTTCATTTATAAGTAGTATTGTTTAATTATTGTAGATGTTTCATATATTAAGATTCTTTTTCTCTTTAATAGTAATTTGTTTAGTTATATTATTTTTTGGGTAATTACTGTGGGCACCTGTTGCTATTTAAACGAGGAGAGCGATAGGACCAGCATGCACCGGGGTGGGCGTATAGTTTTTACCAGCTACACAGCAGCATTGCACTGCACAGGACAGGAGAGACAGCACGACAGGAGTTTGTTTGCTTGTTTTATTTGCATTATTTAATAAATACACAAAAATGGAATCCTGCTTGGACATTTTACTCTCTTCTGGCTGCGTAAGGATACCGACCACGGTGCATCAGTGGCGTTTGATTATTATTTGTTTAAGTTTGATTTAGCCGACAAATGGCCACTACAAGTTTTCTTTGCAAAATGTAGTGAAGTAAAAGTAAAAGTCAACAGAAATATAAATAGTAAAGTACAGATATCCAAAAAAACTACTTAAGTACAGCAACGAAGTATTTCTACTTCGTTGCTAATCACCACTGGCCATATGTGATGGAAATTAGCGTCCCCTACAAATATTCAAAAAAATGGCGGCAGCCCTACGTTTAACCTACATGAATGCAATTTTAAGGCACATGGGCACTTACCAAAATGGGACCATGCTCTAAAATCAAACGAAGGTCCGCCATTTTTAATTTTGTGTGAATTTTCCTTCCATTTCAGTACATTGCTAGTCGCTATACTTTAACAAACTCCTCCTAGGCAATTGATCAGATCCACTTCAAATTTGGTCAGTACAATCAAAAGACCTTTGCAATTAAAAGTTTACTCAAAGCTTTACGTTTGATGGAATGGCGTAGCTGTAGCGTGGCGGCTATTTTACATGATTCCCCATTAATTAAACAACAGCTGATGTAACTCCACTGGACTTGCTCAAATCTGTCCCAAACTTGCCATACTTGATAACAGTCCTGAGGATGTCTAAAAGCCTATTTTCACTCATCGTCAAAGCGCCACCTACTGGCAACAGGAAATCAGCGTTATTTAACAAACATTATCCACATTACATGACATTTAAATGATGTGGCCTACACTTGATACAGAGCAACATAATGCATGTTGATGCATGTTGTCTAGAGCCATACAGAGACAAGTTCAGATGGCAGGTGCGCTCAGAGGCACGGCAGGAGAGCGCACGACGAGGCCAGAACAATAGTGAAATAAAGAAACATTGAGAAACGATATTTGAGTGTGCTGTTCATCATTGTGCTGAGGGAAACTCACGGCAGAAGCCTGTTACAGTGTAGTAATGTGATTTGTTTTTTTACAGAAACAATGGATGAAATGACTAGGTGTGATGTGAGAGGGGTCACTCATAGTGATGAACTCAACAGTTCCCTCAGCTCTACGGAACATCTCTGATTTGTAGAGTGTTTCAAACAGATCTGGTGTAATGCGCGCCGGTTTCCTTTTTGGGGGTGTTAGATCCTGGGGTACTTCTGGCCCGATACGGGGCTACTTACTGACTCAGCTCTCTATTAAAAGATTGTCGAGCTGGTGTTCTTGCGAGGGAACTCGCCTGGCTCTGCTAACTGCCGTTACTCCCGACGTCTACCCTGCTTCCTCCGGTCTGAGTGCACTCGGCCGAGAGACCAGTCCTGGCCCCGGGCGCTCCTACCAGTCGCGTCGGTTATGGCAGCTTCCCTCTTCTGGATCCGTGCTCTTGGTAAATGCCAGGTTAGGTTTTAACGGCTAGGATTACTTCTAAACCTGTAAGGGGTTGTTAAGTGGATTCGGTCTTCTAGGATAACCTTACAGAACTCAGTTGTTAGACATACAATGGATTTAACTTTTTACTGCCACGAGGAACTTTTACTACCTAAGCAAATAAATGCACTTGAGAATTTTACTTTAAATGCAGATTAGATATTTATTGCAGGTTATATTTAGTTAGTTAGCAAGGGTTAAGCTACAGCTCACATAAAATGTCACTACACTTGATTCGTCACTTTAATTTTCTTCTTAGGTTATACTCATTAGTTTTAGATGCCGAGAAGGCTCGGTTGGAGCTGGATTTCCAAAGGTGTGATGAAAAGGTTCTTTTGGAGTTATTAGGAGCGAAGGTCCGGCCGGACCCTCAGTCCTCCTGCTCTGCAGCGGAGTCCGTTCAGCGATCTTTGATCTTGTTAAAGTTGATCAGGGAGGATAGGTGGTTCTTCGTCTTTCAATCTCTGCTCATAGAAGGGCCGTCTTCTGCTTTCGTCTTTTCCTCTTTCTTCATTCTTCTTTTCTTCTTTCTTTTCTCATCTTTCTTTGTTCACAAAGGGCCGTCTTCTTCTTTTGTCTTTTCTCGTCTTTCTTCCTTCTCACTTGGTTTTCGGTCTTGCTTCTCTCTTGCTTCTCGCGTCTTCTTCTCTCTTCTTTCTCGCTTCTCGATTCTTTTCTTCTCTCTTCTTTCTCGCTTCTCGATTCTTTTCTTCTCTCTTCTTTCTCGCTTCTCGATTCTTTTCTTCTTTCTTTTCTTCATTCTTGAGCAAAGACGAAGTCCACCGCTGCGTCTGTAGAGCGAAGTCCAGGGTCCTCTCAGGTGGAGCACTAGGATGGCTCTTACGACGTTATCCTCTCGTCTGTTAGTGTGTTACTTCTTTTGGGCTGCCTCTCGCGTCTCTCCCCCCTCTTCCTCAACACGGGGTCCCTCAGCCCGTGATTAACATGACATCATTGATCTGGTGCATGTGCTTCAAAAAGTACCTAACCTTTGTGTGTGTGTGCATGAGGAAATCACCCCAACTTCCCTGTCTGGGCGCTTACTCAATCAAGCTCTGCGCGTGTCTGGGTGTTCAACATCTGTTGCACTTCCCCTCTTCCTACACTCACACATTTCTAACACAGATTAGTTATCATAATCACAGTTACAGTTGTTATAATCAGTTACAGTTGTTATAATCAGTTTACTTAGTACACATTTGCTTATAAAATGATTATTGATCTCATCCTTCATCATTATTGTGCTTTGTGTCTTTTCTTCTCAACCATCATTATTTCCCCATCCCTTGAAGCCAACACCCTGCTTACTTCCTCTTTCTCCGTACTTTCTACACTCAGACTGCACTATACTCAGATACACTTATTATTATTATCAGGTTTACATTTGTTAAATCACTATGTATTAAACATTCGTTATGTAACGATCAAACACTTTATCTTTCGATTACACTTTAACTATTGATTTCTGAGTATATGCTTTATGCTTTTTATATCCTGACCTTCCCCTGAACGTGTATGCATGTATCCAAGGCGGCTTTCTCTGTGAGCTCAACTCTTCTCGACAGGGGAAAGAAAGGAGCTGTCGCATATGGAGGGAAACAGGAAAATGCCGAAAAGCTCTTGTTTATAGGGTGAACTGAGACTTTCACAATGAGATTTGAGGCACATAAGATACGTGAATATTCACTGTCAGTGTGATAAATCGCTAAATGATGTGACAGTTACTAATGATGGATAGCTAACATTAGCTTGAGTAGGAGGAGGCTGCTGCAGTACAGTCATACAGGATAGCAGCATCAGACTGTCAACTACAATTAAATCTCTAAAATATCAAACAGTTGGCTATTAACAGGTTGGTTTGCAGAGAAGACGTAGCCTAATGATACCTGGTCATTCAATCAAATATTTATAAATGTCTGGTTAAACAATATCCAATCACTGTGTTGGGTCATTGATCCACTTGGGTGTGGAAGAAGGGGCAACTTCATTTATTAAGATATCGTGGTCACTCAGGTTCAGGCAAGGTCACAAAATAATTGAGGTTCAGGCAAGGTCACAAAATAATTATCAGGCATGTCTATGAAACTAACGTTGAAGAAGAAATAAATTAATTTGTCAAAATTATAATCCAAATTGAAAATCTTATGTTTTCTATCCAGAGAAAAGGGGACACGGCCTTGATGTACGAGGACATCATCATTCTACACATAGGCTATATGTAAGAAGTGGACGTAGTCATCTTGACGTCAACCATTGGTTTGTGGACCGTTTTGAAGCCTTGAGTTCAACGATTTCGCCATCGCCATCTTGGAATACCGCAGTCGCCATGTTTTTTTTTTCAGCCATTAAACGGAAGTGACCATATTTGGAATGTGGAGGAGTGATGTAGAGATGCCGTGTACGTCTCTGGTATTGACAACGACCTGTCAATTGTAAGAAATTTGAGCAAAAAACTGTAGTTAGTAGATATAATAAAAGTGTTTAATAATTCATATTTAATAATTCATAATTAGTCATAATCATAAGGGTTTTGGGAATGCATAATTAAGATAAACATAAAGTGATATAGGATTAAGTAGCTAAAAGTGCATAGGGGAATTTGGCCAATAGCAATTGAGATAGACGGAAGGGGAGGAGTCGCGAACGAATGTGTGGGAGGTTTAAATTAAAGCCTTTTTCTCTCTCACGTGAATGCTCGCAGAGGACAGACGTGTTTTATACCTGACGAGCTGAGTAGAGTTTTTTGCAAATGGGGTTTTATTGTTTTAATATTTCATAGGAGTATGTACTCCAATGTTTAACTGTAATCGTACTTGCATCAGTGGAATTAAATTCCGTATAATTGTAAACCAGTTTTGGTAGCGTTATTATTGCAGCGTGTGTCGACGGCACAAAGCAGCCGGACACGTGTGCTCTGGCCTCCACACAATCACAGTAAGCCTACTTGCTATAGTCTATTTGACTCTAAATGGACCATAATGTACTAAATGCACATCATGCTGTATTGAAGAAGACTTGAAACTAGAGATTGAGACCATAAACTCATGTTTACAATGTTTACTGAGGTAATACATCAAGAGAGAAGTAGAGTAATTTTATCATAGACTTCTATACAGACTTCTTTTTGCAAATGGAGGAGTCGCCCCCTTATGATCAGGAGAGAGAATGCAAGTTTTAAGACACTTAGGCATTGGCTTTACGCGGCAGAACCGGAGGTTGCCGTCTGATTCTACAAAGCTAGCTAGCTACATTCATGTTAAACAATGACAGAAAAATGGCGTCCTGTGTAGATGAGATTGATGCATCTGCAGAAGTGGTTGTAAATTGACTTACAGTCATTATTTTAAACAGGTTTGACAGGTTAAGTGCAGCTAGCAACTCCTACCACAGCCAGGGCTGATCTAGAGTCAATATTGTCAATATTATTATTGTATTACTTCAAACACACAGCTGACTGACAAACAGCTCTGGTCACATTTAACATATAGTACTAATTAAAACAAAGCTGTATTCACTTAAGCCCGAGCGCCCTCTTTTTGGGGGCTGTGGAGAAAGTTTAGCATTTACCGTCGGACAAAATGCACTTATCACGAGCGAATATAATGATGTTCCATATCAGATTAAACAACAGAGCCTGGGCTACAATAATATGTAAGCTGTTTTTACATGCTCCAAACACAACTCAAACACCAACGAAATGAATTACCAAATCCATATAGCGCCACCTAGGCAACCCACTCGCCACATTTCTGGCTTTACTGCTGTGGTATTTTATGCAATACGCACACACACAATATCTCAAAGGAAAGCAGACACTGTTGTAAAATGTATCTTACCTTTGCACCCCGTACTCTATATGTATGGAGTATGGGGTGCCGGACCCATTATAACGGGCTATCTGGTCTCTGTACGACTGCAGTAGGAGCTGTGTCCGCATTCTCTGCAATAAGTCAGACACGTTCCCGGTGGGTGTTGGCCTCCGCCAGGGCTGCCCTTTGTCACCGGTCCTGTTCGTGACTTTCATTGACAGGATATCTAGGTGCAGCCTGGGGGCGGAGAACATCAGGTTCGGGGGTCTCGGGATCGCCTCTCTGCCGTTTGCAGATGATGTGGTCCTGTGGCCTCCTCGGATCGTGACCTCCAGCATTCACTGGGGCGGTTTGCAGCCGAGTGTGAAGCGGCGGGGATGAGAGTTAGCACCTCCAAATCTGAGGCCATGGTGCTGTGCCGGAAACCGGTGGATTGCTCCCTCCAGGTGTGGACGGAGTGCCTACCTCAAGCGAAGGAGTTCAAGTATCTCGGGGTTCACGAGTGAGGGTAAGATGGAGCGGGAGATCGACAGGCGGATCGGTGCGGCTACAGCAGTAAAGCAGGCGCTGCACCGGACCGTCTTGGTGAAGAGGGAGCTGAGCCGGAAGGCAAAGCTTTCAATTTACCACTCGGTCTACGTTCCTACCCTCACCTATGGTCACCAACTCTGGGTCGTGACCGAAAGAACGAGGTCGCGGCTACAAGTGGCCGAAATGAGTTTCCTCCGTAGGGTGGCCGGGCTCAGCCTTAGAGATAGGGTGAGGAGCTCGGTCATCAGGAGGGAGCTTGTTACTGGTTAAGAGTAAATGAAGCCGCGACTCCTTCGCTCCTTCGCGTCGAAAGGAGTCAGCTGAGGTGGTTCGGGCATCTAATTAGGATGCCTCCTGGATGCCTCCCACTGGAGGTTTTCCAGGCACGTCCAACTGGGAAGAGATGTTTATTTTCCCGGTAATTCCAGACTCCAACAAGGACAGAGAGGAGGCACTCAGTGAACTTTACAGAGCCATCAGTGAGCAACAGACAGCACACCCAGACGGCATTCTCATCGTTGCTGGAGACTTCAACCATGCTAACCTAAAAACTGTTCTGCCTAAAATATACCAGCATGTTGATTTTCCAACCAGGGAAAACAACAAATTAGACCTAGTCTACACATCGATCAAGGGAGCGTACAAGGCGTCCCCCCTCCCCCACATTGGCCTCTCCGACCACCTCACTGTCTTGCTGAAACCGGCCTACAGAGCAAGGGTAAAGGTTACCAAACCGGTTTCAAAACAGGTACGGGTGTGGCCAGAGGACAGTACTGCTGCACTTCAGGACTGCTTTGGTACTACAGACTGGGACATGTTCAAGCAGGCAGCCACCTACAACCATCACATTAACATTCAAGAATACACAGAGACAGTCACAGGTTACATCACCAAGTGCATTGATGATGTAACTACCACCAGAGCCATCACCATCCGAGCCAACCAGAAGCCATGGCTGACAGGGGAGGTCCGCACACTGCTCAAGGCTCGCGACACCGCCTTCAGAGCTGGAGACCCAGCTGGGCTGGGAGCAGCCAGGGCTGACCTGTGCCGTGGCATCAGGAAAGCTAAACGACTGTACACCAGGAAAATCACAGGACATTTCAAAGACAGCAGGGACTCACGGAGCCTGTGGCAGGGCATTAGGACCATAACGGACTACAAACTACCGCCACAGACCTGTGACAGTCACACCTCCCTGCTTAACAACCTCAATGGCTTCTTTGCACGCTTCGAAGCACAGAACAACACACCTGCGCAGAAAACCACCCCCCCCACCGACGACCAGGCTCTGTGCCTGTCCCCAGCCAGTGTGAGGAGCACACTGCTGAGGATTAATACCCGCAAGGCTGCGGGACCTGACAACATTCCTGGTCGTGTGCTGAGGGACTGCGCAGAGGAGCTCACGGATGTCCTCACCGAGATCTTTAACACCTCCCTGAGCCAGGCTGTTGTTCCCACGTGCTTCAAGGAAACCACCATCATTCCTGTGCCGAAGAAGTCATCTCCAGCCTGCTTCAACGACTACCGCCCCGTCGCATTGACTTCTACCATCATGAAGTGTTTCGAAAGGCTGGTCATGAAGCAGATCAAATCCACCCTTCCTCCCTCCCTGGACCCGTTTCAGTTTGCTTACCGAACTAAACGGTCCACAGAGGATGCAATCTCCTCCGCTCTACACCCAGCCCTCACACACCTGGACACTAAGAACTCCTACGTCAGAATGCTGTTCATAGATTTCAGCTCAGCATTCAATACAATCATCCCCCAGCAGCTTGTGTGTAAACTTACAGACCTGGGCCTCAGCCCCTCTCTCTGCAACTGGTTGTTGGACTTCCTCACAGAGAGACCACAAGCTGTTCGGGTCAACAACAACACTTCGAACACACTAACACTGAGTACGGGGGCCCCCCAAGGTTGTGTGCTCAGCCCCCTTCTCTTCACCCTGCTGACCCATGACTGTAAACCCAACTACAGCTCCAACCACATCGTGAAGTTCGCTGACGACACTACCGTGGTAGGTCTCATCAGCCACAACGATGAGACTAACTACAGGAAGGAAGTGAACCAGCTGGTCCGTTGGTGCCAAAATAACAATCTCTTCCTCAATGTGGGGAAAACAAAGGAGATTGTTGTTGACTTCAGGAGAACCCACTCCCAACCCCCCCTCCCTCTGACCATCAATGGTGCTGCTGTGGAACAGGTGAGCAGCACCAAATTCCTGGGTGTGACAATCACAGATGACCTCACCTGGAACAGCAACACCACTGCACTGGCAAAGAAGGCCCAGCAACGCCTGTACTTCATCAGGAAGCTCAAGCGAGCAGGAGCCCCCCCCCCCCATCATGCTCTCATTCTACCGAGGCGCCACTGAGAGCATCCTCAGCAGCTGCATCACGCTGTGGTTCGGAAGCTGCACAGCCTCCAACCGCAAGAGCCTGCAGCGCATTGTGAACTCTGCCCAGAGGATCATCGGAGTCTCACTCCCTACACTACAGGACATTTACAACACCCGCCTCACCCGCAAAGCACTCGGCATTGCGGGTGACCCCACCCACCCCTCCAACAGCCTCTTCAGCCTCCTGCCTTCAGGGAGAAGGTTCCGCAGTCTCCGTTCGAGCTCTACCCGGCTGAGGAACAGCTTCTTCCACCAGGCGGTCAGGATGCTGAACTCTCTCCCTCCCTCTCTCCTCTCGCTCCCCCTCTCTCCCCCCCTGCCATCTCTCCCCTGACCTCTCTACCCTCCCCCTCACCCACCTTCCCCACTGCCTCAAATGGAACATACCAGGACATCTACTCCCCCTCACACCCCTTCCCTCATCCAGCACCAGTCACTTTTTCTATTTATTTTTTTAATTTTTTATTCTCTGCTGCTACGAACAAATACCCCCCTCACACACCCTTCCCTCATCCAGCACCAGTCACTTTTTATTCTCTGCTGCTACTTGTTAATCCTTTATCTAGGCCCTTATGTTCTTAACTTTATTCTATTTTATTCTATTATATGTTATATGTTCATGTCTATATTACACTGTGGGACTGCGAGAAACGGCATTTCGAATTTTCTGTATGCATAACACATGTGGAAACTTTGACAATAAAGTGAACTTTGAACTTTGAACTTTGAACTTGAACTTAATTCCAGACTGAAATATGTTAGACCTACGTCCTGTTTTACACTAAAATCATTCCGGGCGTTTCTAGGTGACTGTGGGTCCATTCAGGAAGTCTGAGAATCGCCTTGCGTCATAGCCAGCATGTGTCACAGGACGGCGCCCTGCTGATTCTGATTGGCTAACAATGCTGTCAATTTCATTTTGGTTGGTATAGCTAAATTCTATTGGCTCTACCACTTCAAATGAGTTGTCAATCACTGAAATCGACCAATGGGTTGCTGAGATAGAGCCCTGCGTACTCAGAGGGGTCTGACGTCGAGAAAAACTCCAGTACGCAGAGAGACACAGAGAGACAGAGAGACTCAGAGAGACAGAGAGAGACACAGAGAGACAGAGAGACACAGAGAGACAGAGAGACACAGAGAGACAGAGAGACACAGAGACACATAGAGACAGAGAGACTCAGAGAGACACAGAGACACAGAGAGACAGAGAGACACAGAGACAGAGAGAGACACAGAGAGACAGAGAGACACAGAGACACAGAGAGACAGAGAGACAGAGAGACACAGAGAGGACACAGAGAGGTTTCTGGCTTTCATGTATAGTTTGGTACATGACAAAATTCAAATGGCACAGATGGTTCCAAAATGACCATTTTGGAGACCTCTCCTGACCTCTCTGTACTAAAACCTCTCTACTTTTGTTCTGCTTCACTTTATCAAAGTCAGACTTTGCAGAGACTGTTCACATATTGTGCTATGATTTGGGAGAGGTTTAGACCTGCAGCTGCATCATTCATACGAAATAATAATCCTGAAAGTGCTTTTTGTTTTTAGGCAAACCTGAAACTTTTCAATTTGTGCTGTGTCCCATCTTCATTTACTCTTAACCAGTAACATATATACTGATATTTACACATCTGAACAACTCTCACAAGTGTTCCCTTTATTATAACAAACTTATTCAAATAGACCTTGTGGTTGCAGAGATATACTCTTATTAGTATGGGTATGCAATTTTTGAGCAGAGGCCTAAAAAATAGGTCTGGTTTAGAATGTATAACATATGAGATGGAATGTAATCTGACTAAATTGCCATTTTTAAAAGCCACCAAGGCGCACTTTAGAATAAGATGTAGCATCTGCCAAATTTGATGAAAAACATTGCAAAATGCTTTTGATTGACGAATATTTCCGCTGCGAATAAATGTTAATGTTAACGTTATTATCAGCCGCCATTAGATGAACAGACAGGAGACAGTTATGCTATACAGATATGTATTGAGGCACACTTGCGGGCCGCTGTCATGTGGGAGACCTGGTTTGTTGATTGGGGTCCATCGTTCAGCTTTTCTGAGACGTTCATGTACACACACAATGCACACGAATACAGACTTCACTGTACTGAAGTCGTCCATTTGAGTTTTTAAAGCTTTCACAACTTAGTAACCAAGTAAACATAGCTCTCCCAAGTTTGCTTTACTTGCTACTTACATGATGGTGACTGGAAACTCTCCCAGCCGGTGCTCCAGTGACAGGAGCTGAGCAACAAGGCTACGCAGGGAGGACAAGGGGCTCTGCTTTTTTTGCTTGTTCGCCCGACCATTCACTTTCAACACAATGGTTCCTACGCAGATGTCATTTAGTACAAGATAAGGCCATGGGAGATGGACAGTGAAGATTCAGCTCTTTGCTGAAGACATTCAGGGCTTAAGCTGCTTAGATGGTCGAAGGGACGGATACATCACCACTGATTAATTCAATGAACTTGTGCTCTGCAAAATGATGGCCAACGATGGCCAAGTCAAATTATGCTCGTTTAGTGAATATTTACAGTTTTCACACAACATCTGGTCGAATTAATGAAATGAAACAAAACGGCAGTTCGGGATGAACTTCTTTTTGCTTAAGTTTTCTGGCCTGCAAACTCTGAACAATTAAAAACACCTTCAGTGAATGGTACGTGGTATTTTAATTCAGGCTGCTTCTTTCGAAGACAACTTCATTCGACAACATTACATGTCATCCTCAGGTGTTTATGATGTTACTGTCATGCGGCTTCACTTTTGGGAGGAAAACAAAAACATTGTTTGTATTTTACAAAAATCCCTTATATTTAAATATTTTCATGTAAAGCAGCCAAAAAGAAATTTGTTTATTTCATAAACTACATCAGACGGCAGACAGACAAAATTGCCACAATTGCTCCACAATGAATCATTGTTGTTTTTCACACGCAGTCTAGTCTTTTGGAATGATATAACAAGAGATATTGTCGGAGATCAAACAACATTAAACCAATTTATTCAGCTCGGGTGTGATGTTAAGTAACTGGGGTCAGGATGGAATTGCAGGTGACAAGTTTTCTCGTGTGGTATTGAGAGAAGACTCAAGGTGATTCCCAAATGGAAAGATTGAAATATTATGACCATTCCCACACAGTTCTCCAACAGTGTATTTTGTATGTATATGTAGCTACAAAAATAAAAGCTAAATATTTAAAAACTAAAACAAAACCTTTCTGAAAAACTGAACCTCAACTAAAATAAGCAAACGCACTCTGAAAACTAACTAAAACTAAACTAGAATGAAATTTTAGTTTCAATACAACATTCAAAACTATGTGATATGTGTGAAACAATGTGTAAATAGGCAACTGCTAACAAATTAGCATTACGAACTTTAAAGTGATTATATTTAAAATGTTGAGTTTATATTAATGAATGCAACTTGAAGGCATCAAATATATCCGGCAGCCTGCTTTGAGCTTTTTGTTAGTTTGATGGACTAAATGTTCTAGTTGTCTATTTGTTGTTCCAGCCACAAACAGCCTTACATGGCCTCTCTCTGCTTTTCTGCACTTCACTCCATTTGGAGGCTATCAAGCTCAATTGTTTCAGACAAAGTAATCCCTCGAAACTCGCAACTGCCTGTTTGTGCAATACCCCTAAATGGCTTCAAAGTT
The DNA here is from genome assembly GCF_949748355.1 of Melanostigma gelatinosum. Lineage (NCBI taxonomy): Eukaryota > Metazoa > Chordata > Actinopteri > Perciformes > Zoarcidae > Melanostigma > Melanostigma gelatinosum. The sequence continues at coordinate 1,565,222 of NC_136649.1, read as the reverse complement.
AATTTGGCCGACCGTGACTCTCCACCGGCGGCGTAAACTGAGACCCCGCTGGCCGATGATGAGGCATAAACGGACCAAATCAAGGCTCCACTTTGGGCTGAGCTGGCTCGGGCTTCTCCGCTTTCACCCTCAGCTGTTTAATGCCTTCCCGGAGCGTCCGGGGGCGAAGGCCCTTCATGAAGTCCTTTCAGAAGGACAGAGGCTTTTCAGGCCTCACACCGCTCCCAACAACCCCCCTTCAAGTCCAGAATAAGAGAATTAGCTGAGCCTCGTCCAGCCCCCCGACCTCACCACCCCGTCCTAAACACCGAATTTACAGACCCCCACACCAGCCTTCTCAAATCCCCCCGTCCTGCCCGCTCTCCCCCCTCCCTGTCCACGTTTAATGAAGCTGTGATATATTTATGGCTAGCCAAATCCCGCTCTAATCCCACCCCTGATAATAACAGCTCGGTAACTGTTTTCCTTAAACATGCTTCATGAGCGCCGGCTGGAGACCCACAGGCCCCGGCTCTGTGGATATTACCCAGTAACCTAATTTGCACTTGCTGTGTGTAATGCACACCGATGTGCAGAGGTCAGTGGCAGGCTGCTTCTGCACGATGGAGGAGGAGGGGGGGGGTGAGTCGCTCTGAAAAAAAAAGAAAAAGGGGTCCTGTTTGCATCACGAAATGGGCACCTCAGGAGGTTGAGGGGGCAAAGGCAACAGCAAGGCTACCTCGGCGAGTAACGAGGTGTTGCTGGACCTGTTTTTTAGAGTCCAATTACATCAGAACTCATGAGAGCCATCATAAACATGGACACACCGCGATGGTCTCCACAACGATATTTGAGAGAAAACAATCATACGCCTGTACAAAGATGACGTAAGAGGCAATAATAGTGCATTTTAAAAAACATTCTGAAATGTCTGCTGGCAGAGATAGAGGTGATTTAAGGTTTTATTCTCCACTATAAACAACAATGTAATGGACATAAACGTGTCGCGACTCAGCCAGCGCTCACACCACTGATATGATGCAGAGGAGATTTTGATGGACTTTTAGAATCTTGGTTAGGTTTATGGACACAAACTGGAGCGAAAGGACTAATTTAAGACAAACTGGTATGATATCTTCACAGTCACATATTACACAAGATCCCAGGGTGAAGGAAAACGTCTATAAAATGGTCCACAAGTCAAAAGCGCCATACAATGTAGCGGCCATTGAAGGAGCCTGTTCTATTTCACTGTATCTAACCTCCAGAGACATAATACCCACGTGTTCATCATCCAGGTGTTACGTACCTTCTCTGGCAGTCAAGGAGAATTCAGAGAACTATAGTTGATTTCATGTTAAAGATAAAGCAACTGGTTTAACACCTTCATTCAAAGTAATGGGAAAAGACTAAAATTAGTAAAACCGCCCAATTTAAAGGGTCATTCTCCCATATCGTTAAAAAAATCTGCATTCTCACTTGGGTGATAATATGCACACATCTGCCTCCACAACAATACAATGAAGTGAAAAGATTTAGTTTGTGTTGCTCACTAGTTTGGTTTAATTTGGTTGAACTGACCCTTTGAGGTAAAAGAGTATGACAATTGTTCAGAATTATTAGAATATGAGTGAATTAGAATTCACCCACATTTTAATTTGTTGTTGTCCATTCTGGGCATTAAGCCACAAAAAGTTACTCCGTGGCCACAAAATAGAGCCTGTAAGTGGCCCCCAGTGAGAACACGGGTCTCACTGACATTACCTGTCTAAACAAAAGGTGTAAAATACAAATAATCACATCATGCAAGTCTTCACCAAAGCAACAATACCCAAACAATCAGGGTTTTATACATATACAAGATATTATTGTCATTGTTTCTTTAAACTAAAGTGTGTTATACAAGTAGCAAACTCATTTAAGAAATAACTGTGAGTCATGTTAAAGTCTGTGTTGTTTCATTACATTTGGGAATTTATGCGCTCGGTGTTTAGCGTCCATCCTGCCGTCAGATTGTGCAGAACTATATCATGGTAGTGTACTGTACATGTGTAATAGATGACTTTAATGGGTGTTTTCCTGGAGAGTTGTCGACTGTGTCCAGCAGAGTCAGCGTTTCCCCGCTTATAGTGATGAAGCTGCTGGTGTTAAGATGTTATTGTAACCCAGAACTAACCACATTTAAAAATACTTTGATTAAAGTAAAAGCTGGACTTGGCCCGCTTTAAAGTAACAGATCTGACTTGAGGTTAAGGAAGCAAGGAGGGTTGGGGTGGGGGTGCGGGACTCTTTGATTCTCCGAAGGTGAAACTTTCACACCTGAGCTGTCAGTGAAGCGAGAGAGAGAGCATCAGCTTCCCCCGGGCGATGTCAGCGCCGGCAGTCGGGACGCCTGAGAACTCACAGGGACCCTCTCTGTGGACCGTTGGTGCCATTTCAGGCGTGCTGTTTATTTTCACCGTTTCACACAAGAATTTTAATTCATTTCATCGGCCTTTCATTTTTCCTCGCCGACGCTGACCGTTGTTTAAGGATACCTCGGCTCCCCAGCCAATTAGTGTGTCAGGAAGAGTGAGCTTAAACATCTGCAGCCGCTGGGGGAGATTTAGCTCCTAGCATGTTGGAAGCTCCTCCTCTGAGCCGTGTTATGTGTGGGGATCTATGCAGACCGCCGTCTCCGTCATCACGTCAGCAGAGATGGACTGATGGTGATTTAACCTGGTGAAACACATAAAATAACCTCAGGAAACACTCCTCCTGCCTCCAAATACAGCCGCTTGGCTTTAATCTGCAGAACAACACCTTCTCGTGAAATTTTGTCCGCAGGCCTTTTATTTGCAAAACCACGGCCGGAGACTGAGCGTGGATTAGCATTCTGAGCTGACAAAAAGCTCCCTATTACCCTTTTACACTGAGAATTTCTGGGGGCGATGCCTTTCGGAGTATTTCTTTGTTTCAGCTCTGTGCCTCTCCTACAAGAGTGATTCAGCCCGACGCACATGGGCAGTGTCAGCCGTAATTAGTTTTGACAGGGGCATTTAGTGGTTGTAATTCAAATCTAATTCAGAACATCTTAACCCTGAAGCCTGTCAAGATGCTTGAAACGCGCTAGAACACTCATGGTCCCAATCAGGCCCGCGTTAGTGTGGCAGCACGCTGATGTGTCAACAAGGCCGCTTAGAAAAACAGGCACAGAAAGAACTCATCTGCAGTACGAGCCGGATGGGTTCGGAGCAGCAGAATGTGGACTGTCTGAACATAAATACTGTTAAACCTGCTTCAGATTTTGCCGCAGTGATCAGCCTTAACTGCAGGGACCTTTTACCTTCATGCCTCGCACCACCTTCTGAACTCGTCTACAATACAACAAAACATCATTGCTGCTGTGGAAAAGAGAAACAGGCAGAGGTCTGGTTGAAAGAGAGGAGCAGGGGAACACAGCTGACCTTCAGCTGAGGAGACTCCCGGAGCTTTGTAATCCGTTTGAACTGCACATGCAGCACTTAGCCTTCTGCAAGGAACACTTTGCTGTACACTCAAGGTTTGAATTTGCTACTTTTGTTTCATTTTCTGGAATTCTCGGGCCTCCGTCCCAAAGAAGTCACAGATATGCACCAACATGTAAACTGTTTACTTTGTCCACTCACCTGGAAAGAGTGGACATGTCTTTAAAGTTGGCTGGTGTGAGGTCAAGCACAGTGCACACTCTGCTTTAACTTTAGAGAGGTTTAGCCTTTGCTGAGGTTGTCTGAACAAACTGCATTGCATATTGTATGGAAGCTAAGAGAGGCCAACACTGGGAATGAGTCCTCATGGTCCATTAAAATGATTTTCCCTCATGTGGGAAATAAAATTGTATAAAGAAAAAACCCTCCTACAACAAATATAATAATCATACTGGCAGTCTTCTGCTTTATGTTTTCAATTTTCACTCATGCCAACATTATTTATGAATGGATATCCAGCAGAACGCTCTCCACAAAGCATGTGAGCTTCATGTAGCTGTTCTAAACGAGGCAGCAGAATCCCAAATGACAAAACTGATAAAAAAAACACTCTCACACCCAACTAACACAATGTAAAACCATCCACGTCCTTATTGGACAGTCATAGCAACTAATGTAGTATATAGAGCAAGAAAAACATTTAGCACAGGTTGGGTGGGTCAAATGAATATCGGTGTTTTCTGGACAACACCGTGTCTCATGTCCTGTGTAAAACCAACTTCTTTACCATTTGTTTGCTCTGTAACTGAAGTACTTATTAACTAACACCAGTTCGGTAACAAACAGACTTTTGTCCTGAACCTCGATCTTTTCCAAAACCTAACCAAGTACTTTTGTTGCCGAAGTAAACTTAAAAACTGAACCTACGTTGGAAGTTTATTTTGAAAAGAGATTGTACGCATGTAACGAGCAGAAACTGACAAGTCGTCCCTGACATGTCCAAAAGTGACGCTAGAGGGGAACCAGAGCTCCATAGTATGAAGCTTAGGGCCATTTGAAGAGTTGGGAATGAGAATGTGTTGCAGCAACAAATAGGAGATTCATTGGTACAGGTGGGACCTTCATGCTCACAATGTTCATTTATAAAGACTTCAACAACAAGTTTTAAAATCCACCATGGCTGCAGCCTGCAACACTGTTCTTCATTCATATCATTACTTTCCATCAGCCTCGAGCAGTAACTCCCTCCACTCCCAAGTGACACAGATCACTGAGCATCTGGGCTCTTTCTTTAGACTGGTCTTGTCATTTCTAATAAAGCCATGAAGAACAACAAACACCTAGGTCTGAATGACAAGAAAACCTTCACTAACAAGTAGATGAAGCTTCAATCTTCTTTACTTTACGCCTGAAAGGGGCTTTATGTTTCACTTCAAAGGCCTTGGTCGTGACTTCATTCTGACTGGTTTGATTCGAACTCGTGAGGAGGAGGGTGGGGTGTCCTGGTGGCCTCAGCCCAAGACGTTGACCATGTTATCACTCAACCTATCCTCTTACGTTTCCTATGATATCTACGGAAAGTTACTCAACATGTTTTGTGCGTTTTCTTACAAAAGTCGAGCAAACGTGGCAATTTCCGCTCGACATACAGTCTTTTCAAAATAAACTTCCTTCTTCACAGCAAACTCAGGTTTAGGCAACAGAATAGTTGGTTAGGTTCAGGAACAGAGAGTTGTTTAAGTAACCACAGAAGTGACGTTACTGAGTTATGCAAGTTACGTGATAAATAAATCAACATTGACTTGTTTGACCTTAGTCCTGCGGCATAGCAGACCAATTGTTCAAATTGTTCTAAAAGCACCAAAATTGGCACACATGTAGATTAATATATTCTAAACATTTTTGGATATGGAGGCATTCAAGATTAGCCATGTGGAAGATATGGCGGCCATTGTTCAAAATGGCCGCCATTTACCATTTCTTTTTTTACATATTCCTTTTTTTTTTACATAATTCCTTTTTTTACATCAGAATTAACATCAATAAGTGTTTAACAGATATTTAGATGAATCTTCTCAAAAATGGCTCCCAAACTTGCCGCCATTTTGTGGAAAAAGTAGACATTTGATGAAGATTTCAATACTTTATTTCAAAATTCAATTTTTTTTTCAAATTGCTGGCAAAATTGCAATGGAATGGTAGTCAAAATAATACACAGAGTACTTGCAGCGTTTTCTGCAGCCTTTCTTGCATCCGCAAGACACCAGCTCATAGCAGGTCTTGGATGCCTCAGGGAGTGTGGTCCAGAGTGGTGTGTAGGGCCCATCATCACTCCGATGCCAGCCCCAGTCTGTTGGTGGAGGGAGCACGGGCTCTGGTACCAATGCCTGGCCCCAGACATGACCACCCTGAAGGGCAGATCTCTTCACATGCTGCTCCAGAGCAGCGTAGGTTGGCGGGATGTTCTGAACAGAGCTCTTCTTTGCAAAGAGCTTCTTTCTCGCCTTGTTGACGTCCTTGCATTTGCTTGTGCGGTCATACAGGAGTATTACAAACCTCTCGATGACATGCATTGTCTTGAGACGAACTGTGTCTGACAGATGGAGGCTCCTGTGTCTTGGTTGCTCCCTGCTTCCGACTTTGTTTGACACTGTTGAACTTGAGAAGCTGCGCAATGGAAAGAGCTGCTTGTGTCGAAGAGGAATGGCTTTGGTTCTTGATGTTGGGGCCATCCAGCACCATATTTACCATTGCAACTAGTACGTTTGGCACAGAGTCCTCCTGACAACCGCCCGGGAATGATCCACGGAATCGGCCAGTGTCTTCAAACATATATCGACGAACTATCTGTGCAGCACGCGCAAGGTGAACTGCCTCAGTGTCACAGTCTTGCTCACAGGCTTTGCCTAGCGCTTCAGCAATGTCTTCATCAAACGCTAGTAGAACATCCCGGCCTTTGCTCTGGGATCTCAGGCCTGGTAACTGGGCTAACAGGTGCTCTTTCAGCCTTGTGCTATTAACTTTCTTGCACAAAGCAACCCCGAGCTGTTCCATTCTTGTCGTGTATAGCTTTGCAAGATCTGCGAGTCTGAAGACTGGGGCGGTGCCCTCTTCTAGGTGGGTTTCCTCGATATACAGGACCAGTTCAGCCAGTACGATTCTTGACATCACACCTTCATGGTCAGTTTTCTGCTCGGCTTCTACAGTGGTCTTTGCACGATAGTAAAGAGCCAACAAACACTTGGAATGGTACTTGGCCTCCAGAGCCACCATATCACCCATGCTGAGCCTGGCCATGAGTTCATTGTCCCCAACTTGCGCTGCACACTTCCGTACGCGTGTGTCCACCTGGAAGGTTGCTACTTCATGTAGGGTCTCTGTGCCAGACTTTCCACAGAAAAAGCAGGAGGTGTCGCTGGTAGTAGCTTCTGAAGAGTGTGTTCTGGCGCGCTTGCCTGGGACATTGTCAGTACTACCAAATGCTGAGCTGCTTGCGATGAGTCTCTTCTCTGCTCTTCGTAGCATTGTGTTATTGTATTTGAGCATACATGTTTTATGCCACTTGGCCTGGTGGGCAACCATTGTCGCCTCAACACCTTGTCCTTCATCTAGTCTCTGTAACTGAACAGTTCTTGGCAGTTTTCCTAGTTCATCAAACTTGACCAAGTTTGCAGCCATTGTCGTGTATCCACTCCCAGGGTCTTGGCGTTTAGACAGTACTGGGCAGACAAGTGACTCTGATGTCTCCTCTTGACATACAAGACACAGCTTCCAGTTTGTCTCAGTAGGTGTTGTGGGAGTACGTCGCTCAAAAGTATCGACCAGTTGGAACTTCTTTGCCATGGCTGCAGTCTGGAACAACGCGTCTCTGATGTCAGGTGGTGGTGCTGCTGCTGCTGTAAGGTGGTGCTGCTGCTGCTGCTGTATCAACGCCTCACCTGCAAAGACACAAAACAACACCATGTTAACACAAGCTACTACTACAAGTACCATGACTATCAACACTCAACACTATACTATTACTGCAGCCGCCGTCACTGCCACCACCGCTGCCGCTGCAAAGTAAAACTCATTTTTCTTGTAAAATGGTAGCCATTCTATTTGGTAAGCACACAAGTATGTGTAATTGTACAATACTTATCACCTCTAGAACAATTTGAACAATTGGTTTCGTATTTTTTACTATGCCGCTGGACTACCTGGGAATTTAACAGCGGTCTCCTAGTTGAAAGATTGATGATTGTTGAACCCATCTCCCCCCCAATGGTGTGTTTTAACAGTCTTTACACTTCCTCTTTCGAGATTACATCAATAACATATGAAAAAAATTCATGGGGCACCTACGCCTTACTCTGCAGTATTTTTCATAGTTATTGCTATGAATGTTGGATGACACCAGCCTGTATCGCTACATCCCTGTACCACTCCCTGTACCACCATATCCCTGTACCGCTACATCCCTGTATCGCTACATCCCTGTACCACTCCCTGTATCACTACATCCCTGTATCGCTACATCCCTGTACCACTCCCTGTACAGCTACATCCCTGTATCAATACATCCCTGTACCACTCCCTGTACCGCTACATCCCTGTATCGCTACATCCCTGTATCACTACATCCCTGTACCACTCCCTGTACCGCTACATCCCTGTATCGCTACATCCCTGTATCGCTACATCCCTGTATCGCTACATCCCTGTATCGCTACATCCCTGTATCGCTACATCCCTGTACCACTCCCTGTACTGCTACATCCCTGTATCGCTACATCCCTGTATCGCTACATCCCTGTACCGCTACATCCCTGTACCTCTACATCCCTGTACCTCTACATCCCTGTATCGCTACATCCCTGTACCACTCCATCCCTGTACCTCTACATCCCTGTACCGCTACATCCCTGTACCTCTACATCCCTGTACCGCTACATCCCTGTACCGCTACATCCCTGTACCGCTACATCCCTGTATCGCTACATCCCTGTACCGCTACATCCCTGTATCGCTCCCTGTACCACTACATCCCTGTACCGCTACATCCCTGTACCGCTACATCCCTGTACCGCTCCATCCCTGTACCGCTACATCCCTGTACCGCTACATCCCTGTATCGCTACATCCCTGTACCTCTACATCCCTGTGTCACTACATCCCTGTATCACTACATCCCTGTACCACTACATCCCTGGTTCGAGTCGAGGTTGGGACCTTTGCTGCATGTCATCCCCCAACACTCTTCGCTTTCATTTGGTGTCAGGGTCTCCACCCAGTAAATGTCTCTCTACCTGCATAATGCATGAATATATCTAATGGAAAAGCTTTTTAACATAGAAGGTAACAACAATATATTTCTACAAAAAGAGACATCATTTGTGAAAATATTATTGTAAATAAAAGAATGAACTCACAGACACTTTTGGCTTCCGTGCTTACAGATACATCACTCACTGTGTTGTGATCTGTTACACCGTACGATCAAATATCCAAATGCTTTGGGCAAAATCCACAACATCAATATATTGTCTCTTGCCCTCCTGTCTGTCTTCTACAACATCCATACATGTCCACATGTCTCCTCACAGCGTCTGTCCGTTTTAATTACGGGCTACCTGAACGCCCCGCTGCCAACCCCAGCCTTCATTCATGAGGGACAAACCCTCCGCCTGATACTTGTCATTTTCTTTACAGTGCAAACAGCCAGCAGAGACTCAGAGAGCCGGGGAGAGAGCCAGCTGTCCGACAGCCTGCATTTAAGCCGGCCTATTTGCATTTCCCCCCATAATATAACACTTCTGTTAAGTGACACATGATTGATGACGGGGAGCGAGGTGGCTTTTCTAACCCCTGTAAGTGCTCTAAAAACAAATTAAAGCTTTCATCATTCTAACGCGTCTATTACAAGATGTGGTAATAGCCCCTCGTTGTATCGAATTATTTGTGTGTCTAAATAATTTTGAAAAATTAAACTATTAATCATCCGCGAGGGCGTCTGACAAAAGATCAGGGCGGAACGTGCTGAGCCTATATTCACAATACACTTAAGAGGTGTTTATGGCTTACTTTGTGAAATGGCTGTAATTGCTTAATTGCTCATCTGTCGGTGGCTGCGGTGTCTCTCAGGGTAAAAGTTACCGTCTGTACTTGAGTTTCAGCGGAATTATGCAAAGTAAAACCAAATGTTCGCTTTGAGCTTTTCACTGCTCATTTGAAAATGTGAATATAGACTTTTCTTCTTTTTTACAGCACACACAGGGTATCGTTCAAGGCGGTGTCAAATAAACAGCAAACCAAAAGGAACGACACATGAAAGGAAAGAAAAAGGAATTCACAATCGATTCTCTGTGACAGCGTTCCCGCTCCGTACAACTCGTTGGATGGATTTCCTGAACAGCAGCAGTATGTTATGATAGAGAGAGTAATATCTGCAGCTCGGCTTGGAGGAATGAGAAGAAGTAAAACAAAAAAGGAGAGAAAGTTCACACATGGAGGTAAGTGGAGGTGTCCAGCGGCTCTCGTGAGGCGTTCACAGGCAGAGCGATCCGCCGCCGTCCCCGTGCTCTTTGTTATTAAGCAGGTCCAAGTCACACACAAAGGGATACTGTGTTTTTATATGAGTAATGCATTAACCTGCTCGACAAAAGTTCATGTTAAACGTATGGGCTCGGACAGCACAAGATTTATGGCGATGGCTGCAGAAATTATGCTCCCCCCCCCCCCCAAAGGCACTTTAATTATGTAATTATTGCCAGCTGCTTTTCATTTGTGGTCACTGTTAATTGGGGGCCCGGGGTCCGCAGTTCAAGTGCTGGGTCTCCCCCTCTCCCTCTCTCCCTCTCTCTCGCTCTCTCTCTGATAAGTTCTGAGATGATTAGCCAAATCCTCAGCAAAACTCATTTGTTATTCAAGCTCTGCCCAGCAGCCCCCCAAGGAAGAACCCCAGAGCCCAATCTCCCCGAGGTCCTCCGCTCCTTATCCCTCCAAACGCATCAGCAACAGTTGTCATTAAATAAGAAGCAGCGCTATCTGTGTTTGCTTTCCTTATTAGGCCCCTAGATGCATGGAACACGTATCGAGGGGGGGTCCCGGCACCTGATAATGTGAATTAACAAATGGAGCCTCGGCCTGAAGGTTTGACCGTCGTCCTGCTGCCTCTGTCTCTCTCCGTCTCACCAACAGAGGATCTGGAACCAGAGTCACGGACTCAGTCAGCTGTTCTGTCTCCACAGCGCCACATGTTCACGGGACGAGACGCTTTGTGACAGCAGATCTTTGTGCATTTTTACTTTTGATATTTTATTTCACAGTTCGGGTTGACACTTATGTAAATATGAGGAACAGAAGCGTGACAGCACTTTTTACAACTAAGTACATTTTATATGCAAATATATGTATCTTTCTACATATTGCATGATACATTTTTTGTAATTCAAGTTTGTTGTGGGTGCTCAGCTATTATTGTTTGGGATAAACGAGGGGATGTGAATATTGATGGTACATTAAATGACATAATTATAGTATTTGTAATGAAAATTGTCTAGATGGCTGTAAACTGAAATAGATGAAATGAGTGTATATCGATTATATATCTATAGAATATCATATAATTCTTTCAATATAATATATCAAACATCATGACATATTTTCCAAACCTCATATGATTGTGCATGAATTGTTATTTTTTCTGATTGTGAATCTGAATGTATAAATGTTATATGTGGAGTCCCACTAGCATCCATACATTCCCTACATTCCTCATGTTAAATATGAATGATGATTTAAAATGGTTGCTTTGCAGGTCATACATTTTGTTTGGACCTGTGGGAACGGTTTAATAATACTGAAATCAAAATGGTTGAAATGAAGAAGTGCTTTTATGTAGATGAATTATCAAGAGAGGGATAATACAATGTATAGAGCATACGCTCTCCTACAGGCCTCATACAGCTTAATTACCAAAATACCTCAGTTGTTCATAAATAAAGTACATGTTGATTGCATATCTGTGTGTGTGTGTGTGATGACATTGAGGTCATATAAAAACGTTCAAACATGCTTCTTTTCAATCATGGAATGTGTAATACTTGGTGAGATGTTATCTCTGCGTGAGAGTGTTTTGGAGCGACGCACTGACGTTATGGAATCAATAAATGAAACAAATGCTTCTCAGTTGAGCAACTTCTTTTTTTCTCGTTCTCTGTTTTATTGCAACTGTTCTCTTTATTATTGTGCTGTAAATTCCTGCAACTGTAAACATGGGATACAGTGGGGATTATGAAACCAGTGATGATATGATTCATGGAGTAAACAGGAAAATAAACTGTGTTCAAAAAAGGCTTCTAGTCAGCTGTTTGAATTCATTTCCCAATGTGACATGAGGTCAAGTAGTCATTAGAGGAGAACAACATATTAAACACATAGAGATATGAAACACATAGAGATATTAAACACAGAGAGATATTAAACACATGGAGACATTAAACACACAGAGATATTAAACACATAGAGATATTAAACACACAGAGATATTAAACACACAGAGATATGAAACACAGAGATATGAAACACAGAGATATTAAACACATCGAGATATTAAACACATAGAGATATTAAACACATAGAGATATTAAACACATAGAGATATGAAACACATAGAGATATTAAACACATAGAGATATTAAACACATAGAGATATTAAACACATAGAGATATGAAACACATAGAGATATTAAACACATAGAGATATTAAACACATCGAGATATTAAACACAGAGATATTAAACACATAGAGATATTAAACAGCGATATTAAACACAGAGATATTAAACACATCGAGATATTAAACACATAGAGATATTAAACAGAGATATTAAACACATAGAGATATTAAACACATAGAGATATTAAACAGAGATATTAAACACATAGAGATATTAAACAGCGATATTAAACACAGAGATATTAAACACATCGAGATATTAAACACATAGAGATATTAAACAGAGATATTAAACACATAGAGATATTAAACACATAGAGATATTAAACAGAGATATTAAACACATAGAGATATTAAACAGAGATATTAAACACATCGAGATATTAAACACATAGAGATATTAAACACATAGAGATATTAAACAGATCGAGATATTAAACACATCGAGATATTAAACACATAGAGATATTAAACAGAGATATTAAACACATAGAGCTATTAAACACATAGAGATATTAAACACAGAGATATTAAACACAGAGATATTAAACACATAGAGATATTAAACAGAGATATTAAACACATAGAGATATTAAACACATTGAGATATTAAACAGAGATATTAAACACATAGAGATATTAAACAGAGATATTAAACACATAGAGATATTAAACACATAGAGATATTAAACAGAGATATTAAACACATCGAGATATTAAACACATAGAGATATTAAACACATAGAGATATCAAACACATAGAGATATTAAACACATAGAGATATTAAACACATAGAGATATTAAACAGAGATATTAAACACATCGAGATATTAAACACATGGAGATATTAAACACATAGAGATATTAAACAGAGATATTAAACACATAGAGATATTAAACACATCGAGATATTAAACACATAGAGATATTAAACAGAGATATTAAACACATAGAGATATTAAACACATCGAGATATTAAACACATAGAGATATTAAACACATAGAGATATTAAACACATAGAGATATGAAACACATAGAGATATTAAACACATCGAGATATTAAACACATAGAGATATTAAACACATCGAGATATTAAACAGCGATATTAAACACAGAGATATTAAACACATCGAGATATTAAACACATAGAGATATGAAACACATAGAGATATTAAACACATCGAGATATTAAACACATAGAGATATTAAACAGAGATATTAAACACATAGAGATATTAAACAGAGATATTAAACACATAGAGATATTAAACAGAGATATTAAACACATCGAGATATTAAACACATAGAGATATTAAACACATAGAGATATTAAACACATAGAGACATTAAACACATAGAGATATTAAACAGAGATATTAAACACATAGAGATATTAAACAGATCGAGATATTAAACACATCGAGATATTAAACACAGAGATATTAAACAGAGATATTAAACACATAGAGCTATTAAACACATAGAGATATTAAACACAGAGATATTAAACACATAGAGATATTAAACAGAGATATTAAACACATAGAGATATTAAACACATAGAGATATTAAACAGAGATATTAAACACATAGAGATATTAAACAGAGATATTAAACACATAGAGATATTAAACAGAGATATTAAACACATCGAGATATTAAACACATCGAGATATTAAACACATGGAGATATTAAACACATAGAGATATTAAACAGAGATATTAAACACATCGAGATATTAAACACATAGAGATATTAAACACATAGAGATATTAAACAAATAGAGATATGAAACACATAGAGATATTAAACACATCGAGATATTAAACACATAGAGATATTAAACACATCGAGATATTAAACACATAGAGATATTAAACAGAGATATTAAACACATAGAGATATTAAACAGAGATATTAAACACATAGAGATATTAAACAGAGATATTAAACACATCGAGATATTAAACACATAGAGATATTAAACACATAGAGATATTAAACACATAGAGACATTAAACACATAGAGATATTAAACAGAGATATTAAACACATAGAAATATTAAACAGATCGAGATATTAAACACATCGAGATATTAAACACATAGAGATATTAAACAGAGATATTAAACACATAGAGCTATTAAACACATCGAGATATTAAACACAGAGATATTAAACACAGATATATTAAACACATAGAGATATTAAACACATAGAGATATTAAACAGAGATATTAAACACATAGAGATATTAAACACATAGAGATATTAAACACATAGAGATATTAAACAGAGATATTAAACACATAGAGATATTAAACAGAGATATTAAACACATAGAGATATTAAACAGAGATATTAAACACATCGAGATATTAAACACATAGAGATATTAAACACATAGAGATCTCAAACACATAGAGATATTAAACACATAGAGATATTAAAGACATAGAGATATTAAACAGAGATATTAAACACATCGAGATATTAAACACATCGAGATATTAAACACATGGAGATATTAAACACATAGAGATATTAAACAGAGATATTAAACACATAGAGATATTAAACACATCGAGATATTAAACACATAGAGATATTAAACAGAGATATTAAACACATAGAGATATTAAATACATAGAGATATTAAACACAGAGATATTAAACAGAGATATTAAACACATAGAGATATTAAACACAGAGATATTAAACACATAGAGATATTAAACACATAGAGATATTAAACACAGAGATATTAAACAGAGATATTAAACACATAGAGATATTAAACACATAGAGATATTAAACACAGAGATATTAAACAGAGATATTAAACACATAGAGATATTAAACACATCGAGATATTAAACACATAGAGATATTAAACAGAGATATTAAACACATAGAGATATTAAACACATAGAGATATTAAACAGAGATATTAAACACATAGACATATTAAGCACATAGAGATATTAAACACAGAGATATTAAACACAGAGATATTAAACAGAGATATTAAACACATAGAGATATTAAACACATCGAGATATTAAACACATAGAGATATTAAACAGAGATATTAAACACATAGAGATATTAAACACATAGAGATATTAAACACATCGAGATATTAAACAGCGATATTAAACACAGAGATATTAAACACATCGAGATATTAAACACATAGAGATATGAAACACATAGAGATATTAAACACATCGAGATATTAAACACATAGAGATATTAAACAGAGATATTAAACACATAGAGATATTAAACAGAGATATTAAACACATAGAGATATTAAACAGAGATATTAAACACATAGAGATATTAAACAGAGATATTAAACACATCGAGATATTAAACAGAGATATTAAACACATCGAGATATTAAACACATAGAGATATTAAACACATAGAGATATTAAACACATAGAGACATTAAACACATAGAGATATTAAACAGAGATATTAAACACATAGAAATATTAAACAGATCGAGATATTAAACACATCGAGATATTAAACACATAGAGATATTAAACAGAGATATTAAACACATAGAGCTATTAAACACATAGAGATATTAAACACAGAGATATTAAACACATAGAGATATTAAACACATAGAGATATTAAACAGAGATATTAAACACATAGAGATATTAAACACATAGAGATATTAAACACATAGAGATATTAAACAGAGATATTAAACACATAGAGATATTAAACAGAGATATTAAACACATCGAGATATTAAACACATAGAGATATTAAACAGAGATATTAAACACATAGAGATATTAAACACATCGAGATATTAAACACATAGAGATATTAAACACATAGAGATATTAAACACATAGAGATATGAAACACATCGAGATATTAAACACATAGAGATATTAAACACATCGAGATATTAAACAGCGATATTAAACAGAGATATTAAACACATCGAGATATTAAACACATAGAGATATGAAACACATAGAGATATTAAACACATCGAGATATTAAACACAGAGATATTAAACACATCGAGATATTAAACACATAGAGATATTAAACACATAGAGATATTAAACACATAGAGATATTAAACACATAGAGATATGAAACACATAGAGATATTAAACACATAGAGATATTAAACACATCGAGATATTAAACACATAGAGATATTAAACACATAGAGATATTAAACAGCGATATTAAACACAGAGATATTAAACACATCGAGATATTAAACACATAGAGATATGAAACACAGAGATATTAAACACATAGAGATATTAAACAGAGATATTAAACACATAGAGATATTAAACAGAGATATTAAACACATCGAGATATTAAACACATAGAGATATTAAACAGAGATATTAAACACATAGAGATATTAAACAGATCGAGATATTAAACACATCGAGATATTAAACACATAGAGATATTAAACAGAGATATTAAACACATAGAGCTATTAAACACATAGAGATATTAAACACAGAGATATTAAACACATAGAGATATTAATCACATAGAGATATTAAACAGAGATATTAAACACATAGAGATATTAAACACATAGAGATATTAAACAGAGATATTAAACACATAGAGATATTAAACAGAGATATTAAACACATAGAGATATTAAACAGAGATATTAAACACATCGAGATATTAAACACATAGAGATATTAAACACATAGAGATATCAAACACATAGAGATATTAAACACATAGAGATATTAAACACATAGAGATATTAAACAGAGATATTAAACACATTGAGATATTAAACACATCGAGATATTAAACACATGGAGATAGTAAACACATAGAGATATTAAACAGAGATATTAAACACATAGAGATATTAAACACATCGAGATATTAAACATATAGAGATATTAAACAGAGATATTAAACACATAGAGATATTAAACACATAGAGATATGAAACACATAGAGATATTAAACACATCGAGATATTAAACACATAGAGATATTAAACACATCGAGATATTAAACAGCGATATTAAACACAGAGATATTAAACACATAGAGATATGAAACACATAGAGATATTAAACACATCGAGATATTAAACACATAGAGATATTAAACAGAGATATTAAACACATAGAGATATTAAACAGAGATATTAAACACTTAGAGATATTAAACAGAGATATTAAACACATCGAGATATTAAACACATAGAGATATTAAACACATAGAGATATTAAACACATAGAGACATTAAACACATAGAGATATTAAACAGAGATATTAAACACATAGAGATATTAAACAGATCGAGATATTAAACACATCGAGATATTAAACACAGAGATAGTAAACACAGAGATATTAAACACATAGAGATATTAAACAGAGATATTAAACACATAGAGATATTAAACACATAGAGATATTAAACAGAGATATTAAACACATAGAGATATTAAACAGAGATATTAAACACATAGAGATATTAAACAGAGATATTAAACACATCGAGATATTAAACACATGGAGATATTAAACACATCGAGATATTAAACACATGGAGATATTAAACACATAGAGATATTAAACAGAGATATTAAACACATAGAGATATTAAACACATCGAGATATTAAACACATAGAGATATTAAACACATAGAGATATGAAACACATAGAGATATTAAACACATCGAGATATTAAACACATCGAGATATTAAACAGCGATAGTAAACACAGAGATATTAAACACATCGAGATATTAAACACATAGAGATATGAAACACATAGAGATATTAAACACATCGAGATATTAAACACATCGAGATATTAAAGAGAGATATTAAACACATAGAGATATTAAACAGAGATATTAAACACATAGAGATATTAAACAGAGATATTAAACACATCGAGATATTAAACACATAGAGATATTAAACAAATAGAGATATTAAACACATAGAGACATTAAACACATAGAGATATTAAACAGAGATATTAAACACATAGAAATATTAAACAGATCGAGATATTAAACACATCGAGATATTAAACACACAGAGATATTAAACAGAGATATTAAACACATAGAGCTATTAAACACATAGAGATATTAAACACAGAGATATTAAACACATAGAGATATTAAACACATAGAGATATTAAACAGAGATATTAAACACATAGAGATATTAAACAGAGATATTAAACACATAGAGATATTAAACAGAGATATTAAACACATAGAGATATTAAACAGAGATATTAAACACATCGAGATATTAAACACATAGAGATATTAAACACATAGAGATCTCAAACACATAGAGATATTAAACACATAGAGATATTAAAGACATAGAGATATTAAACAGAGATATTAAACGCATCGAGATATTAAACACATCGAGATATTAAACACATCGAGATATTAAACACATGGAGATATTAAACACATAGAGATATTAAACAGAGATATTGAACACATCGAGATATTAAACACATCGAGATATTAAACACATAGAGATATTAAACAGAGATATTAAACACATAGAGATATTAAATACATAGAGATATTAAACACAGAGATATTAAACAGAGATATTAAACACATAGAGATATTAAACACAGAGATATTAAACACATAGAGATATTAAACACATAGAGATATTAAACACAGAGATATTAAACAGAGATATTAAACACATAGAGATATTAAACACATAGAGATATTAAACACAGAGATATTAAACAGAGATATTAAACACATAGAGATATTAAACACATCGAGATATTAAACACATAGAGATATTAAACACATCGAGATATTAAACACATAGAGATATTAAACACATCGAGATATTAAACAGCGATATTAAACAGAGATATTAAACACATCGAGATATGAAAGACATAGAGATATTAAACACATCGAGATTTTAAACACAGAGATATTAAACACATCGAGATATTAAACACATAGAGATATTAAACACATAGAGATATTAAACACATAGAGATATTAAACACATCGAGATATTAAACACATAGAGATATTAAACACATAGAGATATGAAACACATAGAGATATTAAACACATAGAGATATTAAACACATCGTGATATTAAACACATAGAGATATTAAACACATACAGATATTAAACAGCGATATTAAACAGAGAGATATTAAACACATCGAGATATTAAACACATAGAGATATGAAACACATAGAGATATTAAACACATAGAGATATTAAACAGAGATATTAAACACATAGAGATATTAAACAGAGATATTAAACACATAGAGATATTAAACAGAGATATTAAACACATTGAGATATTAAACACATAGAGATATTAAACAAATAGAGATATTAAACACATAGAGACATTAAACACATAGAGATATTAAACAGAGATATTAAACACATAGAAATATTAAACAGATCGAGATATTAAACACATCGAGATATTAAACACATAGAGATATTAAACAGAGATATTAAACACATAGAGATATTAAACAGAGATATTAAACACATAGAGCTATTAAACACATAGATATATTAAACAGAGATATTAAACACATAGAGATATTAAACACATAGAGATATTAAACAGAGATATTAAACACATAGAGATATTAAACAGAGATATTAAACACATAGAGATATTAAACAGAGATATTAAACACATCGAGATATTAAACACATAGAGATATTAAACACATAGAGATCTCAAACACATAGAGATATTAAACACATAGAGATATTAAAGACATAGAGATATTAAACAGAGATATTAAACACATCGAGATATTAAACACATCAAGATATTAAACACATCGAGATATTAAACACATGGAGATATTAAACACATAGAGATATTAAACAGAGATATTAAACACATCGAGATATTAAACACATCGAGATATTAAACACATCGAGATATTAAACACATAGAGATATTAAACAGAGATATTAAACACATAGAGATATTAAATACATAGAGATATTAAACACAGAGATATTAAACAGAGATATTAAACACATAGAGATATTAAACACAGAGATATTAAACACATAGAGATATTAAACACATAGAGATATTAAACACAGAGATATTAAACAGAGATATTAAACACATAGAGATATTAAACACATAGAGATATTAAACACATAGAGATATTAAACACATCGAGATATTAAACACATAGAGATATTAAACACATCGAGATATTAAACAGCGATATTAAACAGAGATATTAAACACATCGAGATATTAAACACATAGAGATATGAAACACATAGAGATATTAAACACATCGAGATATTAAACACAGAGATATTAAACACATCGAGATATTAAACACATAGAGATATTAAACACATAGAGATATTAAACACATAGAGATATTAAACACATCGAGATATTAAACACATAGAGATATTAAACACATAGAGATATGAAACACATAGAGATATTAAACACATAGAGATATTAAACACATCGAGATATTAAACACATAGAGATATTAAACAGCGATATTAAACACAGAGATATTAAACACATTGAGATATTAAACACATAGAGATATGAAACACATAGAGATATTAAACACATAGAGATATTAAACAGAGATATTAAACACATAGAGATATTAAACAGAGATATTAAACACATCGAGATATTAAACACATAGAGATATGAAACACATAGAGATATTAAACACCGAGATATTAAACACATAGAGATATTAAACAGAGATATTAAACACATAGAGATATTAAACAGAGATATTAAACACATCGAGATATTAAATACATAGAGATATTAAACACAGAGATATTAAACAGAGATATTAAACACATAGAGATATTAAACACAGAGATATTAAACACATAGAGATATTAAACACATAGAGATATTAAACACAGAGATATTAAACAGAGATATTAAACACATAGAGATATTAAACACATAGAGATATTAAACACATAGAGATATTAAACACAGAGATATTAAACAGAGATATTAAACACATAGAGATATTAAACACATCGAGATATTAAACACATAGAGATATTAAACACATCGAGATATTAAACACATAGAGATATTAAACACATCGAGATATTAAACACAGAGATATTAAACACATCGAGATATTAAACACATAGAGATATTAAACACATAGAGATATTAAACACATAGAGATATTAAACACATCGAGATATTAAACACATAGAGATATTAAACACATAGAGATATGAAACACATAGAGATATTAAACACATAGAGATATTAAACACATCGAGATATTAAACACATAGAGATATTAAACAGCGATATTAAACACAGAGATATTAAACACATTGAGATATTAAACACATAGAGATATGAAACACATAGAGATATTAAACACATAGAGATATTAAACAGAGATATTAAACACATAGAGATATTAAACAGAGATATTAAACACATCGAGATATTAAACACATAGAGATATGAAACACATAGAGATATTAAACACCGAGATATTAAACACATAGAGATATTAAACAGAGATATTAAACACATAGAGATATTAAACAGAGATATTAAACACATCGAGATATTAAACAGAGATATTAAACACATCGAGATATTAAACACATAGAGATATTAAACACATAGAGATATTAAACACATAGAGACATTAAACACATAGAGATATTAAACAGAGATATTAAACACATAGAAATATTAAACAGATCGAGATATTAAACACATCGAGATATTAAACACATAGAGATATTAAACAGAGATATTAAACACATAGAGCTATTAAACACATAGAGATATTAAACACAGAGATATTAAACACATAGAGATATTAAACACAGAGATATTAAACACATAGAGATATTAAACACAGAGATATTAAACAGAGATATTAAACACATAGAGATATTAAACAGAGATATTAAACACATAGAGATATTAAACAGAGATATTAAACACATCGAGATATTAAACACATAGAGATATTAAACACATAGAGATCTCAAATACATAGAGATATTAAACACATAGAGATATTAAAGACATAGAGATATTAAACAGAGATATTAAACACATCGAGATATTAAACACATCGAGATATTAAACACATCGAGATATTAAACACATGGAGATATTAAACACATAGAGATATTAAACAGAGATATTAAACACATCGAGATATTAAACACATCGAGATATTAAACACATAGAGATATTAAACAGAGATATTAAACACATAGAGATATTAAACACATAGAGATATTAAACACAGAGATATTAAACAGAGATATTAAACACATAGAGATATTAAACACATAGAGATATTAAACACAGAGATATTAAACAGAGATATTAAACACATAGAGATATTAAACACATCGAGATATTAAACACATAGAGATATTAAACACATCGAGATATTAAACACATAGAGATATTAAACACATCGAGATATTAAACAGCGATATTAAACAGAGATATTAAACACATCGAGATATGAAAGACATAGAGATATTAAACACATCGAGATTTTAAACACAGAGATATTAAACACATCGAGATATTAAACACATAGAGATATTAAACACATAGAGATATTAAACACATAGAGATATTAAACACATCGAGATATTAAACACATAGAGATATTAAACACATAGAGATATGAAACACATAGAGATATTAAACACATAGAGATATTAAACACATCGTGATATTAAACACATAGAGATATTAAACACATACAGATATTAAACAGCGATATTAAACACAGAGATATTAAACACATCGAGATATTAAACACATAGAGATATGAAACACATAGAGATATTAAACACATAGAGATATTAAACAGAGATATTAAACACATAGAGATATTAAACAGAGATATTAAACACATAGAGATATTAAACAGAGATATTAAACACATTGAGATATTAAACACATAGAGATATTAAACAAATTGAGATATTAAACACATAGAGACATTAAACACATAGAGATATTAAACAGAGATATTAAACACATAGAAATATTAAACAGATCGAGATATTAAACACATCGAGATATTAAACACATAGAGATATTAAACAGAGATATTAAACACATAGAGATATTAAACAGAGATATTAAACACATAGAGCTATTAAACACATAGAGATATTAAACAGAGATATTAAACACATAGAGATATTAAACACATAGAGATATTAAACAGAGATATTAAACACATAGAGATATTAAACAGAGATATTAAACACATAGAGATATTAAACAGAGATATTAAACACATCGAGATATTAAACACATAGAGATATTAAACACATAGAGATCTCAAACACATAGAGATATTAAACACATAGAGATATTAAAGACATAGAGATATTAAACAGAGATATTAAACACATCGAGATATTAAACACATCGAGATATTAAACACATCGAGATATTAAACACATAGAGATATTAAACAGAGATATTAAACACATCGAGATATTAAACACATCGAGATATTAAACACATCGAGATATTAAACACATAGAGATATTAAACAGAGATATTAAACACATAGAGATATTAAATACATAGAGATATTAAACACAGAGATATTAAACAGAGATATTAAACACATAGAGATATTAAACACAGAGATATTAAACACACAGAGATATTAAACACATAGAGATATTAAACACAGAGATATTAAACAGAGATATTAAACACATAGAGATATTAAACACATCGAGATATTAAACACATAGAGATATTAAACACATCGAGATATTAAACACATAGAGATATTAAACACATCGAGATATTAAACAGCGATATTAAACAGAGATATTAAACACATCGAGATATTAAACACATAGAGATATGAAACACATAGAGATATTAAACACATCGAGATATTAAACACAGAGATATTAAACACATCGAGATATTAAACACATCGAGATATTAAACACATAGAGATATTAAACACATAGAGACATTAAACACATAGAGATATTAAACAGAGATATTAAACACATAGAAATATTAAACAGATCGAGATATTAAACACATCGAGATATTAAACACATAGAGATATTAAACAGAGATATTAAACACATAGAGCTATTAAACACATAGAGATATTAAACACAGAGATATTAAACACATAGAGATATTAAACACAGAGATATTAAACACATAGAGATATTAAACACATCGAGATATTAAACACATAGAGATATTAAACACATAGAGATATGAAACACATAGAGATATTAAACACATAGAGATATTAAACACATCGTGATATTAAACACATAGAGATATTAAACACATACAGATATTAAACAGCGATATTAAACACAGAGATATTAAACACATCGAGATATTAAACACATAGAGATATGAAACACATAGAGATATTAAACACATAGAGATATTAAACAGAGATATTAAACACATAGAGATATTAAACAGAGATATTAAACACATAGAGATATTAAACAGAGATATTAAACACATTGAGATATTAAACACATAGAGATATTAAACAAATAGAGATATTAAACACATAGAGACATTAAACACATAGAGATATTAAACAGAGATATTAAACACATAGAAATATTAAACAGATCGAGATATTAAACACATCGAGATATTAAACACATAGAGATATTAAACAGAGATATTAAACACATAGAGATATTAAACAGAGATATTAAACACATAGAGCTATTAAACACATAGAGATATTAAACAGAGATATTAAACACATAGAGATATTAAACACATAGAGATATTAAACAGAGATATTAAACACATAGAGATATTAAACAGAGATATTAAACACATAGAGATATTAAACAGAGATATTAAACACATCGAGATATTAAACACATAGAGATATTAAACACATAGAGATCTCAAACACATAGAGATATTAAACACATAGAGATATTAAAGACATAGAGATATTAAACAGAGATATTAAACACATCGAGATATTAAACACATCGAGATATTAAACACATCGAGATATTAAACACATAGAGATATTAAACAGAGATATTAAACACATCGAGATATTAAACACATCGAGATATTAAACACATCGAGATATTAAACACATAGAGATATTAAACAGAGATATTAAACACATAGAGATATTAAATACATAGAGATATTAAACACAGAGATATTAAACAGAGATATTAAACACATAGAGATATTAAACACAGAGATATTAAACACACAGAGATATTAAACACATAGAGATATTAAACACAGAGATATTAAACAGAGATATTAAACACATAGAGATATTAAACACATCGAGATATTAAACACATAGAGATATTAAACACATCGAGATATTAAACACATAGAGATATTAAACACATCGAGATATTAAACAGCGATATTAAACAGAGATATTAAACACATCGAGATATTAAACACATAGAGATATGAAACACATAGAGATATTAAACACATCGAGATATTAAACACAGAGATATTAAACACATCGAGATATTAAACACATCGAGATATTAAACACATAGAGATATTAAACACATAGAGACATTAAACACATAGAGATATTAAACAGAGATATTAAACACATAGAAATATTAAACAGATCGAGATATTAAACACATCGAGATATTAAACACATAGAGATATTAAACAGAGATATTA
This sequence comes from Melanostigma gelatinosum, assembly GCF_949748355.1. Classification (NCBI taxonomy): domain Eukaryota; kingdom Metazoa; phylum Chordata; class Actinopteri; order Perciformes; family Zoarcidae; genus Melanostigma; species Melanostigma gelatinosum. The sequence continues at coordinate 1,539,289 of NC_136649.1, read as the reverse complement.
AACACATAGAGCTATTAAACACATAGAGATATTAAACACAGAGATATTAAACACATAGAGATATTAAACACAGAGATATTAAACACATAGAGATATTAAACACATAGAGATATTAAACACAGAGAAAGTAAACAGAGATATTAAACACATAGAGATATTAAACAGAGATATTAAACACATAGAGATATTAAACAGAGATATTAAACACATCGAGATATTAAACACATAGAGATATTAAACACATAGAGATCTCAAATACATAGAGATATTAAACACATAGAGATATTAAAGACATAGAGATATTAAACAGAGATATTAAACACATCGAGATATTAAACACATCGAGATATTAAACACATGGAGATATTAAACACATGGAGATATTAAACACATAGAGATATTAAACAGAGATATTAAACACATCGAGATATTAAACACATCGAGATATTAAACACATAGAGATATTAAACAGAGATATTAAACACATAGAGATATTAAACACATAGAGATATTAAACACAGAGATATTAAACAGAGATATTAAACACATAGAGATATTAAACACATAGAGATATTAAACACAGAGATATTAAACAGAGATATTAAACACATAGAGATATTAAACACATCGAGATATTAAACACATAGAGATATTAAACACATCGAGATATTAAACACATAGAGATATTAAACACATCGAGATATTAAACAGCGATATTAAACAGAGATATTAAACACATCGAGATATGAAAGACATAGAGATATTAAACACATCGAGATTTTAAACACAGAGATATTAAACACATCGAGATATTAAACACATCGAGATATTAAACACATAGAGATATTAAACACATAGAGATATTAAACACATCGAGATATTAAACACATAGAGATATTAAACACATAGAGATATGAAACACATAGAGATATTAAACACATAGAGATATTAAACACATCGTGATATTAAACACATAGAGATATTAAACACATACAGATATTAAACAGCGATATTAAACACAGAGATATTAAACACATCGAGATATTAAACACATAGAGATATGAAACACATAGAGATATTAAACACATAGAGATATTAAACAGAGATATTAAACACATAGAGATATTAAACAGAGATATTAAACACATAGAGATATTAAACAGAGATATTAAACACATTGAGATATTAAACACATAGAGATATTAAACAAATAGAGATATTAAACACATAGAGACATTAAACACATAGAGATATTAAACAGAGATATTAAACACATAGAAATATTAAACAGATCGAGATATTAAACACATCGAGATATTAAACACATAGAGATATTAAACAGAGATATTAAACACATAGAGATATTAAACAGAGATATTAAACACATAGAGCTATTAAACACATAGAGATATTAAACAGAGATATTAAACACATAGAGATATTAAACACATAGAGATATTAAACACATAGAGATATTAAACAGAGATATTAAACACATAGAGATATTAAACAGAGATATTAAACACATAGAGATATTAAACAGAGATATTAAACACATCGAGATATTAAACACATAGAGATATTAAACACATAGAGATCTCAAACACATAGAGATATTAAACACATAGAGATATTAAAGACATAGAGATATTAAACAGAGATATTAAACACATCGAGATATTAAACACATCGAGATATTAAACACATCGAGATATTAAACACATGGAGATATTAAACACATAGAGATATTAAACAGAGATATTAAACACATCGAGATATTAAACACATCGAGATATTAAACACATCGAGATATTAAACACATAGAGATATTAAACAGAGATATTAAACACATAGAGATATTAAATACATAGAGATATTAAACACAGAGATATTAAACAGAGATATTAAACACATAGAGATATTAAACACAGAGATATTAAACACATAGAGATATTAAACACATAGAGATATTAAACACAGAGATATTAAACAGAGATATTAAACACATAGAGATATTAAACACATAGAGATATTAAACACATAGAGATATTAAACACAGAGATATTAAACAGAGATATTAAACACATAGAGATATTAAACACATCGAGATATTAAACACATAGAGATATTAAACACATCGAGATATTAAACACATAGAGATATTAAACACATTGAGATATTAAACAGCGATATTAAACAGAGATATTAAACACATCGAGATATTAAACACATAGAGATATGAAACACATAGAGATATTAAACACATCGAGATATTAAACACAGAGATATTAAACACATCGAGATATTAAACACATAGAGATATTAAACACATAGAGATATTAAACACATAGAGATATTAAACACATCGAGATATTAAACACATTGAGATATTAAACACATAGAGATATTAAACACATCGAGATATTAAACACATAGAGATATTAAACAGCGATATTAAACACAGAGATATTAAACACATTGAGATATTAAACACATAGAGATATGAAACACATAGAGATATTAAACACATAGAGATATTAAACAGAGATATTAAACACATAGAGATATTAAACAGAGATATTAAACACATCGAGATATTAAACACATAGAGATATGAAACACATAGAGATATTAAACACCGAGATATTAAACACATAGAGATATTAAACAGAGATATTAAACACATAGAGATATTAAACAGAGATATTAAACACATCGAGATATTAAACAGAGATATTAAACACATCGAGATATTAAACACATAGAGATATTAAACACATAGAGATATTAAACACATAGAGACATTAAACACATAGAGATATTAAACAGAGATATTAAACACATAGAAATATTAAACAGATCGAGATATTAAACACATCGAGATATTAAACACATAGAGATATTAAACAGAGATATTAAACACATAGAGCTATTAAACACATAGAGATATTAAACACAGAGATATTAAACACATAGAGATATTAAACACAGAGATATTAAACACATAGAGATATTAAACACATAGAGATATTAAACAGAGATATTAAACACATAGAGATATTAAACACAGAGAAAGTAAACAGAGATATTAAACACATAGAGATATTAAACAGAGATATTAAACACATAGAGATATTAAACAGAGATATTAAACACATCGAGATATTAAACACATAGAGATATTAAACACATAGAGATCTCAAATACATAGAGATATTAAACACATAGAGATATTAAAGACATAGAGATATTAAACAGAGATATTAAACACATCGAGATATTAAACACATCGAGATATTAAACACATCGAGATATTAAACACATGGAGATATTAAACACATAGAGATATTAAACAGAGATATTAAACACATCGAGATATTAAACACATGGAGATATTAAACACATAGAGATATTAAACAGAGATATTAAACAGATAGAGATATTAAATACATAGAGATATTAAACACAGAGATATTAAACAGAGATATTAAACACATAGAGATATTAAACACAGAGATATTAAACACATAGAGATATTAAACACATAGAGATATTAAACACAGAGATATTAAACAGAGATATTAAACACATAGAGATATTAAACACATAGAGATATTAAACACAGAGATATTAAACAGAGATATTAAACACATAGAGATATTAAACACATCGAGATATTAAACACAGAGATATTAAACAGAGATATTAAACACATAGAGATATTAAACACATAGAGATATTAAACAGAGATATTAAACACATAGAGATATTAAACACACAGAGATATTAAACAGAGATATTAAACACATAGAGATATTAAACACATAAAGATATTAAACATAGAGATATTAAACATAGAGATAGTAAACACAGAGATATTAAACACATAGAGATATTAAACACATAGAGATATTAAACATAGAGATATTAAACACATAGAGATATTAAACTGAGATATTAAACACATAGAGATATTAAACACATAGAGATATTAAACATAGAGATATTAAACACATAGAGATATGAAACAGAGATATTAAACACATAGAGATATTAAACACATAGAGATATTAAACACATAGAGATATTAAACACAGAGAGATATTAAACAGAGATATTAAACATAGAGATATTAAACAGAGATATTAAACACATAGAGATATTAAACACAGAGAGATATTAAACACATAGAGATATTAAACACAGAGACATATTAAACATAGAGAGATATTAAACACATAGAGATATTAAACACAGAGAGATATCAAACACATAGAGATATTAAACATAGAGATATTAAACATAGAGATATTAAACGCAGAGATATTAAACATTGAGATAGTAAACACACAGAGATATTAAACATAGAGATAGTAAACACATAGAGATATTAAACACACAGAGATATTAAACACATAGAGATATTAAACACAGAGATATTAAACACATAGAGATATTAAACACATAGAGATATTAAACATAGAGATATTAAACATAGCGATATTAAACACATAGAGATATTAAACATAGTGATATTAAACACAGAGATATTAAACATAGCGATATTAAACACATAGAGATATTAAACATAGAGATAGTAAACACATAGAGATATTAAACATAGTGATATTAAACACATAGAGATATTAAACACAGAGATATTAAACACATAGAGATATTAAACACATAGAGATATTAAACATAGAGATATTAAACACATAGAGATATTAAACATAGCGATATTAAACACAGAGATATTAAACATAGCGATATTAAACACAGAGATATTAAACAGAGATATTAAATATAGAGATATTAAACATAGAGATATTAAACACATAGAGATATGAAACACATAGAGATATTAAACATAGAGATAGTAAACACATAGAGATATTAAACACATAGAGATATTAAACACATAGGGATATTAACCACATAGAGATATTAAACACAGAGATATTAAACACATAGAGATATTAATCACATAGAGATATTAAACACATAGAGATATTAAACACATAGAGATATTAAACACATAGAGATATTAAACACAGAGAGATATTAAACATAGAGATATTAAACACATAGAGATATTAAACATAGAGATATTAAACATAGAGATATTAAACATAGCGATATTAAACACATAGAGATATTAAACATAGCGATATTAAACACAGAGATATTAAACATAGCGATATTAAACACATAGCGATATTAAACATAGAGATAGTAAACACATAGAGATATTAAACATAGTGATATTAAACACATAGAGATATTAAACACAGAGATATTAAACACATAGAGAAATAAACACATAGAGATATTAAACATAGAGATATTAAACATAGCGATATTAAACACATAGAGATATTAAACATAGCGATATTAAACACAGAGATATTAAACATAGCGATATTAAACACATAGAGATATTAAACATAGAGATATTAAACACATAGAGATATTAAACACATAAAGATAAAGCCTAGTTACACTTAAATACAGACAGTGATATCAGTCAGCATGGACACTGAGGTCGTGTCTTTGTTGTCTGCAACTTGCAGTTAAAAACACTGATTTATTGTTGAAACAGATTATATTAAATGTGACTTCTTTCAGGCTCAAATACATATAATGTCAAATAAAACAAAATGTCCACACTTTATTTGATGGACACATCATTTCTTAATGACTCAGTACGTCATGTCATTTGGTGCAAAGTACAGGTGAGGCATATTTCAGCTGGAGATTAGTTTGCTGTGTTGGGAGACATTTTGGAATATTCTCAATTTAAACTTGCAGAAAACAACAGCAAACCAAACCAATACAACATGTACATCCATCCTAAGAATCCTACATGTGGTTGGAGTATTCAGTGTTCCTGACATCCTGCACACAACGCACTGATGGGTCGTATCAGATGTCTTGAAATATGAAATATGTGTAAAAGTATACGACCCCAAGTCTGTCCACTCACGGCATACATTATCATTTGTTGGCACGTACCGATGGCTGGCCTGTGAATCGGGCTCCTTATGAGACGAGCCTTTTAAACTGCTTCAGATCTGAGTAATCACGGTTCGTGGAAAAAGAAGCTCCTCAAAAACAAAACAGAAGAAAGAGTGAAGGAAAACACAACAGATGAGACAAATGACTTCTCTTCCACAAACCTCTGTAGCCGCACAGTGTCTGTGAATGGTGCCAAGTGAAAACAGAATGAGCCACGCTAAGTGCTGCCATTGCTCTGCGTCTGCTCCGGGGCCCCCGGGGCCAAGCGGTGAACCAGCCGACACTGAACGAAGACGAGCGTCCCGCTGGCCCCTTGAGTGTCACACATGTGAATACCAATGTTTCCTTTTCTTCCCCGTCAGCTATTGCATCCATTTGACACTCAAAACGGAAAAGTCAACAATGGCAAACAAAAACAAATACATATCTTTGAGTTTGAGTGTGTGTGTGCTGGTGTGTGAGTTGACAGGTCTGACAGGGGCTTGATATTTTACTCATGGAAATGATGCCCTCACCCAGCCATCAGTGTCACACAGCCTCCCTGGGTGTCCATCACAGGCAGCGGGAGCAATAAAAAAAAGAAATCCAAAGGAGGGAGGGAAGAAAACATGTTGTAAAAAGGATGTTTTTTTATGTTTGGAGTGGCCGGCCGATTGGCCTGTCAGGAGGGGGAAGTGGTGAGAAGTGACACACATGTGATTACCTATGCATTAGGGGAGATGATGAGGGCCTTACAGCTCAGGGAAGCTTCAAAAGAGCTGTGAAACATTTAGGCAATCTGGCATCGAATGCATTACAGTATCGGAGTGTTTATCAGAAGCTTATGTATTCCAGCTTTCATAATGCGGGATGAGAGGCCTGCGGTTGACGCGAGCGACGCATTGAGAGGCTTTCTGCTCGGCTTCTACGCTCTCCTGAGATGTTAGGGTGGACATCTCACCACGCACAGTCAGTTGTGGCTGCAAAGCTAAACATCAAAGGGATGCAACCATTATTTTCATTGCCCAATAATCTGTTGATAGTTTTCTCATTGAATAAATTAGTCGTTTGGTTTATAAAATTTCGGAAAATGGAAATAAATGTGGATCAGTTGTAGATCAAATAAATTGTGTCCACCTTGAATGTAAATTCAACAGGTGGACACACAAGCTGTCACTGTTGTAAGACAAGACAAGACAAGACAAGACAAGACAAGATAGACTTTATTGTCCAAAAGGAAATTTGTCTTGGAAACATACAGTGTCTGCTGACCCTCAAAAATCAATGAATGCTGCTTTAAATCTCCTGAACGGTTTCACTTTAGGCAAAAACATTCCGGGCTGTTTTGCATAACATGTCTTCTTTCAGACTAGTGGAAAGAAAGCATTCAATATACACATTTAGGGGTTTATTTCACTACAATGTGTCTGCGTTGGAATAGTGTTTTTTGTCAGGAAGGTTCCTAACGGAGTGAAATGACGGCGGCAGCAATGATGGTGGGATCCTCTACGCAGAGGAAAGGTTTATTACTTCCTTCAGCATCAGATTTCTGAAAGCTTGTAAAACAAAACAAATATTGTCTAAATGCGAGTAATCAACTCAGGACGTTTCATGGTTATTATTAAGAGTTTAAGAGTAAATAATCAAGCTGGTCCAGTTCATCAGGACTGTGTGGGTGTCGCTGCTACAGACATAAGCCCAAAGGCCCACAGCTGCCTCCGTGCTCAACCCTGATTGGTTCACTCAACTGAACGGTCTCTGAGTGACATTACATTTCTTTTCAAATGAGCTGCTTTGGCAGTAATTGTATGAAGGCTCCATAGAAGCAGATCATAATCGGACCCTCGCGATCTTCTCGATAAACTCTGTTGCTAATGCAAAACAGTTTCTTCTGTAAAGACAGATATTCTCATCGACTCTCCTGTCTGCTAGGACCGGGACACTAATCATGACAATAATTGATGAGGATGTGAAGGTGTTAATAGTTATTTAAGACATTTGGCTAATGCATTAGTAAATTAACAGTTCTAAATATTTTCGTCCATTGAAGCATTTTTTTTATATGCTGTGCATTTAGCTAAAATTGTGTGTTTATATTTTCTAAGACAGTTGTGGGTGTGCACGGTCTGAGGCAGTTCTAACAGATGTGTGCGTACGCAGCGCTTGTGAACGAGGCTCAATGTGCCTTCCACTCAGTCCTGTGAGAGGACAGAGAGGAGGAATGTAATGCTCGTGTCATTTATTGTCCACAATAAACTGTCAGGACTTTGGGAGCTTTTAGACAAAGATTGCGTGTTGTTTCTGACATCGGCGTGGGCTAGATTAACTCTAAATGTGAAAATAAGCCCTGTCAGAATGGGAAAAACAAAACAATAAGTTATTTTCATAAATCCCCTTGTGTCACAAATCACATACAGCCTTATGACAACGTATTGCTGAAGGATGTAAAAAAAAGTTATGCATTTGCTTTATAATGGAAAAAAGGGATTAGGTGTTGCATGAAAGAAGTAAGGTCTGCTCTCAGACACACATACGAGAGCTCTCGCTGGGATCTTTGTATCCACTCAAGCAGAGCGCTTCAACAAGCAGAGTTATCAGTAAGAGTCCACATATCATCCTTGTGCAGTTAGATTGGGGACGTGGTGGGAAAGGGTCATGTAAAGGCACCATTCATCAAATGGAGGTCGACTTGCGCCTGATTGCCATTTCCAAATACCTCATTCTCCGTCTTTGGGACATTTTGGCTCGTGCATGTGTTTTAAAAGTTAACCTTCCATGCAACGTGTGAGCTTCGCTTTCCCTTCAAATGGCAGTTTTTCTATAAAACGGATTGTATAAAAATGTGCTCACAGTGCTCCCGACTGACATAAGTGAGTCAGGAGAGAAAGCGCCTCGGGCTGTAGCATTTTTGGCAAAGATACTTCCCTGCCAATGAGCCTCCATTAGTCAGGTCATCTTTGGAGGAACAATACTTGAGTTTGAGTCGCTCTCAACGGGGCGACCGCTTCACTCTTCACCATGTGCTGAGAGAGTCTTGCCTTGCTCTGCTCTTACTCAAATGAAAAGTACCATTGTTGGGAGTAATGTTATAAAAAAGACAGGGGGGGGGTGGAAAAAAAAGTACACATAGAGGAGGAAGTTGGGGGGGGGGGTCTTGCTTTCTACAAAGTCCAGCACTCCAGAGCTAACAGTTGGGAGAAAACCCCTTGATAGTCCATTTGATGAGGGGTTTTGAAGTCCCTGTCTTGTAATAATATATAATGCCTGCCTGGGTCATCTGCAGTGAAGCGGGCGGCCTTGAGCTGTGGCCAATTACAGACAGGCATCAGCGAAGCCTCCCTTTAAGTCCCATCGCGTCTGAATTGCCCCGACAGTGCGTATTACTCTGCTGTCAGGGAACGGCCACTACAAGCCTCTCGCCAGGGCCGAGAGCCTGCAACTCTGCTGATGTTTGGCTGCGGAACATTATAAATCGAATAGGGAAAAACACCTCGGCTTAAAATTTAGATTTAAAAAAAAAGGAGGCGTATGTCACACACCGCCCTCGCAGGGCTCAACTCCTGGAGCCGGGGCTACTATTCCAGGGAGATGGAAGGGGTGGCGGGGTCTTGCTGGAAATGTGACAAAACACTTGGGGTTGTTTTTACGAGCAGGCATGTTTCTGCTTTGTAATTTGTTAATTCAGCTAACACTCTCGTAAAGCATGGCTCTTTCACTGTGAAGGTGTCTGCCAAGTGGACGGTGGGTATTTGGATTGGAACGTTTAAATAAGTGCTGCTTTCTCCTCTCTTTCCATTCTGCCTTTTTATGTCTGGAGTCTATGATCGAGGTTAAAAAGGGCTCTTCTGAGAATGGACCTCAGCTCTCCATGTATGTGTGGCCGGCCTAAACTTGACACCATCCACCGTCCAGCCACCCAGCGAGCGTGACAGAGGACACGGCCGACTCCTTCTGACAGTAAACGTATGATCCCTGTTTTCAATCCTAACCTCGCAGATTTATTGGTGCCTTCCCCTGTGTTCATCCTGTTACTCCCCATTCTCCTCTTCACCCTCAGGCAGGAACTTATACAGCTTTTACAGGGTTCAGAAGCCATTTATGAGCTCCACCTGCCCAACTCCATATACTTTTATGGGATAGCAAGGATCTTGGTCCTCAGGTTTCAGCAGCGCTGAGCCATCAGGTAAAGGTTATGTAACTATTGAATAACTAACTCATTCATATCATTGTGTACTTCTGCTGCTATCTCCTCAGAGCTCCGGCTGGTGTTGATCATCATGAAGCTGGAGCTCTGAGTACCTGAGCTACTGCCACCTGACACCTTTAACTTATATTTCTATTGATGTAATGCTGCTTTCCAGAGCATGATTATGTTTGGATGCCATTATTACCTTTTTAAAACATCCAATCCACTCCGGAAGGGTAGCTGTTTCTTTTGTTTTTTTCAACACAAACCATGTGAACATATCTGTAACTTTGCAGCATTAGGCGTCGCTTTCCTCCAGTTCTTTTCCCCTTTTAATGAGCTCAGCCAGTGTACAATACAAATGTTCAGTGTCAATACAGGAAGCAGTGTCCCATTGTTGTGGGGAGATGGAGAGCATAAGGTGGCTGTGGAGGTCAGAGTGGTGTCTGACTCATGCATGAGATCAGAGGTCGGTGTTTTTCCAACTTTGTATCCAATACTACAACGGTTTATACCCTAACATTAACTGTAATCCATAGAGAAATTATTTATATCTTTTTGCCAAACCTAACTATGTAATTTTGTTGCCTAAACCTAACTAGGAGTAACTTTTGGTAAGATATCATACAAACCATTGAGGACACGTTAACATTCATTTGTCTCCTTCTTTATTGCCTATGTCGGCTAATTGTAGCTCTACTACTCCACAGGCCACCTTCAAGCATACCGTAACCAGATTGTATGAGCCATAACCACAATCTAACCGGGATTATACTGCAGTTGACAGGCACAGGTATTGTAGAGAAAGAGACTTTAAAAAAAGATGGCGTTGGACTACTTTGTTGTGAAACCTTTTTGAAGACTTGTCCAACATCAACATTCCTAACTGGCGACTGGGTTGATTTTCTAAATGACCCTCAGTGATGTCTGGTCATGCAGACTGTATTTTGGTTTAATGGGAAAAGGTTTATAAGACATCAAAATATGATATGTTTTTCAAATGTCATTAGTCAGTGCTGTTAGAACACCATCTCCTTCATTGTGTTGCGTGGCACCAGAGATCTCAGAGATGGATATCTCAGCAGATAAAACCAAAACCGTCTGGAAAGTAGGAACCTGTTTCTTTATTGAATTTGGGACAAATGACTGTCAACTAGTACAAATTTCATAATGCAGTCGTCAGTTGTCAGCGAGAGAAAAATGCTCAAGCTGTTACACCATCAAACCAATCACCAAGCAGCACCACGGTTCTGTACACAGCAGTGGTGGGTCGTCAGGGCCAGCTAAGCCTTCTCTGCTGGCCTAAACACAATCACAAAGTTATAGCTATTTCATCATTTAATAATTTTTCACAAATACACTACATGTATTATAATTATGTTCTCATTGCACAGCTCCTGTCTTCCTCTGTTGCTCTGCTTCCAGCACAGCTTATTTTCACCAGGTAGCCCCGCCCTAAAGCATACTTCATGGTCTGTGTGACTCTAAATGGACCATAATGTACTAAATGAACATCATGCTGTATTGAAGAAGACTTGAAACTAGAGATTGAGACCATAAACTCATGTTTACAATGTTTACTTAGGGAATAAATCAAGAGAGAAGTAGAGTCATTTTCTATAGATACAACCAGAGGAGTCGCCCCCTGGTGGACACTAGAGAGAATGCAGCTTTAAGACACTTCCTCATTGGCTTCATTATTCAGATCCATTAGTTGCCGCCTCATCCCATTCATGCTGTTGACTGTATCTGTATCAAACCAAGACCACCATCATTCCCTGAGTTGATTCAAACACAACTTGATTGTGCTTTTGTTACCGTGTTTAGATATCGTAGGAAAACAAATGAAACATGTTGTTAGTGAATATTTTAAAGGCGCGTTCATTAAAACCCTTTCCTAATTATGTTGATGAAAAACTTAATCCAAGCAGCTTTGCAATCTTTTCTAAATGCATTTGCTGTGGCAGTTCAGAAGTATATAAATCCCAGCATCAAACTCTCTTTCTCATTAAGGAATGAGATGGGGAGCCAGTGACGGATCAAATAACACAACCCTGCCCACTTTGATTGGACAGGTTTTGTGGAGACGTGAGATGTGTTTAAACTCTCCCAAGCTCTCATTTTGCATTCTTAACACAACTTCTGTCACTTTCTACAATGAGTGCCACACCATAAACGTCTTGAAGGACAAACTGTCTCTGCTGTCATCACGTTAAGACCATGAGGCTGTGGATACACTTGTCTTTTCAATGCCACTTTTGTCATCTGACCATGACAAGACACATTAACCATCAAGACGGTCTGCTCCGAGGTCGGATCTTACTCGCATTGGGATCAGATCAGCCAGACCACATGCCAGACATACACAGTCCAGACAACTTATCAAGCGTCGGTCTCCATCATCTTCATCATCATCTTTAAACCGGGGCTGGATCTTGTTAGTACATTTATTGACAAAAAATACCAACATTTCCTCATGTTGCTGCTTCAAAATAAAAGCTTTAAAATAACAATAACAGGGGAGTTTTATTGTGAAGAATTTAAAGGTAAACGTGTTCGTCACCGAATTAGCAGAGCTTTGTGAACATCTTTTCTTCAATAAAACAAGTCTATTAATACTGCCGGGAAGAAGAGCAACATAATGGGGGCTATTTTTTGTGAGGCAAGTTTATTTGTATCGCACATTTCAACAACAAGGCAATTCAAAGTGCTTCACATAAAAGCATTGAAAGCATCAAAACATAAGGCAAAAGAAAATAATTTGTTTTTGTAAAGAATGTATAATAAATAAAAAGCACTCCACTCCACTATCCGATATAATGATAATAGCATATTATATATGGTATTATATTATAATATAATTATGATATAACATATTTATATGTACTTTGTTTTGGTGATATATTTTCATGAGTTTTTGAAAATCGATATGGTTTGTACAAATCACGGAAAAAACTAGATTTCAGCTGTAAACAGTGATGGTGGGCCATGGTGAGATTAAAGCTGACGTCTGCTTGATCAGAACTTTTAATGAAAGTGTTTGAGCCACAGGTTCTCCGTGTTCATGATTCTGAGTTTATCTGTTTGTCCCGGTCCTCGTTGATCCTGTGATGATTGTATATTTATGTGTGTACTTGTCTGTAATCTGGCGGCGGATTACATCACACCCCTGTGGTTTTTCAATTACCTCAGTGACAGGCCGGGCAGCGGTAATGACCTGTGAGCGCACGGTTCTGCGTTCTGGCTACGCCGGCCCTCCGTCAACCAGTTTGACTTTGGGTGTCCGTCGGAGCCGGCCTGTATTTACACATTGCTCAAACAAGTGGGGGTCTGCACCCTGTGTGAGGTATTCTGGCTCTCGATGACAAGACCAAGGTTGCCTATTTCGCCTCTCTCTCAGCCCAGACATGCTAATACCAGGAGGCTACGCTGATGGAAAAGGATAATAAAGCAATTTCTTTGTCAACAGCCAGGCGCAGATGATGTTGAGCCGTTGCATTTGGAAAGGAATGCAGATTTCTCGAAGAGCTATCGTTCTCTTTCTCCTCAGGCCTTAGCAAAGCTGACGCCCTGGCCCCTGTGCCCCTAGAAAATAATTCAGATGAAGTGGTCCCATTTTGAGCCTATCCATCCCCTCACATCCACGTCCTACTGATTTGTAGGTAAATCATGGCTGTCAGTATAGTAGCAACCCTGATTAAAGTTCAGGGGTTTAATAGATCATTTTAAATAACCCCCAAATTACTCCCCTCTCCCCAGCCGATCCACCTGGACCCCTGCCCTGGGTGCATGGCAGTTTTCAGCCGTCGCGGGGCGAGCCAAGTCCAGCATTGTGGTTCCTGCCTATTCCCCCAGGATGCTGCGCTGCAGGCCTAGACCAACATTCTCAGCTGTGTTCAATCTGCTCTGAGACAAGCTGGCTATGAGAAAATGCAAAGGGAAAAGGCACTTGTGCGCACACACACGCACAACACACATACAGGAGGAAAGACATGGAAAATCCTGGACAGTTAGCGCACTTTGTTCACTTGGTTCAGCTGGAATCTGTCTAGAAACACCCTGACACACACACACACACACACACACACACACACACACACACACACACACACATACACACACACACACAAACTGCCTCCACCTCCCAGCTCCCCGGGCGACTGGAGTCCGTTCCAATGAATCGTGTTTAACCATTCTAATCACACTTTAGCACATTAATCCTATTTTCAGTCCAAAACACATCTGAGACGACCGGCATGTGGCCCGCTGCCTTTTTTATTTTTTATTTGTATTTTTTATTGCCACCGCAAATCAGATGAAACCCAGAGGCGCTTGCAGGCCCCTGCTTCAGCCTGCACTCTCACTGAACTTGGACTTTCAATCTCTTTTTTCAACTCATAGGTAGAATTTATAGCATGACGCTGATGCCTTCACTCAAAATACATCCCTGCAGAATTGAACAATTACCTCGGGTGAGGTAATAAGTAAAAGGCTCGGTATGAGGAAGTGCATTTTCTTTCTCTGTTCCTTGATTAGGTGGTATTATTGTGTATCGGTGGACACAGTCCCAGTATCTTATCAGTTTGACATCCTAAGTCACCAAGACAGCCGGATCATTTCAGCCCAATCCATCTGCTCTGGGAGCAGCGCTGGAGGGCGGGCCGGTCACGATACTGTATCTACACTCTCATTTAATGCTCTTGGAATACATTTGAGCTGCATCATTTTTTCAAGTTATCAAGAAGAGGGAAGTTGTTGTTCTGGTCTTTGGGGTCCCAAAAGAGAAGAGAAGAGAAGAGAAGAGAAGTGAAGTGAAGTGAAGAGAAGAGAAGAGAAGAGAAGAGAAGAGAAGTGAAGAGAAGAGAAGAGAAGAGAAGTGAAGAGAAGTGAAGAGAAGAGAAGTGAAGTGAAGTGAAGTGAAGAGAAGAGAAGAGAAGAGAAGAGAAGAGAAGTGAAGTGAAGTGAAGAGAAGTGAAGAGAAGTGAAGTGAAGTGAAGTGAAGAGAAGTGAAGAGAAGAGAAGAGAAGAGAAGTGAAGAGAAGAGAAGAGAAGAGAAGAGAAGAGAAGAGAAGTGAAGTGAAGAGAAGTGAAGAGAAGTGAAGTGAAGAGAAGAGAAGAGAAGAGAAGAGAAGTGAAGTGAAGTGAAGTGAAGAGAAGTGAAGAGAAGTGAAGTGAAGTGAAGAGAAGAGAAGTGAAGAGAAGAGAAGAGAAGAGAAGAGAAGAGAAGAGAAGTGAAGAGAAGTGAAGAGAAGAGAAGTGAAGAGAAGAGAAGTGAAGTGAAGAGAAGAGAAGAGAAGAGAAGAGAAGTGAAGTGAAGTGAAGAGAAGTGAAGAGAAGTGAAGAGAAGTGAAGTGAAGAGAAGAGAAGAGAAGAGAAGAGAAGTGAAGAGAAGAGAAGTGAAGTGAAGTGAAGAGAAGTGAAGAGAAGAGAAGTGAAGTGAAGTGAAGAGAAGAGAAGAGAAGAGAAGTGAAGAGAAGAGAAGTGAAGAGAAGAGAAGAGAAGAGAAGTGAAGTGAAGAGAAGTGAAGTGAAGTGAAGTGAAGAGAAGTGAAGAGAAGAGAAGAGAAGAGAAGAGAAGAGAAGAGAAGTGAAGAGAAGTGAAGAGAAGTGAAGAGAAGAGAAGAGAAGTGAAGTGAAGTGAAGTGAAGTGAAGGGAAGAGAAGAGAAGTGAAGTGAAGAGAAGAGAAGAGAAGAGAAGTGAAGAGAAGAGAAGAGAAGAGAAGAGAAGTGAAGTGAAGAGAAGAGAAGAGAAGAGAAGAGAAGAGAAGAGAAGTGAAGTGAAGTGAAGTGAAGAGAAGAGAAGAGAAGAGAAGTGAAGTGAAGAGAAGTGAAGAGAAGAGAAGAGAAGAGAAGAGAAGAGAAGAGAAGTGGGGTTTCCTGCCTCTTTCTGTGTGCGTGGAGACCTTGGCAGCAGTGGAGGTGTTTATAGCGCCTCCCAAGGTTCCTCCTGGAAAGCCACAGAAAGAATCACAGATCGAACCTCTCCTGGAGCTCTTAAAACCCTGCCGGGGGTCCTGTAAAAGGTGCTGCTACATTGATAATTGAGCCCTGCAAAGCAAACAAAGTGTCAGAAAGGGCGTTTTAATGGGCTCACGGCAGCGCCGCTACAACGCCAGAGACATTAAGCTGATTGAGTTTTAGAGTCCATGTTAAGCTGGCAAAGAGTGATTTTCAAAATTATGAAAATAAACAAAAGGGCTACTCATAGGAAAACAAATGGCTTGGAAGCTGAGTAAACTGAGTGACATCACCAAGTCCCAGCTCAGCATGTGGGTGGAATGATGTAATGGGAGCTGCCCCCCCCCCCCCCATGACCCAGCCATACACCCAGCCACAGCGGTGCTCCGAGCGACATGTTTTAATTAATCATATGGTTTATTGGAGCAGAGAGGCGAGCCTTTAACTGGGACTATTAGACACAGAAAAAAACACTTGTGACGGCATGACAAGTTCTCCTCTTAATGTGGCTGCTTAACATAATGGTGAGAAAACAAGACATTAATCCACAAGGAAGTAAAGTGGGAGGGCAGGGAGCCGCGAGCGTTCTGCATAATCTCTTGTCAGACGCAAACACACAGGAGTTACAGTGAGTCCACAGCTCCTGTCCCGTCTGTCTCAGGTCAAACTCAGGGCTTGACAGCAAACGCTAGTTGGATTGTAAAAGTAAGAAAATGATTGTTTGGCTTAATTTCCTGTGTAATGAAAGGTACACAGTAATCATTAAACTGTGTGCTACGAATTATTTATGATTATATATCTCAACCCAGTGGCGGCTGGTGGAAAATGTTCTAGGTAGGGCCATCCTATCAATTTCAGCAAACATCCCACAATGATTTAATGCAAAAATATTAAGGTATCAAACACGCATTACTACTTTGCAGTTAAATATTTAACATTGATTCCAACACGAAAAAAAGCAGTAAATAACACTAATATAATATAATATAACATGTTCATTTATTGAGATGCCCCTATGGACCTTGTTATAGGAGGTAAAGATCAGGAGAAGTAAACATGAAGTGTAATTATGAATACTGATGTTAAATTAAGCTATGATGAGTTTTCACTGTTAATTTAACATCTCTATTACATGTTGATGCCTCCATGACCAAGTTAAGCAGATGAGACTGAGGACAGCTATGTAGAAGAAAAGATGTTCACTTTGCATAATATGTAGCTTGACAAGAGTTCTCATGTGTGTCCTGGTGTTCTCATGTTTCCTTACCTCCTCATCCCTCACTCCATACCCTGGTGTTCTCATGTTTCCTTACCTTCTCATCCCTCACTCCCTACCCTGGTGTTCTCATGTTTCCTTACCTCCTCATCCCTCACTCCATACCCTGGCGTTCTTATGTTTCCTTAGTTCCTCATCCCTCACTCCCTACCCTGGTGTTCTCATGTTTCCTTACCTCCTCATCCCTCACTCCCGTAACTGTCCGTGCTGGATCTGTCCCCGTTGTTTTAAAAAGCTAAATAAATGATTAGCATGACGTCATCCAGCTAGCCAAACCTGTCTGGTGTACAGCTAGTACAGAAGCTTCGCATGTACTGCTTCCCTTTCCCGCGAGTGTGCTGTCTGATTGTGAGGTCAGGCTGATCTGATATCAGCTCTTTGGCTGCAGAATCTCCTCAAAGTTCTCCTCTCAAACGGGGGTTGGAGGAGCAGTGCTTGCGCTCGCCTGTAGAGACTTCTCCTGACGAGAACGCGCAGCTTAATCTATTTGAGGGCGCTGATTGGCTAAATTCACTCATTTGTATCTTTAATCAGCAATTGGCTAAACTGCTTCATAGACCCGCCTCTTTTGGGCCAAATTCGTTAGGCCCCCCCAAGCTGCGCGTTCTGAGACGAGCACACAGGCAGAGAGCACGAGCAGGAAAAGCATAAATTTTGCGCAGATATCATATTTTACACATATTACTGGGTACATTCCATAGTTCAAAAACACAAATATTGACAATTTGTTTATTTTATTGTTATGATCATTTTATTTTTTTGTGTGGCTCATGGTTGGGCCAGGCCCCATGGCCCTCTATTGACCAGCCGCCACTGCCTCAACCATGAATATGGCTTTCATAAAAACAAACTGCATGATAAAACCAAAACCACAACAGATTAACAACAAATACGTTGTCCTAGCGAATTGCTGTAAATTTCGGGTGGATTTTCAACGGTATCTTACAGTATTTTTCATAATGATAACCACTTGGTTAAAGCTGCTACAAGCAATTCATTCTGTGTCCAACACCCGACACCAGCACTCCTTTACGAAGACCGGCAAAGCAGTGAGGGGAAGCTCTGCTCCTGGCCGGAGGAGGACACCAAACCAAGAGACCATTGTCCCACCGTTCTCCGAAAGACAAGAGGCAGCAGGTGCCAGAGCTCAGATGTCAGCTTCAGTTGCTCTCTCGTTGTTGTTTAAGTTGCTGAAGATGATTAAACTGGCTTGCAACAATTTCATGTGTGTGTAAGTGTGTGTTTGACATCAATGAGAAAGTGCTTATATATCTTGTATTTGAGGAGCTGAAATTGGCTGTTTCAGAAAATAACTATACATGATGTAACATTTGGAAGCAGGTTATTGGAGTTATCATGCAGACCTGTTATCTGTATGTTGATCAGAGAAATGCCTTCATATTGTTGACACTGTTTGCACACTAGCGTTATGTGCATTACATCCATAGAATATTGCCGTTTGTGTTTTATTGATTTGGTTTGCTGCAAATAGAGAGGCAGGACAATTGTTTTTTTTGCAATTCAGCATTAAATTGAGACTGTTTTATAAACACTTAAAAGTCCCTCACAGTAACGGTTAGGAAACGGTCGTGGTCCGGGTTAAAGAAACATTTACTGTCGATAAACAGGAAACAGCAGCGATCTACTGTGTCACAGCACATGTATGTCCTGAACAAATAAACACTGGAAAGAGTGGAGAACTGCTGTCTTATTGCCACTTCTTTACTGACATGAGGGCATGATTGCGGTTGTATTTGTATGTGTCGCCAATTTATGATGAAACATCACATGACATCTCCTGATTAGGTAAATCCCCAGTCATTGTGCGTGAGATCAGGATTCCCATGTAAATATAACATTTTTGGAAGACGTCTCTTCTTTTATACTGTTTACTTAATAAATGAAACAGCAAATCAGATATTCAGGTAACTCAAATGTCAAAAAGTGAAAGTAAAGTGTCAAAATGTCACAATGTCCTTACACTTCAAGATAACCCAGAAACAATTTAGTAAACCTAACAAGTCAACTCTTGTTGAACATCTTATTAGGGATTTAATAAAAAGGACAGTGAACATTTGGTATGCCAGTACAACCTGTAGTAAAGCTGACTCTCAGATCAGGACATCGCTCTATCATCACATGTTTGTGTCGGCCAACCAGAGAGGTAGCATCTCACTGGTTCCCTCAACAAAAAGCCAATAGGGTTTTCCCATTGGCTTTTGGATTATTGCTTAAAGCCGACTATTCCGACTTTACAGTCTTGTTAAATACTCAGGCGACGGTGGTGGAGTTTGTTTGTAGCCTAATGTTAGCTTTTCACTTCTGGCAAAAGGCATCACACTTCAAAAATCATAAAAGTCGCGTTCATTTGTGACCATTTTCTATCTGAGTTCATAAAATGTGTAAGTATCATAAACTTGAGTTTGCCACAGAGCTTATTTTAAGATGCTTTGTATCGTCTCAATCCATACAGTATCGTATACAATGACGTCAGTCAGCAGATTGTTGTTGCTTTTTGGTGCAAGACGGTGATACTTATGCACCCTGTACTTAGTGCTTGACTGGCCATTTTCTTATGCTGTCTGTTCCCAGGCAGTGTGGTCAGAGACTGCTAGTGACCCCTTTCTCCACTTGAGCGTGGACTCATTACATAATGCCAACTGGAGCGTGTGCTGAAATGCACAGCTGCTCCGTGGTGCTGGAACCTGGCCGCTTGGAACAGACTTCCTCTCAAGTATACAGTATTCTAAATCACACGCTGCACTGTGAGATGTACAGAGAGAAACAGATGTGGTTAACTTTTGTTTGGTCACTCACCGGTCAGCAAGAGTCACAGTGGGAAAGAAAAGCAAGTACCCACTACTTGTGGTTGACTTGAAGGAGACCAAAGGAACAACCGGCACCGGCACGGGCATCTTTGGAGCCCTGAGCAGTCAGTCCCCTCCCTACCAGACCATCTAAAAGTTCAATGTTCTTTAAGATTATCATAAGTCATACTGAAAGATACCACAATGATGCATCAGGAATGTATTGTAGAATGTACATGGCATTTAATATGAGACTGAGGTTGGCAAGCGATAAAACACACCCTTGCTCAATTCAGGACAGTCAGGGGATTTGCTGCTATACGTGGTCTGGTATGATCAGAAGCTTATGGGGCCTATCATTATGCTAACATTAGCCACCATAAGCTACTGGTCCGGTTTGACAGTATTCTCCTGAAACAATTTCCAAAAGTAATACTGCAACACAACACAGAGCTGCTGTCTGGCACTATCACACCCACAGCATGAAACTAAACTCAACGAAATAGAAATACTGTCGCTGTCCTGTTGGTCTTGAGTGACAAAGACTTTGTGATAGCATTATGAGATAAAACAGTTATCGGGAAATTGTCTTGGTAAAATTTATATATTGAGTAAGAACTGGTTTTAGTTGTTTTTTTTACTTTTATTGGTTAATGTTTTACAATTCCATGGTTATATAATATATTGAGTCTCTTTATTCATTTCATTTTTGTTATTTATTATTTATACACTTTTGGCCTCTTCACTTCAATGTATTCATTTTTACTGCACACCACATCTCATAGAGTGCCTGTGGACTACACCATACTGCAGCCATTTAGAGGAAATGGAGATCAATCTCCCTCAGTCTTATAGGCTGAGAGATTCATGCAGAACATTACTGACAGCTTAGATGTCACATGGCCATTGAAATGCATGATGTAAATTGCTCTGCAGTTCCTCAACTCTGATTCTGTGAAATATGTGAGGCCCGAAAAAGGCTGAAAGTGTGCTCGATTTTCCCACTCAGCAGCGGAACAGCGCGAAAAAAGTTTTATATTAACTTAACACATGGTCTGAGAATGACTCTTTGTTTCCTCCCTTTTCCACAGCCACCACTTAAAGCTGTGCAGAATAAATAAGCTGGCAACGCAAGGAAACACTAGAGAGATAGAGTGTGTTCTCTGGAGTTGTGCCACTGCTTGGTTGTTAATGTGAATGTAAGTAGGCCGCAAGTGTGAGCAATCACTGGAAATTATACGCTTTTAGAGGGATTTGATATAAAGGTATTAAGCCGGTCTGAGATGTTTGGCAGCCCAAATCTATGGGAATTATATTCATGGACATGATATGCACCACAACTGCGGTTTCTTGTCAATTCCATCGCATTGCACATTCTCCAACTGTTTGTGAGCGTATGAAGTGGATCCCAGCAGATTGGTGTAATAGGATAAATGTGGCTATGGAGTGGGCTCGGGTCCGGCGAGGGCACCGCATGGTAGGTGGGATGGAAACTCTACTCCTCAGCCTGTCTCCCTTTCCCAGAGCCTCTGCTCAACTGGTAGCGTCATTGGAAACTCGAGGAAGCCTCTAACAGGCTGCTGAAGGGAGGATGGTTAGGATGAGCCAGGCCCGTATTAATTTAGACTCCACTTTTCCCTCCTTTTCAACAAATCCCTCTGCGATGGGGGCGAACGGCGAGTTAGGAATGATGTCGGCTTCATTCAGCGTACGGGATGCGATGGTTCAGTCTACCATCAACTCCCAGTGTGGCCAATTGCAGTCGGCACACAGCCATGCAATCAG
Organism: Melanostigma gelatinosum; assembly: GCF_949748355.1. Taxonomy (NCBI): domain Eukaryota; kingdom Metazoa; phylum Chordata; class Actinopteri; order Perciformes; family Zoarcidae; genus Melanostigma; species Melanostigma gelatinosum. Next base: position 1,517,281 of record NC_136649.1, on the reverse strand, counting down.
GTCCAAATTACAAGCTCGGTTTGGTTCGGCGTCCAACGTGGTTTCTCTGAGCACGCAATGCCGGGGTGTTATGACAGTACACTCGTGTTTATCAGGTCAGATGTAACTGATATCAACCAGGGTGTCCTTGTGTGTGTGTGAGATCACTGCACAGCTGGAGGGGCGATCCGATCCTGCCGCTTCAGGTCTGATTGTAAATGGTCAAACCTGATACTGAAACTCAATAGGCCTTCATACCCAGTGTTTCCTCCAATGCTTTCAACATTCCAGTTCTCTGCGGTCTGTATCTTCACTCTTTACTTCTATTTCTCAAAATGAATACTACAAATAAGATGAAGCACAAAAGTGTGGCCATTAACTCTGGATTGTACTGTACAGAAAACAAACCAATTTTTAATGATGTCCCAAAAACAAAACGGTCTACGTTCATCAATTAACAATACGATTGTGTTTTCTGTACATTAAAGTTGGTTACATATTTTTCCTTAAAGGGATAGTCTGGAGAAACAGGCAGTCGTATCAGCAAGGGACCAGAGCAACGTACTGCTATGGACGGGGGCAGTAGCTAAACACATACAGAAATCAGCACGATCAGTCATGTGACCTTTCCGTCAAACAGCCCTTTTCGACAGGAACTGAAGTTGTCTCTGCTCCCTTCAAAGCCAAAAGACTCCTTTGACAAGAAACGTATTTGTACATCACAGAAAACAGAAGGTGCTTCCTCGATCGGTTAGTATGTTTGTGTTATTGTGTGACTTTTGTATTTAAAAGGGTTAAACTATGTGCACATTCATTCCAAGGATCTAACTATCAAAAGAATATATTATTCTGTATTGTTAACACTTACCTTTTATTGGGGTTGGTCTTCCAAAATGAATATATTATTTGTATATAAATAAGTCAAATAAGGACTCAAAAGGCAATGCAACTACCCACTGTATTATGTAGAAATTATTCAGTCTTTGCCTCTTAGAAAATGACAGTCAATTATTGAATTCTGCAATATCTACATGCCATGATCACATTTCCTCTCTCTTAAAATGGAAGATCTCATTTATAAAACATCTCCCGGGGGGGGGGGGGGATAACAGCAAATGGAGTAACTCTGTCCACATGTGTTGAATATGAGATAAATTAAGCATTATGGCAGGAGGTATGCCACTCTAATTCTCTATCTCCAATCCATCTCCTCTATCAATACGATCTAATCCAGCCGAGGCTGAGGCCAACAGCAATATGAACTTATTGGAGAGGTGCATGTTTGTGCTGATGGTGTATTCATACAGTGGACAAATGAATCGATGTTTTTATTCATCACAGACATGCTGTTATCAAATTCTTATGTTTGCTACGTGAAGTTGACATGATGCCAAAGCTAAAATGTATTTGTGGAATTACAGCGGCCGGGTGGAGCCATTACTCGCTGTAACAGATAGCTGTGCCTGATATACACCTCCAACTTTCATTTCTCGCTCAGAGACTTGAGATTTCCCAAGCCTCATGTAGGGATAAGAAACTTTCATATTGCTTGTTTTCACATATGAGTGTGTTAAAATTGCCTGCCAATGCAAAGCCATTTGCCTTGTCAGAGGTTTCGTAGCTGCACGAAAATGTATTTACTGTCGAGGATCTGGTGTGACTTTTCATCTCCGAGGGATATCGTAGAGGAGGAGAACCGAGCGATTCGTAGTCTTTTACCTTCAAATATAGTGTGTGTATCGTAGAGGAAACATTCTGAAATCTGAAATGTATAATATGTCCCTCTAACGGGCTATGAGATATATTTGCAATGGGAGCTGGTGAATAAAGCTACAAACTAATGCCCAACACTTGTGACGGTCGTGAAAGCACTTGCTCAGGAAAGCTACGAGACGTTAGTTTCTTGTAGTCCTTTATTTGCGGACAGTATACAGGCTACGGTGGGCCGTAGCCTACGGCAACAAACAGGCAACACTGTTAATGTTCTTGAACATCTTTTACCATCAGCTCCCGGTCATAGCCTAACTCTCTCACGTTCCAGCACTAAACTAAAGGCCTGAAATCACGCAGCAGTTCCCCAAACAGTTTGAGAAGTCGTTCCAGCACTAAACCCACAACATCCGTAAATGTAAGAACCAATCTTATATAACATCTTAGAACACTTTCTGTAACACCATAACACCTAACATAACAGGTTAACATTATATGTCCTCAATCCGTGACAGTACAATTGAAAGTCTCAACTTTTTTCGGTGCATTAATGATGTGATGAAGCATCATCCAATCATATTGGTTTGTTTCATCCTGTTCCATTTAGTCAAGAAGATGCTGTTAGCCAGTGTTATTTAATGATGTCAAAGTGCGCGTGACTAACAATTCCATGGTGACTCACCGTCGATGTAGCTGACCACCCTTTGTTGCTTTTGTCGGTCATAGTATCAACACAGCATTGCTGTTGCATTTCTGACTTTCTTTGGGCAGCAACAACGAGATTTAACCATGAACTTTCAACTTTCATGCACAGTGGATGGTTATCATGTTGGTCTTGTCATGGTCACCTTATCTGCTAAGGAAAACTTCTAGATGTGGTTGAAAGGCCTGGAAAAAAACTAGTAAGTAGAACACGAGGGTAAAAAAAGAATCCAATTTCTGTGCCCAAGGTCATGAATTAAATTCATTCTCCACCTCAGAAACGAAACTACAGTACATAAAACTACAGTACATAAAACTACATGACATAAAAGTACAGTACATAAACTACAGTACATAAACTACAGTACACAAACTACAGTACATAAACTACAGTACATAAAAGAAAATCCAATTTCCTTTAACCAAAAACTTGTCACATGGCAAGAGGGATTTTTCAGCTGCTGATTTCCTGGGAGGAAGCCTCGAAGCCACAGTGCCACAGTGGGGATCACTTTAGGCCAAACATACCAAAGAAAATGTTGGCATTAAACATCTCTACAAACCAAGGGTACCTTGAATAATGACGTTGAATAACCAAAACTACATTTCAGGAATACATTTCATATCAGCCTTGTATCAGGCGAGCAAAAACGCAAAATACTACGTGATTAATGTTGTGAAACAATTGGTTCGGTTTGAACAACAAAACTACTTGGTTAAGGTGAGAAGAAAATGTATGTTTTTTGTTAAAATATCAATGTCTATCTACGATGTAACGTAAGAAACTTAACGTAACAACGAAACTTAACAACATATTGACGTAAAGTAACAACATAACCTAAAAATGTAAAGTTACAACATAATGTACCAGTCAGTGGCGGCTGGTGGAACATGTTCTAGGTAGGGCCATCCTATCAATTTCAGCAAACATCGATATACATAGATATATACACAGTATATATCTATGTATATCACTGTTAATATAACATCTATATTACATGTTGATGCCTCCATGACCAAGTTAAGCAGATGAGACTGAGGACAACTATGTAGAAGAGAAGATGTTCACTTTGCATACAGTTTTTCTCAATTGCTAAAACACTAAAACCCATTGGCTGAACAAAGTTCTCAGTTGCCTGAACTCATTCAGCTAATTGTGCAGTCTGTTGTCAATACCTTAAACTATTTCACATGGTAAAACACAATTTGCAGATCTCACTTAGACTTTTCAGCAAAACTCTAAACACATTCTCAGTCTCAAAACACATTATGCACTCTCATGCACATGTCATCCATGCTGGTAAACACAAGTGGCAACAATCAAATAGAAATAGAGAACACATGTCATTGATTTAACACAATCACTCAAAATTGATTTTACTTGTATCAAATGATGTGACACAACCAATATAAGCCAGTTTAGAGAGCAAACAGGTGGTTGAAGGTGATGTCGACGAAGTGCTCTGGCCTGACCCAGCCCAAAGACAAGAAGAAGCACATTGATGATATGTTGACTCCTTCGATTTTTGTCCCTTTCACTGTAGTATTGTATACTGTAGTAGGCCTACAGTGCATTGTAGGCTGTATAATGTACAATAAACAAATTGTATGGCCTTGAACATCGTGCTTTCTATTTGTTACAGTAACAGCACTGACTGCTCAATAGATGTTGACTGGTTGCAGGTTCATATCAACAAAGAACAAAAATTACAGTATCACAGAGACAAAGGACACGTTTGTGAGATGCAGGGTACAGTACTGTAAAAATAGGGGTACAAGGAGGAGGAAGAACAAAATAAATTTCAAAGAGCAAAGCACAGTAGTAATTTCTGATCAATTTTGAGTTACTGTAATAGAACATGTTTTCGTTCATATAAAATTAGTTTTGAGATTAAAAATCTACTTCTCCCTGAGAACTATATGTTTTGAACAATGTGTTTTCTATTTATTGGTGTATTGTTTACTGACTGCTTGATAGTGTATATTATTTTGATCACTTTGTTTATGATTTGAGAGCAATGTTTGATTTTGAGCACAGGTAAAACTGTTTTGAGGCGAAAGTTTCATTTTGCAAGAGGATTCAGAGGTTTTGTAAATAGTGCTTGAAGATGAGGTTTTGTGTTTACAGTTTTGAGAGAATGGGTGACCGTTTCAAGAAATGTGTCTTAGCAATCGAGAAAAACTGTAATGTAACTACATAACGTAAAGTAACGACGTAAAGTAACGACGTAAAGTAACGACGTAAAGCAACGACGTAAAGTAACAAGGTAAAGTACCGACGTAGCGTAACCATGTAAGGCAAGGCAAGGCAAGTTTATTTGTATAGCACATTTCAACAACAAGGTAATTCAAAGTGCTTCACATAAAACCATTAAAAGCATCAAAACATAAGGCAAAAGAAAAGGAGATTTAAAAACAATTAAGAACATTCATTAAAACATTAAAAAACAGTGTAAGAAATAAAATGCAGTTGTAAAATGCAGAAATGCAGGAAATTGATTCATATATTAATTGAATGTGGTTCAATTAAAGGCAGCAGCAAACAGAAAAGTCTTCAATCTTGATTTAAATGAGTTGAGGGTCTCAGCAGACCTGCAGCTTTCTGGGACTTTGTTCCAGATATGTGGAGCAGAAAAACTGAACGCTGCTTCTCCATGTTTAGTTCTGACTCTGGGAACAGAAAGTAGACCGGTCCCAGACGACCTGAGGGGTCGGGATGGTTCATGAGGTAGCAGCAGATCAGAGATCTATTTTGGCCCTAAAAGCATTCAGTGCTTTGTCAACCAACAAGCAGGATTTTAAAGTCAATTCTTTGTTGGACAGGAAGCCAGTGCAAAGACCTCACAACTGGAGTGATGTGATCCACCCTCCTGGTCTTAGTGAGGACTCGAGCTGCAGCGTTCTGAATCAGCTGCAGCTTTCTGACGGACTTTTTACAGAGACCTGTAAACACACCGTTACAGTAGTCCAGTCTGCTGAAGATAAATGCGTGGACAAGTTTTTCCAAATCCTGTTGAGACATAAGTCCTCTAATCCTTGATATATTCTTCAGGTGATAGTAGGCTGATTTTGGAATTGTCTTGATATGGCTGTTCAGGTTGAGGTCTGAATCCATAACTACACCTAGATTTCTGGCTTGGTTTGTGGGTTTTAACATCAGTGACTGAAGCTGAGCGGTGATTTTCAATTGTTCGTCCTTGGTACCAAAAACAATTACTTCTGTTTTATCTTTGTTTAATTGAAGAAAATTCTGGCACATCCAGTTGTTGATTTGTTCAATGCAGTTACCCAGCCCTTGTATGGGATTATAGTCCCCTGGTGACATAGTTATGTAGATTTGTGTGTCGTCTGCATAATTATGATAACACACTTTGTTGTTTTCCATAATCTGAGTTAGTGGAAGCATGTAGATGTTGAACAGAAGAGGCCCCAGTATTGAACCTTGGGGAACACCACATGTCATTTTAGTCAACTCTGATGTGTAATCAGCTACAGACACAAAGTATTCTCGGTCCTTCAAGTAGGATTCAAACCAGTTAAGTGCTGTGCCAGAGAGTCCCACCCAGATTTTTTGTCTTTCTAGGAGTATGGCATGGTCGACCGTGTCGAATGCAGCACTGAGATCCAGTAACACGAAGACTGAACTTCTGCCATTGTCTATGTTTAAGTGGATGTCGTTGAAAACCTTAACAAGAGCAGTTTCAGTACTGTGGTGCTGTCGAAAGCCTGACTGGAAAACATCAAAGCAGTTATTTATGGCCAAGAAGTTGGTCAGCTGTTGGAAAACCGTTTTTTCAATTATTTTACTTAAAAATGGGAGGTTTGATATTGGCCTATAATTTTTCATCGTTGCAGAGTCTAAACTAGCCTTCTTTAGGAGCGGTTTAATGACTGCAGTTTTTAGGGCTTGTGGGAAGACACCTGAGAGAAGGGATGTGTTTACAATATGTAAAAGATCAGTGGTCATGCAGTTTGAAATATTTTTGAAAAAGTGTGTTGGTAGAATATCCAAGCAGCAGGAGGATGACTTCAGATGTTGTATAATGTCTTCTAGGCTTCTACGGTCGATTGAATGAAATTGTGTCATGATATTTGAATGGATGTTATTCAGAGATCGGGACAACACATATCCTGTGGTTGATGTGGAGGCACTGACTGCTTGTCTAATTTTCTGAATTTTGTCAGTAAAAAAGGAGGCAAATTGATTGCATGCCCAAGTGGATTGGAGCTCAGCAGCTACCGACACTGGAGGGTTTGTTAGCCTGTCGACTGTAGCAAATAAGGCGCGTGTATTGTTCTTGTTTTTGGTTATGATGTCAGAGAAGAATGACTGCCTTGCATTTCTAAGTTCCAAGTTATAAAGTCTCTCTTTATAGATGTCATAGTGAACCTGGAGATTAGTTTTTCGCCACCTGTGCTCAGCTTTCCGACACTCTTGTTTCTCTATTCTGACCAGCGTAGCATTTCTCCAAGGAGATCTTTGCTTATCCGAGGCAACCTTCACTTTAGTGGGTGCAATGGCATCAACAATATTTTTAACTTTAAAATTGAAGCCATCTACAAGCTCATTGACTGAGAGGCAAGAGAGGGCTGGTGTGGAGGAGAACTTCTGAATAAATAGTTCACTGGTGTTTTCAGAGATGTAACGCTTTGTCATAACCTTGGTTTTGACATTTGTGTGCAAGGAGATTGCACCTTCAAAGAAAACACAGAAATGGTCAGAGAGTGCAATATCAGTCACAGCAACCTTGGAAATGTTTACACCTTTGGTGATGATTGGGTCCAGAGTGTACCCCCTGTTGTGGGTGGGTCCTGTCACATGCTGAGTCAGATCATAGTTATCAAGGACACCACATAGTTCTATAGGCTCTCTGTCCTGGGGATTATCAACATGGATATTAAAATCACCAACAATAACAACACAGTCAAAATCAATACAGATTACAGACAGCAGTTCAGTAAACTCATCAAAGAAGGTTGCACAGTATTTAGGCGGTCTGTAAATGTTTAGGAATAAAGCTTGAGTGGAATTCAGAGCCACATATTCAAAATAACCAAAATGACCAAAGGACATCTGCTTGCATTAAAGAGAATCATTCAATAAAACAGCAACTCCACCTCCTTTCTCATGCGCTCTTGTTTCACTCATGAAACTGAAGTTGTGAGGTGTTGATTCAATAAGAACAGCTGCACTGTTATCTTGATTTAACAAAGTTTCAGTTAAAAACAAAATGTCCAGTTTGTGCCTGACAATAAAATCATTGATTAAAAATGTTTTTCCTGACAGAGACCTGACATTTAACAAAGCTAAGTTTAATGTGGTTAAAGCTTTCTTTGCCCAATTTATTTGGACAGGCTGACGAGGAATGTATGCTAAGTTTGATAAGTTTGCAGGTTTACTATTGTTTCTTCGCAGCCTCACCTTTCTTTTTCTATAAACTTGCAGGACAGGAATTGAGACGGCTAGCTGCATACAGGGCCCCGACTTTTAACCGTAGCGTAACCATGTAGCGCGACGACGTAGCGCGACGACGTAGCGCGGCGACGTAGCGCGGCGACGTAGCGCGGCGACGTAGCGCGGCGACGTAGCGCGGCGACGTAGCGCGGCGACGTAGCGCGGCGACGTAGCGCGGCGACGTAGCGCGGCGACGTAGCGCGGCGACGTAGCGCGGCGACGTAGCGCGGCGACGTAGCGCGACGACGTAGCGCGACGACGTAGCGCGACGACGTAGCGCGACGACGTAGCGCGAGGACGTAGCGCGAGGACGTTGCGCGAGGACGTTGCGCGACGACGTTGCGCGACGACGTAGAGTAACGACGTAGAGTAACGACGTAGAGTAACGACGTAGAGTAACGACGTAGAGTAACGACGTAGAGTAACGGCGTAGAGTAACGACGTAGCGTAATGACGTAGCGCAAGGACGTAGCGCAAGGACGTTGCGTAACGACGTAGAGTAACGACGTAGAGTAACGACGTAGCGCAAGGACGTAGCGCAAGGACGTTGCGCAACGATGTAGAGTAACGACGTAGAGTAACGACGTAGAGTAACGACGTAGAGTAACGACGTAGAGTAACGACGTAGCGCAAGGACGTAGCGTAAAGAAGTAGCGTAACGAAGTAGCGTAACGAAGTAGCGTAACGAAGTAGCGTAACGAAGTAGCGTAACGAAGTAGCGCAACGAAGTAGCGCAACGAAGTAGCGCAACGAAGTAGCGCAACGAAGTAGCGCAACGAAGTAGCGCAACGAAGTAGTAACAACGCAACGTAACAAATGTAACAAACACATGGACATTCGACACATGGTTTGCAGAAACATACAGTACAATACATTTTTTCCTGGAGACTGGGCAGAATTAGTTGAGACTGCAACCAAACGGTTGAGGAAGCCATCAGTGCAGTGAAGCAAGTGTACTGGAATATTATAGGTATAAAACAATGAAACTTCATGGACTGGTGGATCATTTTCTTTACCCTCTTATCTGTTGCAAGAGACAACCTCTGAAAATGGAGAATTCCATTAAATAAAATGAACAATGAGGAACAAAAACAAACTCTGCCCCCATGAATGTTAATTCATTCATTGTTTATATTGATTATGTATTAGCTCTCGTCAGCTTCCCTCCTCCTCATCAAAGCCAGTCATCTCACGCTCTATAACTATTTTCATATGAACTCTGAAAAGGCAGGTTTCCTCAGCCGCTCTCATCTGTCACCTAAAGCAAGACAAATGAGGGAGCAGTTCATGTTCATGTACATTTCTGCGCAGACTACACAAAGCCCATACATTAAGCCAGCGAGGTTCACTGCAAAGGCTAGTGCTGGCTTCCTGCAGCCTGAGATCAGATTCAGCTCTTTGATTTTCTTCATGTGTAACGCACCCTGCCAGCTGCTGAAGCCAGTGTCACAACGGCTCAATTCTCCTGCAGGGGAGTATTGATGAATTCAGTAGAACACTCTAAGTTACAGCTCAGTTAATGTGAACGCTTTACAGGACATGATGAAATGCCATATGTTTTTATTTAGATGCAAATCATACAGCCTGTCTCTGACACTATTGGTGGAATAGATTTGACCGCGGACATACTGCTAGATGTAGATATTGACATCACTTTCAGACATATTCACTCTCATGAATGAATTTGATGAGATGTAGAGACAGAGAGGTCGAGAGACGTACAGATACACATGTAGGCCTTAATAAAGACAGACAGTAGATGAGATCTGATGAGACATACATACCAGATGTACTTCTAGCCTCCTCTCACTTCAGTTCAATGTAATTCAGATGAGCCTCTAATGGAAAAAGACGAAGGACAGTCATGCTGCATGTTTTCAGGGCCGTAGCTCTGATGTCAGGAATACTGGCTCTTACATGTAAGTGGAGACAGCACAGGTGAACAGGCTAACAAATATAAATCATGATTGTAAATATAAAATATTAATTATGTTGTTTGTTTAAATATGCACATATATTTACAGAAGTGAACATTGGATAAAGCCAGCTTCAAAATTCCTGTTTCGTTTTATTGACATATTCGAGTAAAATGTTTCTACAGAACAAATATTGGATATCTCTTTGTATCACTCCATAAATCACAAAATACTGACAACAGCCATAACAAATCAATATAGACAGGAATGCAAGTGTACAGTTTGATGTATGTCAGTGCTCCTGAAGTGGAGATTTCTGGCTCAGAATCTGAGAAAAAACTAACAAATTTAGAGAATATGGTGTTTAATAAATAACTAATAGATATCACCATGAAAGCACCCAGTTGATTACTCACATTAAGACAATTATTTTAATATTACAAGTTTCCAAAATGGGGACTTTTGGTGAATTTAGAATAATTCTACAGACACAAATAGACTAAACACCTGCTTGTGTATGTTGGATGTTATGGCAGCAAAATAGAACAAAATGTAGAAATGTACCAGTTTGAAACAATTCTTTAACACTGGCTGTTCATTTGGATGTGTTGAATTAATTCAACCTTCATTTATAATATAATATTTTTTCAGAAATACTTTCAAATATTCTATTGTTTTTGACTGTAATTTGAATACCTGTTATCTATATGTCTGTTATATATCTATATATAAGTCATAACTCATGAACCATGTGATGTTGTTGAAGCTCTGGAAAAATGAAACTTGAGTGAAGACATTTTGTTTTGGTCAACGTTGTGCATTTAAAAGCGTTTCACAGTTTACAGGATAGTCTATAGTTTCATGTACTGATCTGAGCATTTCAGTCCACCATCATACATTCTGCTGGGTTCAAATAGTTAAAAATCTCATTTATTAATGGATTATGTTAATTTGTGTTGGCCTAATAATGATCATATTTAGGAACTCTGTAGTACATACAACTTTAAACACTTGTAGTACCTCAGTGTCCTCAGTGATGTTGATCCCTCCTTTTCTCTTTTAGGTGGAGGGAGAAAGAGATTCATATGAGCAGCTATAGGAGAATACTGAGGATGTCTCTCAGTACACTATATCATTCATTATAAATAGGAGAATAAAATGTATTCATTTTTCATTTAAAAACACATTGATGTGCAGCTTCTGTATTGTTTCCTTTTAGTCAGAAGATATTTTTTTCACAGGTGTTACTAATAACACGTGTCCCACTAACCACACCAGCATGACCGGCACCAGGGCCCCGAACCCGGAGCGGCTCCGTGGACTTCAGCCATCATTCTTTCCGTTGTTTCCACCTGTGCTTTCCCTGCCGTCACACGTCAAAATGTCAAAATGTCAACATGTCAACATGTCTGCAGTGAGAAGGCCTGCTGCTGACAAAGCATCCCTCTCTCTCCACATAAGTGTGTCAACAGAAGAGTGAGGGGGAAAGGGCTCCCCTCTGTGGTGGTCAGGGGTTACTGCAATACTAAAGGCTCAAATGAAAACTTACTGAAAATATGTGTTTCTGTTGTAGGAAGTAAACAGGTGAAACAAAATGAACAAACACTAGTTGACTATTTCTTTTTAGAGTTCTGCCTCATGCATATCTGTCAGATACGTTTCACTGAAGGCGCTCATGCTTCACTGTAAACAGCACAACAGCTGAGGACTGAACATCATGTCTGGTAATTACCTCAGAAGAAGCTCCATATTCTGTAATTACAAGCTACTTACACATTGGTGGCTTATAAAGACTGATTCATTCTTGTTATCTTTCAATTTACCTTTTTGTTTTCAAAACTTAATTTGCATAAAACAATGACAGATGGATTCAGTAGTTCCCCACTCTGTCCTGTCAGCGGGAAGTCATGCTAAGTGCAAATACAATTCGAAAAATAAATTCATAATCTGGTATTTTTCAGCTGTCTGATTCTGTCTTTTTAAGGTCAAAGTAGATTTGTCTTCCCTATTTTAGAGATATTTCACATTTTGCTTCACCATTATCCAATTCGCTTTTGTTGTGATGCTTCGGCTAAACCCGTCCCTCAATGGTTCCATTTAACATTGGCAGTACATACATATATATATATATATATATATATATATATATATATATATATATATATATATATATATATATATATATATATATATATATATATATATATATATATATATATGTATATATATATACATGTATATATATATACATATATATATATATATATATATATATATATATATATATATATATATATATATATATATATATACATATATTATTCAAATGAAGCAAATAGAAAACAGAACATTAAGGCCCGGTCCTCTGTTCCACCTCTTCTGGATCACCGTCCCTGCAGACCCGGTTCTGGATGCACACGGAGAGCGTGGAGCAGAGAAGACATCCAGATCTGTGGGGTTTAGTAACACGCGGCGCTGGCCGGACCACCCGTAAGGATCAGATAAGTGTATGTGGCAAGTCTGGCCCGGATCAGCGTGGCACTTGGAATTACACTGATGTTGAAGTGCCCCCCCCCCCCCCTCCGCGGCCTTATAACCACACTGTTCCCTTGTAATAGATTTCAGCAGGTTTGTAGCTTTCCTCTGCGCTTGTTTATTATTGTTCCAAATGACAGAGTGCAGAGTTTAGGGTGGAGGAGCCGGGCTGATGGTGGTGGTGGTGCCTTTGAGCCTGCTATGGGTTTTCTATACTCATGAGAACCAAATGTCATGACAGGGATCAGGAGAAGAGGAAAATCATCCAAGGTGAGGATATGCGTTAGCTGGGCCTTCACAAGTACAGCAATAAAGACGTGTGTGTGTGTGTGTGTGTGTGTGTGTGTGTGTTCCACGGAAAACCAATCATCGTCAAATTGGAACACGGCAACTGTCAGTCCACACCCAGAGAGTGGAGTTTTAGCCCAGCAGCTCAAGAGCTTTATGGGGTTTTAAAAGCCACATATCCTGAAGGTCCGCTCATCCAACCATCCTCTGTCTGATGGGCAATGTGCTACTGACGACAGCTGTGTGTGTACGTGTACAGACACACACACACACACACACACACACACACACACACACACACTTGAGTGATGAGAGTGGGTGAAGAGGGGGTCAACAGTCACTCTCCTTGTGTATTGCTCAATGCCCCCCCCTCCTTTCAGCTACACAACAACCAGCAGCAGCTCGGTAGCTCTGCTGTAGAAGTGTTACATTTAACTTGAATTCTGTTTTTTCTTTTTACATTATATGCTGTCATGGTCGATCACATGCCACATGCCGCGGTCTTTATTAACTCTCACTCATTCACTTTCCTACAACAAACAAACAAACGGCTACATTGAGGTTAGTGTACTTAAGTATTTTCATTTGATGAAATGTACACTTTAACCGATGGAAGTCAACAGCTGCTATATTGAAATCAATAAAATAAAAGTGAAATTAAATTTTCTGTCTCTGTGCAGTTAAAATTGAAAAAAATAATAAAATCTTCATTTGAAGATATGAATATGCATAATTGCTGTACTGATAGCTCATTTCAAGTAAGAATGCTCATAACGGCCTTTTTGTGAAATGATAAAGACAAGTTTGCAACCTAATTAATGAATTATTATTTTTAAACCTGAAAGTTTAAATATAAAAGTACAAAAATAAAAACTTTTATTTCAATGTTGTCATACATAATACACACACACTAATGCAAAATGACAATTTGAAAAATGTGTTTTAATCTTTGCGGCAATGACGTTCATACATGAAACATAAGAGCGGAATATTGTACTTCAGACATTAGTTGTTTATTTGTCATTATTGCAGACTTACAAAGCCTTCTGAATACTATTATTATTATTAAGATTTTATTTGTACAGGGACAGTTCACATTAATCGACAGCACACATTAATAAAAACATGACTGTAAATGTGACAGTGTTAGCTAAAAAAGCTAATTTTCAACCGTTGTCCCTGGGCACGGTGTTAGAAGCCGCTAAAAACATTTAAACATTTAAAAACTGTTTAAAAAGACAACAACACAAAAACAAGCAAACAGAGCTGTGCAATACAATCCTGCAGACACAGGATCAAACATGACAGACAAGCAGGCAGGCAGACAGACAGATAGACAGACAGACAGACAGGCAGACAGGCAGACAGGCAGACAGGCAGACAGGCAGGCTACATACGGACATGGCAGGCATGAGACTGTTAGTGCTGACACACCTGGTTGTTAATGAGCCAGGCTTTGAGGTTGTGTGTGAAGAACCTGTATGTGGTGCTCTGTCTTATGTGTGATGGGAGAGTGTTCCAGGTGACGGAAGCTGTGACAGAGTATGATAGCTGGCTGAACTTGCTTCTCCTGCCTGGGACCACTAGGTCCCCGCGAGCTGTTGCTCTGGTTAGTCTGCTATTGGTCTTTTGTGTTATGAAAGTGCTCAACGGGGGAGGTGCAAGGCCATTAAGAATTTTAAAGGTTAAGCAGCTGTTATGGAATTTGACAAGACTATCCCAACACAGAAGATGGTATTTGGGCAAGATGTTGCAAATGTGGTAGTGTCTGGGCTTGATGTCAAGTACCTTGATAGCCTGCTTATAGACGGACTGTAGGGGCTTCAGGGTTGTGTTGTGAGTGTGTGACCAGGTGGTTAGACAGTAAGTGATATGAGGGAGGATCATTGCATGAAAGTACAGTTTAGCAGCTTCAGTTGTGAGGTTGTTGCGTATGTATCTGAAATTATGTAGACTAAACTTGACTTTTGCCATTACATGCTTCACTTGTTTTTTGTATGTGAGTGTGGAGTCAAGAATGATCCCCAGATATTTGTAGTTAGGGACCACCTGAAGCTGTTCACCAGATATGTACACAGGATGCTCTGTTGTAATATTATTCACCCTCTTTGAGAAAAACATGCAGACTGTTTTTTTCACATTGAGATGTAAGCAAGAGTCTGACAGCCACTTAGTGACATGGACCATTTCTTCAGTGAGTTTGTCTGCTGCCTGTTTGATGTTGGGTGCATGTACAAAAATGACTGTGTCGTCAGCGTACATCTGTATATCCACCCGTGCACATACTGATGGCAGATCATTAATGTACATGCTGAAAAGAAGAGGACCAAGCACAGAGCCCTGTGGAACACCGACACTGTAATTGAGGATGGGGGATGAAACACCGTTGATCTGTACACACTGCGTTCTATTGTCCAGGTAGGATTTGAACCAGCATAGGGTGTCAGGAGAAAAATTAAATTTGGCCAATTTTGTAATTAATATGGAATGATTTACTGTATCGAAGGCTTTCTTTAGGTCTAGAAACACTGCTCCCACCACTCCCCCTTTATCTAGCTTGGCTTTAACCTGTTCTGTAAAGAAGCAGTTGGCTGTTGCAGTAGAATGCTGGGCTCTAAAGCCAAACTGCATGGGGTGGAGTCTGAAGGGACTGCTATTGAGGTGAGCAATTACTTGTTGTGCTACACACCTCTCGGCTACCTTAGAGAAAGCGGGGAGAATGCTTATTGGCCTGTAGTTATTTACATGGGTTCTATCACCTGCCTTAAAGATGGGTGTAATTATAGCTGGCTTCCAGACCCTAGGGAAAGCATTCTGTTCAAAAGACAGATTAACTAATTTAGTGATGGGATATAACAGTGACTCCTTCATATTCTTAAGAAACATGGTGTCTAGTCCGAATACATCTAAGGCTTTAGAGTTTCTAAGTGAATCTATCACCTTCAGCACATCAGTTTCAGAAATGGGTCTTAGGCTGAAGACTGGTTGAGTAAAGTCTGTGGAGGGGAGAATGGTGGGCCCATTGTTTGCATTCTGTGTGAGAGACTTAACGGTATCTACAAAGTAAGAATTAAAGGCGGTGGCGATCTCCTGCTGGTCACGTGTTAAGTTGCCATTTAAGTTAACCTGGATTTGATCTTCTGAGTTGTCACCAGTTTTCCCTGCCAGCAGCTTAATATTTTTCCAAATTATTTTAGGGTTGCCCTTTGCTTCAGTTAATATTTGGATAAAAAAGTTAGCTTTTGCCTTCCTGATTTCTTTTGTGACCTTGTTTCTAAGCATAACAAATCTGTGTCTATCAACAGTTAGTTTGGAACTGAGGGCTGATTTAAGTGCCCTATCCCGTTCTTTCATGATCTTCCAGATGTCACCCTTTATCCATGGCAGAGATGTTTTTTGCCCATGTTTTGGTTTTGAGACCTTCTGGAATCTACCTTTTATGGACTGGATGGTGGAGATCATGACCTGACTGTCTTCCTCAACATTAAGATTTTTCAGATTATATATCCAATTAATCTCTTTGATAGTGTTCTCAAATTCAGTGATGTTACCCCTAGGTATTCTGGGACGTTGTGGCTTTCTGTTTGTGGTAAAATTAAAACGGTGTTTAGTGAGTTTCCGGGCTATGAGTGTCAGATTGTGATCAGAGAGACCTGTCACCATGTTGAATGATTTAGTGATCCTTTCTGGTTTATTACTGAATACAAGATCAATCTGTGACTGGGTTGTGGAGGTGATCCTAGTAGGGCCTTTGATCAGCTGAGTTAAATCAAAAGCATCAACAACCTGCTTTAAGGGTTTCCTGACGGATTTGTTCTCCCAGTTGATGTTGAAATCACCCATTATTATGACCTCCTTTTCGAGATTACATCCTTTTAGCATAGATTGAATTTGCTCAAAGAAAATGCTTTTGGCAGTGGGTGGACGATAGATTCCAATAAGGGTGAGAGACATTTGGGGAGACAATATCACATTCAAACCAATACATTCAAGATCGTTTTCACATGGTAATTGAATCTGATTACATTGAATGGTATCTTTGATGTAAAACATTATTCCTCCATACCTATTTTCGGATCTATCCTTTCTAAATACATTATATCCAGATATGTTAACAGCAGCCGGGGGGGAGTTACTATGTAGCCAGGTCTCAGAGAGGCATAAATAGTGCAAATTAGAATGCTCAAGTAGATGTTTTATTTGATCACTTTTGGGGATGAGACTGCGGATATTCAGATGTCCTCCGAAAAGTCCTTTGGGTTTGGCGTGAGTGTCCCAAATTATTCTAGCATGGTTTACTGTACGGAGAAAACTGTGTTTTCTGAGTTTCAGAATCGCTGGGTTTAGACTTTTGCGCGCAGCGGGTCTTGTTGCAGCGTCGCGATCATTCAGCCTGCAGCGCGACATCGGGGCAGTGGAACAGGACTCACCCAGCCCGCCGTTACCCCCCAGCCGAGTAGAGCCGAGGTGCGCGACGTGGAAGCGACCTCCGGTGGTAGTCCCGGACAGAACGGAGAACCGATCGTCGACAACCGTGGAGTTGGACAGATGTAGTTTGTCAGTGCCACCATCTTCGTCGACCCGAATCAAGCAAGTTCCAGCGGCTACGGAGTTGGACACCCTCCGCTCGTCCCCATCCGTGGCCTGGTCCGGAACGCTGGTCTCTCTGCCGGCCCCTCGTCTGGCCCCTCCTTGGGCCTCCACGCTCGAACAGAGGTACGAAGGGGAATTAGGCACGGGATGTATTTCGAATTTTGCACCTCCCGCAGTATCCACACATACCTGGAAGTTATCGGCGTTGCGTTCCTCTGTGCGTCCCACGCTGTCACTCCCAACATTGAGATTGTTTGCTGTCGGAGAAGGTCCTGGACATTGATGTATATCTCCAGACAATAGTAGACAAATACAGATAATAAGTCCGACTGCATTGACTTGCTTTTTTGTTTTAGCGGTCCGTTTGTGAGCCTTTGCTGTCCAAGTAGGATAAATGAACATAAGCAACAGGCTCAGCTTGCCGAAGCCGAGATTCGTCTCGGATTTGTTTGTTTGGTGATATCTGAAAGTATTGAAATAACTAGCTGGGTATG
>NC_136649.1:1307500-1499409 GCF_949748355.1 Melanostigma gelatinosum | reverse complement strand
TGTGTGCCCTGGCAGGAGGGAGAACACATCAGCAAACTGCTCCTGTAACTGTGCAATGTCTGTTCTCTGGGTTCCGGAGAGATGGGCTTCACAAAGGAGCGAGGTTGGATTGGAGGATTTTGGAACCTCAGGCCCCAGCTCCTCTCTCTCAGGTACCACGGACACCAGAGAAACAGACTCCGCACAGACTCCGCCTCCCTCCATGCTTAGGAGGTTGAGGTGGTAGATCTGTGTAGCTCCGCCCCTGTCAGAACGCACTACCTCATAGTCGACATCCCCCACCCGCCGTGTGACCACAAAGGGTCCTTGCCACTTGGTGAGGAGTTTAGAGCTGGAAGAAGGAAGCAATACAAGTACATTTTCTCCCAGTGTGAATTGTCTCAGCTTGGCCCCTCTGTTGTACAGGCGTTGTTGACATTCCTGGGCCTGGAGCAAATTATCACGTGACATTCGACCCAGTGTGTGGAGTTTTGCTCGCAGGTCCAGGACGTATTGGATTTCACTTTTCACGGTGCTCGGACCCTCCTCCCAGTTTTCTTTAATCAGGTCGAGCACCCCCCGTGGTGTCCTGCCAAACAGTAGTTCAAAGGGAGAAAATCCCATGGAGGCCTGTGGAACCTCCCGCACTGCAAACAACAGAGGATCAAGCCATTTATCCCAATTTCGTACATCGTCGTGAATAAATTTACAGATCATGGATTTCAAAGTCTTATTCAGACGCTCCACCAGACTGTCGGTCTGTGGGTGGTACACACTGGTCCGAATAGATTTAATGCCCAGTAATCCGTAAAGTTCTCTCAGTGTGCGTGACATGAACGAGGTGCCCTGGTCAGTCAGAATCTCTTTCGGGATTCCGACTCGGGAGATGACCTGAAACAGAGCCTGCGCAACACTCTTTGCAGAAATGTTGCGCAAAGTCACTGCCTCGGGATATCGTGTTGCGTAATCCACTAGGACTAACACAAAGCGATATCCGTGTGCACTCCGCTGAAATGGCCCGATGAGGTACATGGAGATTCGCTCAAATGGGACCTCCATTAACGGCAGAGGACGCAAAGGTGCCCTCGCAATGGCCGGCAGGTTTACCAATTGACACTCCGGGCAGGATGCACACCAACAGCGCGCATCCCCCCGAATGCCTGGCTGATAAAATCGGGTCATTATCCGGTCCAGTGTTTTCTCATATCCCATGTGGCCAGCCATCGGGTTATAGTGAGCCGCCTGGAAAACGATTTCCCGACGGCTTTTCGGCACCAAAAACTGAGTTTCACGACTCACTCTATACAGTCTGTCCCTAATCAATGAAAAGTGCGGATATGAATGTGCTGCGTCAGGGCGCACCAACTGACCATCAATTCGTATCACCTGGTCAAAGGCTGAGCGTAGCGTATCATCCCGAGACTGCTCAAGTGGAAAATCTTCCATGGAGTGTAGTTCGGGACCCAGCGGCGTCTCCACGGGAGGCTCTGCTGGTTCCCCCTCCCCTTCTGCAGCGTCGGACAGCCAGGTCCTCAGCCAGGGTGATGGCCAGGTGATGGCGGTCCCCAGTGTCGTAGGGCGGTGGTATCGGACCCATGTTCAGGCCGGCAGCCCCCCCACGAATTGCTCCAGGACCACCTTCTCTATCACCTCCTGCGCGTCTACTGGACCCCCTGGTTGCAGCCACCTGGTTGCGGCGTCCTTCAGCCGTTGCACATACTAGAAGGGCCGGTCCTCGGTCCCCAGCCTGGCCTCGCGGAACCGTCGCTGGTGGTCCTCCGGGGACAGGCCCAGTCGGTCCATAACGGCCTTACGCACGTCCGCGTAACTATGCCTGGCTGCCGGGGGCAGCCCCAGGGCCGCTGTCTGCGCCTCCCCTGTCAGAAGAGGCAAAAGCCGGACCGCCCGCTCCTCCACGGGCCAGCCTAACGCCTCCGCTGTTGCCTCAAACAAGTCCAAGAATGACTGCACGTCATCTGCTGCAGTCATTTTGTGCAGAACCACCCCGGCCAACGTAGAGGGGGCCGGTACCGGTGGAGCTGCAGCGGTCCATGCCGCGAGGTGTTCTAAGGCGTAGGCCTGCCTCTCTGCCTGGACCTGGAGCGCCCCCAGGAACTGCCTGTTCATCTCCACTTGTTCCCTCTGCGTGGCTGCGATCCACTCAGCATCAGCGCAACGATCGGCTGCTGGGTCGGCCTCTCGTCATCCTCCATGTGCTTAATCCAAGTTGGGCTCCAGTGTAACCGGTTATTGTTACCACCATGGATCCTGTCAGCACAAAGACGTCAGCACATACTCGAATAGCGTTTAGTAATGTTCTTTATTGTCATTAATGCAGTTCAGGATGCTCTCCTGCCGTGCCCCCTGAGCGCACCGCCGTACATGTGTCCGTCAGGATCGTCTCTCGTCCTGACCGTCGCCCTGTCAGCTCCAGTCTCCTGCTTACTCCTCTCTCACGCCTCCGTCCCTACTACTGCTTATATTGGGAGAGAGACAATCGAGGACCAGTTCCAGCTGTGGCTAATCAAACCTCTTCACAGCACCGCTCAGACAGAGTGATTTTGCTTAAATTGATTCAAGTTAAAATTGGCAATCTTCTAAACATTTCAACAGCAGGAGAAAAATACTATACATTCAAAAAGTAACATTCATACCTCAAAATAACTTGTGATGTTTAAAAACCTCTGCCATGGGGAAAGACTCCTGCTCCTTTTACACAGGCAGAGAAATAATCCTACTGAGCATGTGCAGACTGAGTGTCATCACTATGGCTTGTTTCTGATTGGATGAATTGAATGTGTTACAATTACCTTCTGTTAAAATGTGCCCCAGGTCTCCTCCAAATACTTGTGATAAAATGTAGCTTACTGAATTAAGTAAAAGGAAAAATACAGATGTTTTAGTAGTAGGCCTGCACAAATAAAACAAAACACTTTGTTGCAGTAAAGAGAGCAAATGTAATTTGTTACTTTCACCCCTGGAAAATGTATGTTGGATGGGGGATGTTGGTGATGGGGGATGGATGTAAGACTAAATGCCCTTTTCAAACACTGGCATGACAATCCTATGTGGACGTGTAGAAGACATTTTAAAGACAGGGCTGAGGTTTACATTCGAATGTTTTCAATCCATCCCGGCAGCGTCTGTGCCGGCTTGTTTTGATAGAATAATTCTAGGTTCCATTATGTCCCTGCCACAGCCTGTAGAGCTGATTTGAATTTCTTATAATTCCAAAGTGTGTTAAGTAGCACCTCCGTGAAAAGGAGGGGGGGGGGGGGGTTTCAGACCTTCTAATGTGTAAATGTGTTTCTGATTTCTGACATGACACACGGTCAGGCAGCAGTGTGCACGCTTGTGTGTGTGTTTCCTCGATCCTGCCACATCGCTGCCTGCCTGTAATCAGTAATCACCAGGATTGGCTGATGGATTCTGGTTATAATGAATGATTGATGACCCCTGAAAGAAAGCGGCAGGGGCATTTCTGTCCTCTGACAACATGACGTTAGCACTGAATTGAAACCATTTAAGTAGAAAATGACTGGACAGAGGCATGGCTCAATAGCAGGTACCACACTGCCACATTTGCACTGATACATTTGCCCCCCCCCCCCCCCCCCACTCTTTGAATAGTCCGTGTATATTCAATTGAAATCTCTTGGAGCTGTTCTTCGGAAAATCAACCCAAATGCTAGACAGACTTGAATGCTTCTAAAGTGCCTTTCAAGCGCAAGTTTAACCCTTGAGATCCATATGATGTGGCAGCATTCATGGAACACTTTGGTTCTATAGTGCGAAGCTTTTTACACCTACTTCCTGTTTTTGTAGCCAGTTATTTCTAATTGCACTGACAACATTTTACTCGCAACTGAGACAGATGATGAGAGAATTTAAAAGCGGAGGCCGCTGTTCGTTTGACGTTTCTTGCTTTTGTTTGTTTTTTTAACCATGACCACGGTCGACTGTAACCTTGACGACAAGCGTTCCCCTGACTTAATCAAAGTACTTATTTCAACTAATAAGATCTTTCACCAAACCTCTAGGTGTTGGGCCCCATCCTAACCAAACCTGAACACATCATAAAGTGAACGTATTATGATTGATTTGATATGATTGATTACAGTATAACAGTATGTTATGGACAGTGTGTTACAGTTTAACAGTATGTTATGGACAGTATGTTACAGTATAACAGTGTGTTACAGTATGGACAGTATGTTACAGTATGGCCAGTATGTTACACTATAACAGTATGTTACAGTATAACAGTGTAACAGTATGTTACAATATAACAGTATGTTACAGTATGGACAGTTTGTTACAGTATAACAGTATGTTTCAATATAACAGTATTTGACAGTATAACAGTATGGACAGTATGTTACAGTATAACAGTGTGTTACAGTATGGACAGTGTGTTACAGTATAACAGTATGGACAGTTTGTTACAGTATAACAGTATGTTACAGTATAACAGTGTGTTACAGTATGGACAGTATGTGTTGGGGGGGGATTCGACCCCTGAGTTGCTGATTTAAAGATGATTATTGACCACTACAGGGTTCCGGTCAGAGAACACGCAGACATCTGTTTGATCCATACGTTTCTGTATTCAGTCTTATAGTTTGTTGACAGATTCACAGATGATGCATGAGTTTGAATAATAGATGACCGATGAATGACCGAGTTTCTGAAATAAACACAGAAAACGAATTATAGAACTGAAATACTAACAATCGTAAACTCTTAAAGCAAACACGAATACATTCACAGAATACAGGCTTGCTAGCCAGGTTAGCCACTTAGCTCAACTTTGGGCTATTATCTCGACAGCTAGTTACATGACAAACACTGACAGTAAATACACTTAAAACATTAAGTACAACAACAAAACGGAACAGTTACGCCACATATCTTCAGCTATACTTCTATCACTTACATCGTCAACGACTCGATGTGATTCGACCGTTGGTCCTACGTAAGATTTACCGTTAGCGCAACCGGAAGCGGAAACAGTCCGCAACGTCCAAAGAACTTCAGAATAAGAGCACCGTAACTTTATCGTCTTTTGTCTGTGAAGAATTCACAACAGTTTGTTACAGTATAACAGTATGTTACAGTATGGACAGTTTGTTACAGTATAACAGTATGTTACAGTATAACAGTGTGTTACAGTATAACAGTATGTTACAGTATGGACAGTTTGTTACAGTATAACAGTATGTTACAGTATGGACAGTTTGTTACAGTATAACAGTGTGTTACAGTATAACAGTATGTTACAGTATGGACAGTTTGTTACAGTATAACAGTATTTTACAGTATAACAGTGTGTTACAGTATAACAGTATGTTACAGGATGGACAGTATGTTACAGTATGGACAGCCTGTTCTCACTCCCAACGTGTCGCGGCAGCTTGCTCAGGAAAAAGTGGATTTCGTTCTGAGAATCTCTGAGTCTCATTGAAGAGGCATGAAAGGCGCTTCTTAGAAAGAAGCGCTGCTCATCACTGCCACTTGTTTCCCAGTGAGCGAGGCCTCTCTGTGCGAGGGTTATTGCGTTTACAACTCACTTGAACTTGTGTGAAGTACACGACTGCTGGACAATAACTACATTTTGTGATTCACGCCCTTTGATGTGTGGAGGCAGACATTAAACGTGTGGTTGGGGCTACAGGCACTTTGTGGTTGGAGAACCAGACGTTCTTCATGGGGCAGCGGAGGAGGATTCGTCTCCTTGAACTGTAGCAAACGGCTCTGAGGAGCACATGGGTTTCATCGCAGATATTGAACGCAGCCACGGACCAATCCAGCAAAGAGGACCTGACACGAACAATAGCCTACATATGGATTTGTATGTTTTTTATTTGGAAGTATAAAACAAAACAAATATAACACATAAAATGAACAGTAAAATATAGCAAACTCTTAGTGTACACATTCTCCTCAACAATATAAATAAACAATGTAAAGAAATACCTAGGAGGCCTTTGGTTTGAGTATTGCTGTATTTATGAGGGCCAGTTTTAGTTTTAAACCATGAGGACATTTTAGGGGTTTGGCAATGCATTATGTCAAAGAGGGCTCTCACAAGTACAGAAAGACGAACTGCTGTATGTGTGTGGGTTTATGGGTGGGATTGAAAGAGGTATATTAATAGAGCTCTATGTGTCTCCTTTCAAATACACAGGAAGTAAATATACACACACACACACACACACACACACACACACAAAGGCCTGTCTGGCACCGCACCAGCCTGCATGTGTATCTGTGTGTCTATCACTCACATTCACACACGTTCACACACTTTACTAAACACGAGCAGGAGGCCCTCAAATACACACTTGCATTCTTCACATCCAGTCCAGTTATGTCTACTGTGACCTCCACTCCCATCACAAACATCCACTTCATTTATTGAGCTTCAGTTTCCAGCTTTTAACATCCCTCTGATTCTAAGAAACAGTCCAAGTTAATAGCAACAGTGACAGTAACAGTAAAAAGGAATAGTGATGTTAATAGTAATAGTGATAGTGACAAATTCAAATCATTATAAGAATAATAATATGAAAAGCTAACACATATGCAAACCACATTAGCTGACAGTGGAACACCATGGAGCACTGGCAGAAGAAGGTGTTGGAGGTGTTTTACCTGAGAGGGCCACAGGGTTCAGGAGAATCAGAGAATGTCAAAGTATTTCCTGGGTGGCAGCCTCCAGCTTGAGGTGACCTATGATGTGAAAGCCTGTCAGATGCACTTGAATCTTTCCCACCTCGACCATACGTCCTACGTCCTTTGTCCTTAACCGTCTCAGCATGCTTCCAATGAAGTTCTTGATGGACCATCATAATTAGCGGGTGCCGTGCTTGACCATTTTTGTCACATTTTCCAACACTAAAATGAATTCAATACTTTCTAATTATCTGTCTGTCTGAAGTTGTGACTATGTCAATTATTCAGATGTTCCT
The DNA here is from genome assembly GCF_949748355.1 of Melanostigma gelatinosum. Lineage (NCBI taxonomy): Eukaryota > Metazoa > Chordata > Actinopteri > Perciformes > Zoarcidae > Melanostigma > Melanostigma gelatinosum. Next base: position 1,492,459 of record NC_136649.1, on the reverse strand, counting down.
TTCTCCTGCAGTCAAATGTAAAAGGACATCAGAGTGAAAAGCATGTATTTATCCCCTTTTGGACGGATGCATTACCAAGTCTTCCTGTTTCACTTGCCGTGTTTAACCAGGTTTTACAGATCAGGGCTTTGATATATAAAGATGCATCCACTATTGTGGCTCTGCGAGTCTTCAGCCTCCATCAGCAGCCTGATTGACGCTTCTATTCACCTATAAGTGCTGCCTTCACTGCGCTTTTCCCCACAGCTTTTATTTTACAAATGGACGTTTTTGCTTTTTTAGCAATCCCTTTTGACTCGCTCCTTTCACTGCCACTTGGAGGTAGAAATATAGAAATAAATGTGGAAATAATAACAGCATATGGCCTCTCTCCCACTCTCCACTGGGCTGGAATCACAGTGTGACTGTATTACAGAAGAGGAACATGTTTCCATATCAAAAGGCAGCAACAAGCAGGGCTTCTGTCAGATTGTCATGCATGCAGGAGAGCAGAAAAACTCCTCCATGTGTCCTCTTACACGCAAAATAAAATCATTTTTACCCATCTGTAATTGATTTGAGCTGGAATGCAGAAAGAAAATTTCAAGTTTAAATCTAATAATCCTGTTTTGCTTTCCATATTACTAGAAAGGTGTGTGCAATAAGCTGAGCGCTGCAGCTGCTGAACATCGAACATCTCTCTGAGCTTCACACCCTAAAACCTGACCCTGAAAACCTACAATGGTGGATAAATATTTCAATTGCTACACTAACCATCTGATGACATGTTTGTCATGAATCAATACAATATTGCATTTTGGATTGGGAGCAACATTTCAGGAAGCACAAGTTTTAACGCAGCTTTTATTTCCAGAGGAATTTCTAAATTGTCATTTTCCATTTGCTGCCCTGTGACAGCGTCCTTCAGTGGGACAAACTCACACAACACTCACAGGTGATAATGGACAACAGCTGCTCCACTTTACGGTCTGCAGGGGCAACAGGAAGCTGCTGGAGTGGTTCAGGGCTGTGAGGGGACTGGATCCACCGATCAGCTTCTTTTTAAGAGGCACTTCTAGTTTCGCCACTCCGGAGCCAACGCACACGGTGAGCACACATTCATGATCCGAATAGAATGAAGACGTTTCTTAATGATCCGATGTGCTGGAACAGGGTGCGCGTGAGGAAATAGAAGAAAGTGACACGTATACAGCCATATAAATATCATTACTAAAGACATGGCGCAGTGCAGGAATTGTGATACCATCTCTGTTTTTCCGTTTGACGTTCCACCGAAAGAATGGATTTTAAAAAAGAGATATTGAATTATTACATAAAGAGACAAAGGATCATATGTATGACGTAATATAACTGTGCTAATGCTTATGCTTGTTTTCTATCATATAAAAGGCATCAGGCGGTGCAGACTCATTTATTGACTGATTTCATTTCTGAAGTCCCAAATTGATAACAATATGAGTCCATGTTAAAAACGTTTTCTCTCAGACAATATTCAGTATAATTTGGTTTCAGCAGTGTGTGTAGGCTGACGTTTATTATCATCCACATTTTTAACGTAAAATAATGAACATTATTCATATTTGCGTGCGGGAGGAAACAAGTCCGCGGAACTCATCTGCGGAGATGATTGAAATCAGCGTCTTTACCGCATTATGGAGGAGAATGAAGCACCAAGCTGACCTCGAATCATCTCCCATATCTCCCCGGCACATTTTCAAATCACAAACTTATCTGTCGGCCCGACATGAGTTGCGTTAAGACCACATTGAGCGTTAAATGCAATCAGCGAGTCCCATTAAGGGTCTGAACCGGGAATCCACGTTCCTCCACAGCATCACCCCCCAAACACACAGACACACACCAGCACTCAGCGCATATGTTGATTAGTGGTGTAAATATGCAATAAGTACTCTGTTTCCCAGGCTGAATGGAGGCGATAATGGGCCGTTATCTTATCCCGGTCGGGGGGCAAATGTTCGGCATTTTGTCGCCCCGCAGAGAGGGAGCCGCTGCCTGCGGAAGGAAAACGCGCTGATCTGCTCCCCGCGGAGAAGCGAGCGGGCGGATAATGAGATGAGTCCCAGATATAATGCACAGCGGCGTCTGTCTGACATGGAAATATGGTTATTATTCATTTACTCATGTAGGGAGAGGAAAAAAACAAATAAAAAGCATTGATTACAATGTACTGCGCCGGTACGCACGCGTGTATCTACAGGTTGAGAGGTTCTTTTATTAACTTAGGAATCGTGTGTGCCTTGGGAGTGTTTATACGAATCCTACATTAATAATAAATCATCGTTTCATAATAATGATGACAATAAGGCATGATTCCACACATAAATCACCTCATATAACGTCTCAACAAATGAATGCATCAGAATAAAATAAGCAAAACATGCATTGAGTTTTTGTGAAGGCTGAATTTGTCTTTTTGAAATTGGTAAATTGTTGTTAATATTACCTTGAAATAACTTGACACGTGCAAAGTTGCCTGCGTGCTGTGGTTTGCCGTATACTTGATATTCAGCAGAGCTGACCTCTTATTTATTTACTATTTCTTATCAACGATTTTAAAAACATTCTGTAACTTTTGGTCCAGTTTAATTTTCAATATTATGAACTGATAAATAAAGGTTTCTAAGGTGTCGTTTTTGGGGTTGACTGAATGAACCCCCTTACTGTAAACACTAATGTAAATGTGTTCCACAGATTGTGATGCCTTCGCTGACAAGGAAATAATCGGATTACTCTGTGACCCAGCAACGGAGTTTTTCCAAAAGTCCGCAAACAGTGCGGATTATCTTAATTGAATTAATTCTCAATACACAGATGTGCGGTCGTTCACGCCGCGAGTTGCGGCAGCTGACCCCAGAGCAGCCGCTCCGCCGTGACGTCAGCGGCGTATAAAGCAGCCCTGCTCTCAACAGGTCCATTTCAAACCTGAAGTACACATCCTCGAGACGAAGCTCGCGCAGGGAAGAAAAGAGTCACCATGACGCAGTTTTAGGAGAACTTTCCTCACGGAGTTCTTCCAGTCCGGACCTTTTCTTTCACGGAGCAACTTTCACTTCCCCCGAGTTTTTACCCGTTTCCGAGCCCCGCCGCGCACCGGTGTGATGCCCGCCGGGATGTTCAGCATAGACAGTATCCTGTCCGGCCGGCCGAGCTGCAAGGAGCCGCTGCTGCTGCACCGCAGCGGCCCGGTGGTGCTGTCCGCCGGCCTCACGGACTCTATCTACACCGACTACAACGGACTGTACTCGGCCACATGCGGTACTTCTCCCCCCGGCGTTCAGTCCGTGAACGGGACCAGGATAGGATATAACGGCTACTACTACGGACAGCTGCACGTCCAGGGCGCCGGAGGAGCGCCGCCGTGCTGCGGCTCAGTGCCCGGCCTCAGTCCGCAGCAGTGCCCGTGCATCCCGGCAGGTAGGACAACCAAAGTCTTCCTCTCTTCATCATTTGACCAACTTCAATTTTTGCGTGGAACTCCTAATTTAAGAGATCAAAACAGAATTCCACACAAATAATTATTTGAATATGTTTTAAATACATATTGCTCTTTTTTCTCTTATTCGTTCCAGTTTAAGGAGAACATGAATAGTTGAGCTTTAGTCATTGCACCGGGTCTCACACAAATGATCCGCAAATAGAAGACAATATTTATGTGTATAGTATTTTTAAAAGTGTGCTTTTTGAGGATGTCCTTAAATGAGTGTTTCTACGACATAGTTCTAAAACACACAAGATATAAATATTTCAGCTTTTATGCCCAAAACAATTGTAACGTTAGTTTATGCATGAACTCAAATCTGCACTTCCACACAACCGACACCAAATACTGGAAGATATTCTAATGTGATGTCAAATGCATGTAATGAAATGATGTCGTTCGTTTGATGGGCCCGGTGCTGTTGGTGTCCAGGATCGATGCCACTGAGCCGTTTCCAAACTGCTGCTTTACGCATGAATTTAACAAACTCGTGTATTCGAAAGAAAAGATTGTTTCAAACGGTCAGCCCACAGTTTGAGATAAACAGAGTTTGTGGTCTTTAATGCACGAGCAGCACTATTCACGTGCATAAAAAGAGACCAGGCTTAGTGTCACATTTCTGTTATTTTACGCACCAGCTGTAATCTGCGTACAACCGAGGCCAGAGTTTCCAATGAGCCGCAGTACTTGAGAGCACTGTTTCTGTAAATGTGCACGATGCGGGAATTTGATTGGTCCAGATATTGCAACTGTGTGATGTGTCTCTCCGTCCTACCCGCCGTGCAGGCTACGACAGCCCGGGCTCGGTGCTGATCTCTCCGGTCCCGCACCAGATGATGTCCTACATGAACATGGGCAGCCTGTCGCGGACCGAGCTGCAGCTCCTCAACCAGCTGCACTGCCGCAGGAAGCGGCGGCACCGCACCATCTTCACCGACGAGCAGCTGGAGGCCCTGGAAGGCCTCTTCCAGGAGACGAAGTACCCGGACGTCGGCACCCGGGAGCAGCTGGCCCGCAAGGTCCACCTCCGGGAGGAGAAGGTCGAGGTCAGAGGCTTCTTAGAATCGTTTACAGGCTGGAGGCTGCTTCAAAACAGGCAGAACAACATGCACCTGCTCTCAATTTAGAGTGTAGTTTCGTTGAATGTAAAATGAGCAGGGTTATTACAGTAACACAGACATCACTATTAATATTCATATTTTGAGCCTCGTTGTAGTCCGTAACCGATATATTTGATTTATTATACAGGATGTTCTGTGCCGTTGAACGGCCTATTGTGCATCTAAAAAGAAAAGGAAAAGGGAGGTGACGTATTTCAGCTTGCTTTAAAATAAGTACACGGTTATTTAGCTAATCATGACCGTGAGATATTACAGTGGTAGATGTGTTGTATTTTGATTTTTTTAGTGTATTTTTTCAATTATTTTTATTTGGTTCAACATGTTTTGGTGCGAATAAAAAAACAACAGACATTTACTGTAGAAAACCAGGATATACATTAACCAATTATTAACCATAATAATAATACAAATACATCTACTACTACTTCTGTTAATCGTTATTTCTCTTATTATTAGTATTAATCCAAGTTATAATAGGCTACTCAGCAGAATGTTACGGGTCCCTTATTTTAAGGCGAAAATAAAACAAATTAAATCACACAACGCCAGTCTTGTCGCACGTGACATCACGATATGAATACAATTTTTTACACTACAGTAGTCTGTAAATAGATGAATATATTCTTAATGAAGACATTAGCGCATGTAAATGCCGTTGACGCAAATGTGTAATTTGCCGCCTATAATTAAAAGTGGCTTGACAGTGAAACATTACAGAGAAACGTCCACATATCAACAAACTACATAATACAGGTATCAATATACAATAAAAGATGGAACACACGTGTTGGGCTTCTGTGGAATAAGGGAAAAGGCTGAAGGCTGTCGGGCGTTTGGTATTCATGCTGAAGGAGACGCAGGGATCTCTGAGTGAAATGCTGACAGAGGTTCGAAAGGTTCAAATAAAAGTAAGGAAAAGAAGAAAGTCCTTCAGGCTTAGATGTTCAAACTCTGCTTCTTTATCACGTAGGTTTGGTTCAAAAACAGACGCGCGAAGTGGAGGAGGCAGAAAAGATCTTCATCAGAGGAATCAGAGAGCTCTCAGAAATGGAACAAAACGACCAAAACGTCCGCGGAGAAAACCCACGAGGCTAAATGCGACGTGGACTCGGACAGCTGATAATACCGCGGACACGTGTGCGCGCGCGTGTGTGGACCGATAGCGGGAGGTGGCGTGGACTGGACGGCATGCTGGTGGTGGTGTGATGAAACGTGTTGCCATGTTGTGCAGTTGTACATAATCTACATTTGTATTATTGACTCGGTGTCCGCTATTTATATTTAATTTAAGTTGTTGTAACGTCACGCACGCCGAAGGGAGGACTGACTGACGTGCATGAATATATCGTAATGTTATGTGTCACATTGTTGTGGATATTAAATGTTGTAACTCTGGTACCCCCCCTCACCGTTGTAACAGTATTCATTGCGCTCAGCCGGCCGCGGGGAGAACACGTGAGACTAGAAACACGGAGGCCGAGGCTGAGCGCAGCATCACCTCACAGCTGTTATGAACAAATATGCCGAAGTTTGTATTTTCTTTTTTTTTCATTTTGCAAAAATAAGCAAATTCTACGTAAAAGGACAACGAATATTCATTAAAATATAAATGAAACATCAGCAACAGGTTTGGTTTGGTTTCTTGGAGGAGAGGCGTTGATGTCTGCGCTGAGGACGGATTCACTCAGTCTGACCTGTTGAACAAGACAGACACATCACACGTCATGCAAAGTGAATTAAAATGAGATCAGATTGACGTCACCGAAAAGAAATCCATGCTCACAAAGATATCTCTGGTGCTGCGACTGAATGCCACGTGCGATATACAGTATTAGCAGAGTACCAAGGCCATGTTTCCATTTTTCATTTTATAAATAGAAAATATATAACAAAATATTTTGCGTATTTTACTTAGACTATATGAACTTTTTTCTCTTCGTTATTTTTGTCACAAATATGCAATGTAGATTGCTGGCAAATGTGTTGATGCCGTCCAATGACAAGTCTCTATTTGATCATCAACACCAGCCCGAGCTCCGAGGAGATCGCTGCAAAACAAACAGCCCACAAAGTGCTCAAAAATGATATTCATGAGTTATTATTCCTGTAGTCGGAATTATGGAATGCATTTAGTTAACTCTTGAATTTAGGACTCAAAACAGCTGTTTTTGAACTATTTTGGAGGTTTTCTGAAGCAGTTCTTGTTGCGGAGCAGTAGATCTAATCAATACACTCAGCGGCCACTTTATTAGGTACACAGAGTCCAATACAAATGTTCTGTCATTGATCGACTAGCATTAGAGCTCTAGACCCTCTCATGTTGGTAAATGAGGAGGAAACAAAAATAGAAACAGTGGAGAATTTCAGTATGAAACACATAAGTACAATTAAATAACCCCCCTAGTAATGAGTAGAAGTGTCACAATAATAATATGTTAGTCACAATATGTTTACAATATTCTTGCTTATAGAAGATATTATGTGTTACAGTATATTAACTAATTGAATGTATTAAATCATTAAAGTATAGTCACTAAAGGTATTAAAACACTGTAAGAATAGTTTGAGGGTCAGACAGGGATTCTGAATGGGACATGCAGCAAATGGAGGATGTGGTCAGTGGGGACAAGCTGACCAGAGGTGGAGTCAAGACAGATGTTTTGCAAGGAGAGAAGATGTTTCGCTAAAGGATCGATCCAGGGAGGGGGCAGAAGTCAAATGGAGCCAATCACTAATCGCCACGGAGGGTCATTCAGATGTTTTATGACTGTTTCGGACATTTCCAACTGTCGGGGCACATAAGAGACTGTTCTGAAGAGAATTCCTCAGACCACATCCGCTCTCGTGTTTCAGTACCTGAATTCAGACCTGTGAGTGAGATGCGTGCGTGTGGTCTCTGTTCTCGAGAACATTACTATTGATAGTTGGTTCAGTTTGTAAGTGAACTTTGTGTCGTACATTAAATATTGTTTAATTTTGAAACCGGATCCAGTTCCGTTTTTCTGATGCGCGTGTGCAGTAGGAAGCTTGAAGCCGAAATCTCCCTGCACTCAAAAAAACGATTCAAGCCCTTCTTAAAGGTGACACATTTAAATCGTGTTTGATTAATTTAAATATATCAAGTTAAAAAATGAACACATTTATATTTAATGGGTCTAACATAAAATGCATGAATACTTTCATTTATTAGATTTATTTAGGTTGGATGGTGTGTATCAACTCAAAATAAATGTGTTTGGTTGGGGGACTACCCCTTGCGCCTGTACCAGATCACGTGCTCTCAGTGTCTTTCCCCCCTTTCCGACTGCAGCAAGATTCAAACCGACCGTCCATTCTTTGGTAAGTAACTTTATATATTTTGTTGTAGTAGTTTAGACTGTACCTCGCTGTCAATGAAGGCTTCCATTCTGTAATAATGACCACAATGTGTGGAACAGACGTGATAACTTAGCCACACGACTGTTCCGTTTTTAATAAGATCGAAGGCAACACAGGCTAGCTAGCAAGCTAGGTAGCCAACGTGGTTAGCATTATAGAGCAGACCAGAGATCAGGGTACTGTCATTGGACGCAGCGCCGAAGGCTTCCTTATGAACTGTATGCACTAAAAAACAGTAGGAGAGCAGTTAAACGAGCAGACTACGGTCTCCCCCTCTCCAGCGCCATAATGTCGGCAGGCAGACCAGGCCGCAGAAGGCCACTCTCTCTAGTAGTGGGCGTTCAGTTGTAGTGGGTTTAGCCACGTTTTCGTCACTGAAAAATGTTTAATATGAATAAATCATGAGCTCATAAAACCGCTGAATTCCTCTCACTCGCGCGGGCACCTGATGCATGAACACACGGAAGTCAGCGGCGTTTTAGCGCAGCAGCCATAGAAATAGAACGAGCGTAGAACGGACATTCCCATTCAAACCGATGTAACGGGATCAGAGCAGCGGCAGTTTGTACGTGTACCGTCGTCATTGTGAAGAACTGATCGATGTAGCGGGCTAACTTTTCTGTTATACTACGGTCAATGCGCAGTGTTGAGCACTATTTTCTTTTGAACGAGTAAAACGACCAAGACAAACATCGATGTCCGTTCTACTCATTGTATTTCTATGACCTTACACTGTGTGAACGCAGGCAGGAGTGCGAATGAGTTTTCAAGGCAAACAGTTTGATATTTTATTAAAATGACTGTCTTAATCTTATTTAACACGCTTGCATGATTTGATTGCTGTTGTATGTAGCTTTAGTGTTGCTGTAAAAGGTGAATTGCTAGTCTATTCTAAATGGTAACATTATATCTGTGAGTGCTCTAAAGCACTTTTGACTTGACTTTGTTTTATGTGAACTTTGGATTATTACAGCCTTTCCCTCCACAAATACATTCATCTCATCTTTTGCAGTTTGATCAGCATTACCAAGCTTCTTGAGGCAACCTCCTAATGATAGCACGTAATAGGTTATATGCTCGATGCAAGCTGATCTCTCATTGTTATTTGTTCAGTTTGATATGTACTAATTATCTTTATTCTCTTTAGGACTCTGCATGTGGCAGTGTAAAGAATGCAGTTTGGAACTAGCTAGCAGGTATTTCTTGTTGCATGGGCATTGTAGGGGCAGTTATCGCTATACATGTCCATACATTGCCCATGTACATTTAATACATGGAGTAAGCTTCTAAATCACACATGCTGAACTGCACATTCAACCAGAGATTGTGGAGCAGAGGCCCCTTCCCTGTTCCAGCAAAGTTAAGTAAGTAAATGTGTGTTTCTATGTGTTTACCATTTTGATGATTAATGGCTTCACAATCGCAATTTGAATCTAATAATCCCACATAATGTGATAGTAATTATAATAAACAAGTAACAAACAGCTGTATTTTGTTTGTTATTCAGGTCAATGCAGAGTTCCTGCTGATCACCACCAAGCCATTTCAATCAAAGTTCATGTCACAGCTGGACCTCTTCTCAGACTCCCTGATACAGGGCTTAAAGAGCAAAGGAGGTGTGAAGGAGAAAAGGTCAAGGATGTCCTGACCATCAATGATTTGGTTAGTACATATGTATACAATATTAGTTTCACTGTATTGGGGTGGTTATTGTAATATTTTCTTGTCCATATCTGCTTTTTTTAAAACATTTGATGAATAGTAAATGGCCTGCTTTTATTCTGCTTTTATCCAGAACCTTTAGTGTGATGACATCAACACCAAAAGGGAGTGCATCTGAGAAGCCTACCTCAATGAAGATCCAGACTCTTTATCAATCTGGTAAGTTTATCGCAATATGTTTCCCATGTAGCGTCAAAGTGTTACCCACATATATATATATATATATATATATATATATATATATATATATATATATATATATATATATATATATATATATATATACACACATGTTTGTGGATTAATCACAAGTTTAAACACAAGTTTTCTGTGTTTGTGTTGTTGTCAGGCTTCCGCCGCTGAGGATGCAGTGAGGGACATCGCATTCACTGTCATAAGGATTTACATGATCCAAAGAGATTGGGAGCCAGAGGACGTGGGACTTGATCAACTGCATTAAAGTCCTGAACAACGTAGACTGTGTCATCATGGCGTTCATCATGATTTGGGCTAATTTGTGCCCTTAATCTAAGCTTTCCAGACAACTTCAAGTACATCTTTGAGCTTCTCCAGAAGGTCATAATGAATTTGGATGGGCACAAGCTGAATTCTAAGATACAGGAGCTGAAAATCAAGATGTTTGCACAAGAGGTGAACACCAAGTGACAAAGCCAAAGAACCTTGTCAGATCTTTTGGATGTTTTCTACTTTCATCTTCCGCCCAGTCAACGACAATCCATGACCTCATGGATGTTTTTCTGGTTCTGACATTTTGAAAAAATTGACTAAGCTGCACAGAGGCAAGCCAGAGACTGTAAATTACGGAACTTTTACATGTCACTGCAAGCTTGGTTAAGTGTTTACCCGCAGAAAGTTTTGCCCAATTCACCTCCACATCCCAACTCGAGTGTGATTACGCTTGAACGTCAACTTGCACGTCCATTTTCCTCGTTGTCTGATTGAATGACTCTCTACTCGAGTTGAAATGGACCCTAACACGGTTCAATACGCTGTAACTTCCATTGACTATGAGTATCCTTGTTATTTATAATCTATAAGTTTTAGTTTGTGGATGTTTTGTGATTTTACTGTTGTAGCCCAAAAGTGGTCCAAGTTGCCTGTTTCTGCACATGATAATACATCATCGGCTATTCTTCAGTGTAAAGGAGTCCTTTTGTACTACCATCTCTACTGGTAGGAAAGAAAACAGCTGTATTGCTCTTGACAAACCAAAGTAGTGGGAATTTAGCACTTGCAATAGTGGTTGTACATATCGATTGCAGGAAGTTTTGTGCTTTTTGGAAATGATAGTTTCTGGTGAGTGACTACACTGCAGTGCAATGATATTCCCTGTTTGGAGAGCAGTGCATAGCCTCCACCCTCATGGCGTCTTTGTTTGTGGCGCCAAGGGATTTGGGATAGCTTGGTATTTATTTGTCACCAGTTGTGGAGCTGTTACAAGACTACTGTTTTAATATTTAAAAACGATGAAAGATGCACTGTATAGATCATTTTGGAATTTTTTTGCTATCCTTTTCTGATCAGTGTTTTTGTAAAAAAAAACAAATTATATTTAAAAAATGAAATGCAGGCTCTAGAATCATGGATGATCAGATTTGTACCATATTTAATGTATTTAAGCATTTTCAATAAAAAACACTTGAACTAGGTTTTGTCTCATGTGTCTTAATTGGGGGTCAAATAAAAAAAAGTTTTTTACCTGATTAATTCATTTCCAATGAATTGTACTATATTGAGTTGGACTAACACAAATCAATTTCATTTCATGAATGGTATTTTTTTATTTAGGTTGTATTTGATAAAATTGAGTCGGACTAACTCAATTTAATTATATTGCATGGATGCTTTTAGTTTAAGTTAGGTTTAACTATATTTCCTCGGTGGAAAACCTGCCCACAATTTAATTGAGTTCATCCAATGAATTATTTTTTTGAGTGTGCAGCCTGCCGAAGCCTCGCATCCTTCTGTTTTAAACCCTAACACACATGACTTATAATAACTGTAAAACCTGTCATGTCATTGAATTTACATATTTCCAACAATGTTAACGAAATTATATGATGCCCATGTCTATAATGCGCTATTAACACAATTATAATATGTTATAATCTGTTTATATCACAATTTGATTATAATTATAGGCATTTATGAACATTCATAATGGTTTATTACAATAGTCATAACACATTACAAAGCGTTTTATAATGACATACGGTCAAATATCATAATACTTCATATTTTCTGGTCACTCGTTGACCTTTTTTTGCTGGGATCATATTTTATTTTATTATAATTCACTAGTTGTAATAAAGTGAACATAATAAACTGTAAAGTAGAATTCATGGCCGAGCTCTTGTATTGTATTGCAATAGATGGTACAGGTGTACCTAATAAAGTGGACACTGAGTGTACCTCACTGGCACAAAGAGTAGACACAACAACAATAGTTCAACCATGGTAAGAGCTGAATGTGTGCAGCCTGGGCTGTTCCAGATGTTCTGTAGAACCACTGGATGTTAGCTGCCAGGCTCTTAAAGGGAGCTGCTGCTTTCTAATTGAAAAAAGAGAGAAGTTCACATGACAGTATGAAGAGGAGCTCAAACGCTCTTTAGTTATCAAAATAAGGCTCACTTCGCCATCACTTCTGATAAGAGCCACAGCTACTGCAATCCTTAACTTGAGGGTAGTTACATTCTACAATTTAGAATAATGAAGGTTTATTGAAAGTTGGGTATTTTATACGCCGATTTCAATATCTTTAGATCCAAAATAGCAAGAAAAAAACCCATCCCTAAAAGTATTTTTTTCAGCTGTCAGTGTGGAGAATGCACTGAAAGAGCATTCAGACCATCACATTGAGAAACAGAAAATACAGGTAACGAGATGAATGAAATAAGAAAAATCCTATTCATGAGAAAATATATTTTCTTCTTCTGGTCAGAATTGTGTGCTGGGCGGACTCTTGTGTTTGGGGGACTTGGACTCATTCAAATTCTCTCTAGAGCCCTGCAGTGATTATTTCCATCAGACTCATCAATTGGTCTATAACATGTCCAAAGTCATGAGACGAATACGTCACAAACTGCTTATTCAGTCTGAAAAACTACAATTAAAAGCAGCAGATCATCACGGTGGAAAAGCTCTGATCTGACCAACGGATTCATTGGACTTGAAGGTTTTTTGCTCTAGTCACCATTTAACAAAGTCAATTGGTCTTCAGTTGGTCTTTTGTTACACTGTAATAATCCAGCAGCATCAGCCGAGTCTTTAAGGCCGCTGTGTAACATAAAGCACTTTACAGCCTCTCACCGGAACATGGCAATAATATATGTGACGTACTGGCTTCGATCCTGTGTTATTGCGTTTGATAAAAACAGAAAAGTTTTGCTCAGAGATATTAAATCAGCATGAACTGAAATAAGCCATATATTCAGAATGTTATTCATTCCTGCTTTCTGTTCCTCAGAAGTTCCCCAAACAACCTCCGGCAGCTTTAGAAAGCATGAGCTTTACAATGAAGCTCGCAGTGAAGCTCCTGCATGGTGGTCGTTACGATGGACCCCAGTGCACCGTGATGAAGCCCACACACACACACACACACACACACACACACACACACACACACACACACACACACACACACACACACACACACACACACACACACCCTGGTATCGTCACATGATCAAATAGACTTGAGATTGGACAGTATCAACATACAATTTACCATCAATCATCATTACATATCTGTCGATGAAAAAAAACAAAAAAAATAAATGGTTCGTTTTATTGAATAGATTTAGTTTATTTAGTTTAGTTTTAGTTCATGTAGAATCATCATTTTGTTCTCACTACTGACTATTTTATCAAAAAAAAGAAAACCACAATGCCGATGGTTTTGCCTTTTCCAGGGAATATGAATCCAACAGCAGCTGATTTCCTGTGATGTGACTTCCTGTTTGACATTGAGTGTACCAACATGTATCACAATGCTTCTCACGTGCCCGGTGTTTTCCAATCAACACTCTGCTGGCGTGTCCGCTCTCTTCACGGGGCCCCTCACCCCATGGGCCCCTGTAAGGTCTCTGTGCTCCTGGAAGCTGCTATATAGCTGAACAGATATTCAGATTATACGGTTTATTTTCACAAGCCAAAATAAATGAATACGTTTCAATATTTCCTCTCGTGTGCTATTTTTGTCAGCAATTTGAGGATCATGTGAAATTACAATAAACTTGAAGTATTTGTTTCGCCACACTTCAAATCAAACCAAAGTCTTTATTTTCTACACTAGTTGGTGTCAAATCAAACAGCAGGCGACAGTATAAGCTATAAAATAACATGACGGTTAAAAACTATTTCTATTCTAATTCTCAAGGAGTTTCAGCTCACAGCAGAGGTCCAAATAACATTCATTATTACTGGCATGGGACACATAGTAAACACAAGCAGAGTCAACATTACAGACCAATAGAACACACATTTCACAAAATCTCCAAATATGACACAATGCCATCTGATTATCTCCATAAAGAGGAAGATGTGTCCGTAACAGAACAGGAACAAAGTGGTAACTGATAGCAGAGAGGCAGCAGTGTTTGTCTCAGGGTTGATCCTGATCACACAGCTGCAGCCTTCCATCCATGATCACCAGCTAACCTGGAAAACAGTCAAGTACCAACATTTGGCACTGCATTGCTTTTCTTAGTTTACTCATTTATTATTTCTTGACTTAAATCATAATTTGATGCATGATTTCATGCCGCAATGATCTCGCACAACGTTTTGTGTTAACCCCTTCAGACCGGAGTTGTTTTCTTTTTTTCTTATATTACTTTTTCTGACCCGTCACCCATGAAGAAAAAAGGTGAAATGACCGAGACACTAGTGGATTTTAGACGTTATTGCACACATTGCAGTTGTTACCTGTACACATTGATATTACTGATATTACAATGTCTTGTTTCTACATTTGTCTTATTCTAAATGAACACAACTGTGAAGAGATAAGTTATTATAGCAGTCAAGCAGTTCCATCTCTAAACATTTGTTTTACTTCTGCTTTTGTTTGAAGACTAATGAGGCTTCAAACAAGTGGACCAAAACCCACAGAGCAAATATTTAGGTCACGAAAGGCATCAGGTCGCACCGTAATACTCATGTGGGTTCAAAGATTGACGGATTGAATCTGGGGCTTCTCGAATGCATTTGAAGATAAAAAGAGTTCTTATTTGCTGCTTTCACACCACATGTCATGGTCTTCCTCAGAAAGTAGAATTGTCAAGGCTGGCATGGAGAAAGCTTAGTTGTCACCCCATTGCGTAAGCATTGGACTTCATGGTGGTATCACTTTGCAAGTTTGCACTGATTTTCTAACTAATGGCTTTATTAATGGTAATACATGATTTACCAGTGCTTTATAGATCAGTTATAAGACATAATAAAAGACACATTTAGGCTACCAGGTTGTGAAAAACCTTAACTACTTTAAATCATCCTCCACCATGACACTGTATTATATTATGCTATATTATATTAATGATAAATATTCATACATTCTTTGAGTCTGCATGTCAATATGTTGTTGATGAATTCAATGTAAGAGCTAAAAAGACACATTTTTCATTTCTCATGCTGGAGGAAAGGAAACACCAGTGAAAGGGATTGTTCACAAGCTGACAAGCTTAAAGGGTGGCTCCATTCGAATCATTAGTACCAGTAGTACCATTAGTACCATTAGTACCAGTAGTACCAGTAGTACCATTAGTACCATTAGTACCAGTAGTACCAGTAGTACCATTAGTACCAGTCGTACCAGTCGTATCATTAGTACCAGTCGTACCATTAGTACCAGTAGTACCATTAGTACCATTAGTACCATTCGTACCATTAGTACCAGTCGTACCAGTAGTACCAGTAGTACCATTAGTACCAGTAGTACCAGTAGTACCATTAGTACCAGTAGTACCATTAGTACCATTCGTACCATTAGTACCAGTAGTACCATTCGTACCATTAGTACCATTAGTACCAGTAGTACCAGTAGTTCCATTAGTACCAGTCGTACCATTAGTACCAGTAGTACCAGTAGTACCAGTAGTACCATTAGTACCATTAGTATCAGCAGTATCATTAGTACCATTAGTATCATTCGTACCATTAGTACCATTACTACCATTAGTATCATTGGTACCATTCGTACCATTAATACCATTCGTACCATTAGTACCATTAGTACCATTACTACCATTAGTATCATTAGTACCATTACTACCATGAGTACCATTAGTACCATTCGTACCATTACTACCATTAGTATCATTAGTACCATTAGTACCATTAGTACCATTCGTATCAACACATATTTCATGCTCATTACGACTGACGCAACATCTTAAAGGGTTAATTTACTGTAACACCCACACATTTTAAAAGTCTGGCTTTTTTAGTATTATGTTCAGAAATTAATTTAAAAAACTTATAATTCTATTGTCAGATGCTAAAATACAAAAGGTATCATATTTGTACGGAAATATAAAATAAGCATTTGAAGCTGTAAGCTGATATACAGCAATAGGGAGACAGTCTGACAGACATTCTAAGGTGAACTGGAGCACAAATACCCAGATTTCTTTATTTTATTATGGCTAATATGCTAATTTGACATTTTGCATTGCAACATTTATTCCAGTATTCTAATCAAAGAAAACCAAAGTATCTCCCCAAAACAGAACACCAAAACGTAAATATGGACAACCACCGTGTTCATTTTATTATTGGCACACATTGGAATATTGAAATATTGCTGTAAATCAGTGGTGGAAGCAGCATTCAGTGCTCAGACCACAGCGGTGAAATACCTGGATTCAAAACCTTACTCTATTAAAATGATGTAAGTGTTATTAGTGTAAGAGTGAAACTGCGTGACATAAACACAGGTTCATATATGTAATATCTATAGTTACGTTAAGTGATGATCAGATATGACCACTAGACCACTAAACTAGTGTTTAGGGGGCTTGATGTGATGAGGATTGAGTGATGTGACAAGAAGAGTAGCGGGAGAGTGGTTTTACTTTGGATACATCCCAAGTCTCTTCATTGCATCCCTGTTTCCCTCACTTGTGTCCTTTCCTTGCGTCTTAGTCCCTCCCACCAGGGTTGCATGGAGAGACGCAAGGAACCCATGCGAGGAGAGAGGGAACAAGGAAATATGTTTTAGGAGACATGAGACGTCCTTTCCTCTGAAGCGTCACGTGAAGCGACGTCTGTTTCTGATGACGGAGGATCAGCTGTCAGTCGGCTTCAACAGCTGGAGAGACTTTTGATGAGTTTGTATCTGTTCACATGATTGTACTTAATAATAGTAACTAATAATACTAATAACTAATAAAGACACACAGTAATCATCACTGTAGAGGTGTTTCTCTCTGCAGTCTTTTACCTCTTTAACAAAGTGTTCTGTTTATGAGCGCAGGACCGATTTCTACCGACAGAATGTGTTCGACTTATTTATGACTTATTTGCGTCTGTACGTTTTGAAATTGTAACTGTGACGTCATTATTAAATAACCCAGAATATGATTGTAGTTTCTCTGGAATTATTTTACTCGGCTTCATGTTTCAGGGTAAACTTATGATAAAACTCATCAGACACTCAGGAATGATCCGCCTCATGTGACTGAAGGAAATGATGATAAATGATGTAAAAAGCTCTCTGACTTTAATTGTATTCATAATAAAAGTTATTGAGGGAAATATCAGATCATAAAAACACAAATCTTTCTAACAAATGAAGAAAGTTGTTTGTGGTACTTTTGTTGTTCAGACTACAATGAACATTTATTTAAACCAGATGTTGAATCAGAAACCTAATCAAATATAAACGAGAGTTTATTCTGTGATCCGTCTTCACTCTGGTGTTAAACTCAGTCAGTCAGTCCGATCGGCTGCAGCGTCCAATCACATGACAGATGAACAATGAGGGGGCGTGTCAGCCGTTAAAAGACTTCCTGGAAGGCTGTTCTCGTGGTTCCTCGCTCATGGCTCCTCAGAGATCCCTCCTCCCTCCTAACTCCTCACTCCTCTCTTCTCACTCCTCGATCTAAATAAGAGCTTTGGGACGGCCGTCAATATGGAGGAGCAGAACAACTTCCGGTTCAAGCGAGAACCGAGAACCGAGGAAATGACAATTAAGAGACTTGGTATGGACCCCTAGTCCGGTTCAGTGGAGTCTTGACTAAAGTTATGAGGAGAACCCAGAAGTTGGGCTGATTCATTCCGTACCATACACCCACGATTACATTTGCAAAGAATACTTTAAGTCAGCGGTTCCCAAACTTTTTAGGCCACGCACCCCCTTCTACATCCCGACCGGGTTCACGCACCCCCAACCCCCCCCCCCCCCCCCACACACACACACACACCTTAAAAAAAAAAAAGCAACAGAGCCGCATAAAAATCGGACGATTGAGAGAACAGTTTGCTCGCGCGTGGCGTTTGTTTACAAGATAAAAAACACAAAAACTCTTCCTGCACCGTGCCTTCGAAAAGGTAACGGGCGTAACGTTACGAAGGTAACGGACGATTGGCCAGATTGGCCACATCTGTAGGCTCGTCTACTTGCAGAGAGTAAAACTCACTCTTCTTCACGCGACCGACTAATGTAGCCAGGATGTCTTCGGACAAAGCATCGATGCGCGCGACAGTGTTGTTGGACACCGGGATCACGTCCAACTTTTTCGCTTCTCTCTCTCCAATCATACATTCCACCATCTCTTTAACATTTTTCCCTCTCCACCACGCCTCTCCTTCTCCCTATTACGCGGTCAGAATGCTACCACAACACGCAGCCTGTCTCCGGCAGAAATGCGCTCATCCACGCACGGGAACAACACCGAGTTGTAATATATACCTCCATAACACCCCGCCACTCTCGGCTCATACCTCCCCAGCAACGAGGCACATCACCCGGTCACAATACCTCCAGAATGTCCCCCGGGTGAAATCCGGGACTTGGTTTTATGGTTCCGAGTGGCGGCGCTCACCCGTTGGCGCTGGGACGCGAGGTCTCCAGCCGTCCCCGCCGTGAGGCACCCGATCGTCAGGTCTTCATCCCTCGGAACAGGCCGCGGGTCAATAACTTGTGGCGGGGTAGAGGCGAGGCAGATCACAGAAAAATAATAAAGACTAGAGTATGGCAAAGATATGTTGATGAGAAGCGTATTTGTACGTCAAACACAAACGTAATCAGGGAGAAAATACGTTCGTGGTAAAACGTAATTGAGAATGCATTTTAGTTTTGGGGGAACGTAATTTTTAGGAGACAGGACTGCACCGCCATTACATTTTTCCTCTCGCGCACCCCCTAGAGGCAGCTCGCGCACCCCCAGGGGTGCGCGCACCCCACTTTGGGAATCCCTGCTTTAAGTGAAAGTATTGATTGTGCAGTAAAATGTTCCCCCTCAGTGTTGAACAATTATACATGATATTTCTGGATTGTTTATGTACATTTCCCTCGATGTAGTGCAGTAGAAGTATAAAATAGTAGTAAAAAATAAATGTTTTAATTATTTTATTTATTTACTTTATTAGCAATGAAACACATTTAAACCATGTTGTGTTGATGGAAACTCACAGTGATCCACATAAAATCTACAAGAAAACACCAATAAAAAGCATGTTCATACGTTGGTCATTTGCAGTTAAAGAAAATATGTTTTGGCTGTCGAGATGACGTTTGCTACCAACATAATGAGGAAACCGCATTCGTCTACTCTAGAATATTAGAGTATGTGTTTGCTGATGACCCTGGAGTAAAACAGCAGATATTGATCAATCTATCAAGGTATTGGCACGCGTTAATTCATCTTAAATAGGCCGCAATATTTTCTCCTCATTATGCTCGGGTCAGGAGGAGAGCGAGGTAACGGCAGCCTTCTGAGGTGACTTTTAAAAAAACAGATTAGAGCTGGGGCCAGATCACAGAGCCATGAAAACACACCATCCCTATTAATGCCTTGTATGCACAGCGGTGATTTATTAAGTGCTTCGCTGCACAGTACCAGTAGTGAGATCCACAAAGCCCACAGCCAGCCATTCATCTCTCTTTCAGCAGCAGCAATTTTCTATTTCACAAATTTAATGCAACTGTTTTTTTTTTGTTTTTTTCAAAAAATCATTATTTCTTTGACCTTTTTATACACAGCTCCCAGCACTTGGAAAAACAAAGGTGGAGTCCATGAAAAATTAGGTATTGAGTTCACTTTCAGCGTAGATAAATCTTTGCTCCATTTGCAAGCAGTTTGAAAAAAAGAAGTAATTTATAATTCTGTTCTTTTTTCTGTGGGCGCGCTGCTCTTACGTAAGCCCAGCTGACAGTGCAGAGGCCTCATTTATTTACTCTTTTCTGCCGTACACCTCCACATCTTACGCTCTCAAAGCTGGCTGTGTGTGTGTGTGCGTGTGCACGGTGGGCGGGTGGAAGCCTCTGAATGATGCTGTTAGTGTTCGGGGGTCTGGAGAGTTTTAGCAGTCATGGATTTGGCGGCTCGACTGACAGCTCTTGGGTGGATTCCCTGCTCTAAAGATAGACAGGGGTGTTGGCCGCTCTGTGGTCCACATCCAGACATTTCAGAAAATGGTCTCCCTCATCGCGGCCGGCTCTCCGTCATAAACGAAAGCTAAGACAAATAATGCATATTTTTACAAACGTAAACTTCCTCCTATGTTATTACCATACTTCCCCGGGATGACGTGCGGTTTGGAGCGTGTTCTTGTTTTCGTCCACGACTATCTTTTTTGGCCCCTGGGTCTTTCCAGAGAGCCCGAGCCGTGAGGCCGCATTAGGGGCTGGATGGATACACCAATAAGCATAAAAGCATGTACAAATACACGCTGCTACCACAGCCATTTAGCCAATAGCCAGCATGTAGCTGCAGTCTATGGAGCTGCCTGCTAACTCCCTCACCACCTCTGGCATCGCTTCCGCAGAGATTTATGGAATTAAAAGTGTTTCGTGATTTGTGACTATTTTACAAAGGACTTTGCAACTTTATGTAAAACTATAAATGTTAATCTATACTTTATTTTGAACTTTGATCCTCATCAACATGTCATTGTTTCATCAGTTTACCCCAAAACCTCGTTATAAGATATGTCAATCTTTACTCCCTCAATTGTACCTTAAACATGAGCACAAAGAATACCGTCTCCTGTTTGTCACAGATCATTGATTATCATCTCAAGTGCAAGATTACATCATAAAGGACAATGAAGTTATACCACGTGACATTCACAACCTCTTTCTCACAAATACAAAGTGGGAGTCATCAGCAATAATTCACACTCCTCAATTCAATGTGCTAGTAGCCTAATGTTAGCTAATACCAGCTAACTTTAGATAGCAGCCTGATCGCACAGAAATACGTGCGATGACCACGATCTCTTAACAGCGCTTTAGGTGGTGGTGGTGACACGCAATGTGTAAAAATGCTGATGGAAAATATTTGTCGTGACTTAACGGTTCAAGAGAGATAGCTTTTAATCAAGATCCATGGAGAACTTTGTATGAAACTTTATACGAGCCAAAAGTCATCAATGATTTTTTTAAAATGATGTAGGCTAAATAAGAAGTTACTGAACAAACTTTTAACCCAAATTACTAATGTTTCCTTTCCTAAGCCTAACCAACTTTTTTTGTTGCCTATGGTGACATTGTTTCCATATGTAATGCCATGTTAAAGGACCAGTGTGTAGGATTTAGTGGCATCTTGTGGTTCGGTTGCAGATTGTATATATATATATATATATATATATATATATATATATATATATATATATATATATATATATATATAATTATGTATATATAATTATGTATATATATATATATAATTATACGTATATATATACATAATTATATATATATACATAATTATAGACATATATATATACATAATTATGTATATATATATATGTATATATATATATATATATATATATATATATATATATATATATATAATGTGGTCGTGGGTCACTTGTCATTAAGGGTGGGTCCTGCAGCCAGACCAGTTGAGAACCACTGATCTAAACGACTGCTCATTCACAAACTCTCACACACCTATTGTGCAATTACATTATCATCTTTACATTATTAATTGATTAATTAATTTTGGAAATTCTTAACAAAAGGTATAGTCTTGTTTTCCTGGAGTTCCCCTCAGCTCTATTGAGTCTTTATGTATATTTTAGCTCACTGTTTTGGTATGACATGTCAGTGTTATGTTTCGCTTCCCACAAGTGACCCCCCACAACAAATGTTCACTCATTAGTTCACTCAAACCAATAAGAGATGAATCACACTCAATTGTCCTTCCTTGCTCCCCTTACAGTCAGGGTGGGTGTGAGGATAATAAAACAGGTATATATTCATGTGATATGGTGACTAACTTTAGTTGATAACTTATTGGCTATAGAATGAATCTGCAGATGCTCCTGTTAAAAATGAGAGCAAACGTTGCGATGGTCTTCAGTTTTTGAGCCACAGCAAGCTGTGGCCTGCAACAGACAGGTACGTTTAGTTTTTAGCCTCAACGAATGCTAGAAATATCTTTGGCTGCTGAAGCCGTTGTTGATCACGTACGTTTGGTCACTCCTCAGTGAGTGAGGATTTAGCAGGCAATAAAGGTACAAAACAGTCAATAAACTATTTTTCAAAAAGCCTGAATCACCCCAGTTCCGAGAGCTCCTTTTGCATAAAGTCATGATTATGCACAAAAAACATTAGTCGGAAGGGTCCAGTAGTATGCAAGATTAGCTGCGGCCAGACAGACAGACACACGTCTGAACACATGATCTCCCCACAGGTTCAAGCTTTTTCTTCTCTTTCTTTCCTCTTTAAATGTTGTTTGATCAATATTTATTTTTCTGCCTTTAGATTTATCTATGTGAATTTAAAATAACAGTAATAATAATAATAATGTATTTTATTTGTAATGCACTTTTCATTTTTTTTTTTTTATCTCAGAGTGCCACAGAGCCAGTACATAGTAAAAACATAGTAAAAAGCATAGTTAAAACATAAAAAAAAAACAGAAAAAAACAGTGTGTAGCATTTATGGGGATCTATTGGCATATACAGTAATAAGTATTCTTTATTTAATGTATTGTCACCTGAAAATAAGAATCTTCGTGATTTTGTTGCCTTAGCATGGGCCGTTTATATCTACATACAGATCAGGTCTTCTTCACAGAGCCATGTTTCTACAGATCGGACAAACCATATGAGGCCATTTGCATTGTCACCCTTTGGCCGAGGCCACCGTAGCCCTACACACTTGGCACACGGAAGGAAGTGGGGTGAGGTTGCAATCCGCCCTATATGGCGCTAAATCCTACACAATGCACATTTAACCAACTAGTGAATTCATCATTTTTGTACTGTACAGTATATTACAGTAAATCATTGTCAGTATTCATGCAGAATGGACCTCACTCAAAGTTCGCATTTTATTTCAAGGTATTCATGGTACACCGCAACTACCACACCAATGGAGGTATCTCCAGAGATGTCCTGGTCCAAGGAAGGATATAGAAAGGTACTTACAATGCACCCCCCCCCCCCCCCTCAAACTCACAGTGTGAGTGCAGCATGGCAGCACTGCTTTACAAACACTGAAGTGTAAGGATCCTTTTATTGGCAGTGTTAGCGCCCACGAAAGCTCTTAACTACTGTAATGTTCATTCTGACCAGCCGTGTAATTACACTGCCTGTCGCCACACAAATCACACCACACCCGTCATCTGCTGACTTAAATCACCCCCCGACCCCCCACACACACAGCACCCCCACCTGGCTGCCTCAAAACCACAGAGGAGCCTTAAATCTGAGGAGCTGCAGTGCAGGTCAAAACCGACCGCTGCCAGTGTTCACTGATCTCCAGGTGGAGGAGGTGATCGTAAAGTCCCTGACAACGCTGAGCTGAACCGCCTCCAGGGGTCAAGACCTGCACTGTGAAAAACACCAAGGTACTGTTACACCGACATACAACTCTCAAAACCAAAGGTCCATTCTAACACGTGCACGTCGTAGCTCACTGCAGTTACCACAGATGATGTATACTTTCCATCTGTACTTTGCATTCATCTTATTTAACTTGAACATCAACTTGCAGAGATTGGGTAATCCAACACTAAAGACATCATGTCTGCTTTCACTGTTGTCAAAGTCACATTACTGTTATAAGTGCATCGATGGGAAAAGTGCACAACATCACCGCAAAGTAATAAAAAGAAGTTTGACAGGGTTGTCAATGCCCACACTCCGGCAAACAAACCTTTCACACTTTATTTGTAAGTAAATATGGTATTTTGAATTCATGCATAAACAAATACATTTTGACCATATTAAGGTATATTTAATGGATTGTCTGTACATCTTAACTGATCAAATAACATAAAAGCATTTCAATAAATGTGAAAAATCAGGGATGGCTTTCATATTTGATATGTTTTCTAAATATAACTTAAACCATGAAGATTTGTTTTAGAAAACATTTGTCATCAATTCAGATTCCCATAATATATTATAATGAACAACAATTTATCCACTAATTTACCCTAAATCTGAAAACAAGTTCCTCAAATATCATCTGTAAGCAAAAATGGAATATAATATTCATAACTATGTATTCATTAGTGTATAATCACCTGAAACTAATTGTGTTTTTGTTTGAATGAGCCCTTCATATGTACATAGCGAGCAGGTCCTCTTCATGGAGTACGCCATGTTTCTACAGTAGCCCAGAAGGGACAAACCAAACACCGGCTCCAGAGAGACTTTCATGTTTTCACGTTACTTGAAGGCCACCGCACTTTTCCGACATGATGCCACCAAACCCCACACTGTCCCTTTCATTGGGGAACAAAACATCACACTGGTAGATGATTTCATTAAACTGCTGAGTGTCTAATCAGGTTTCTGCAAAGTGTCATTTTTTCTGCTCGCGATTAGTGATGCATTTTTGAATGCAGTGTGTTTGTTGTTTGATGCAGCAGTTTCAAGACCATTCAAACCTTGCAGTGCTCCAACTGTCGGGTGGCCAACATAAGGATACCCAAACTCCCCCAAAACAAAAACTCACTTTGCAACTCTGTTCCCTGGGGGGCTTATAATAGGCATTCTGGGAATTGTAAGAAAGTATTAAAAGAACAAATGCAGATGCAGACGGTGTTACAGTACAATTAGACCGCAGTTAACATGACAAACTGATGGTATGTGACAGTGGCAGTGAATGAGGAGGTGACTCAGTTCCACCATGCTGCTTTGTGGTTTTATAGTACGACTTCTATTCTGAGGTCTTTAAGCCTTGTCCTGCTCTGGTAGGAGGGGTATAATGTGTTTGCTGTGGTGGGCTCATGCCAAGGCAAGCACACAGGAATAATCTGGATGAAGTATACCTATCAGAACACGTGTCCACCTCACCTGCCCTGCACGGTGTGCACCTTAGACTGGGGCAATTGTGGTTGTTCAATTGGCTGGCGATGGAGAGCGGGGTGAATATATATACTGGGGTGAAGGTCTGACCACTTACTGCCTCAGGGTGAAGCTGAGGCTGCAGGCCCAGGTCCTGGGGACAGGGGGTGGTTTAGGGCCTGCAGGGTAATAGGGAGATTTAGGCACAAGGACAGAGTGAACGACAGCAAACGTTAAGTAAGTGAATAAGAGGTGGGAGGTGCACTGACTGAGGAAACAGTCTGTAGAGAATTGTTGTCAAACACTGGATAAGCCACTCACTAACAGCGCTGCAAGAAAAAGGACAGTTTAATTTACTGCTCGAAAGTAATTAACAAACAATGTGTGGGTGATTGTGTGACACTGGGCCACGTGACAATGCTAAGAGCTTCCAAACACTGCTGAACATGACGCACAGCCATTGGTCAGCCCATTCTCAATGTGACATCACTTGGCTGGCACTGTGAGCCGACCTACAAAAGTCAACAGCTAGTGGAACTACCAGTACACACACTGCTGAGTACCTCTCGGCCACTGCTTTATGGCTCCCTTTTATTGTTTTGGATGGTATGTTTGGCTAACAGCTAGTGGAACTACCAGTACACACACTGCTGAGTACCTCTCGGCCACTGCTTTATGGCTCCCTTTTATTGTTTTGGATGGTATGTTTGGCTAACAGCTAGTGGAACTACCAGTACACACACTGCTGTACCTCGCCACAACTCGGCCGCTGCTAAGTGGGCAGACAGCTTGGTGAGTTTACATTTGGTTGGTGTGTAGATGGGAGCTTAGCCCATTGTGGATGGTATTCATTCAATCACGCAATACAGCCACACCTGGCCGAGATCTGCACTCAGCTCAGGACTCAGCTGTATGTGCTCTACTGCGACCCTAATCTGTGTTGTTTTTCTATCAACCTCTATCATTCTCATACCAATAAAGCGATTTGAATTTGAAATTTGAATTTAAAAGAAAATATATGTCCCTCGAAATGCAATTGACATGCAGTTCAGTTGTAGCGGAATGTACTTTTGTTGGGAATTGTGTTTTTGTATTTGGTTGCATCTTTATTTGCCTCATTTTTTGAGGCAAATAATTGAGACCAATGCAGCACTCCAGGGCCCCAATGCTTGGCCCCCTGGAGTCCTCCTTGCATTGTTGTTGTGACCCACCATCACTTGTTGACTCCAGGGAAGAGAAGAACAATTTGTTTGTGACGTTAGTACATCCAGCATCCAGCAGCAAAAGACCTCTAAAGACCCGCTATGGACGACATGATGGACTCAGTCCCCGCTTCTCCACAGAACGCTGTTTGCGTCTTTATTCAAAGCTTATTGATATTGAGCTAGTCACGTGTCCATTTTGCTAGAGACAGCGAGATCCTCCTTGTGGCACTGGCACCTCAGTGACCAGTCAGTGGCAAGCGTCAGTCAGGCGTCAGTCAGGTGTCACAAAAGCGGCAAGCGAGCGGTAAGCGAGCGGCACCCGTTTGGCACCCGTCAAGAAGCTGCCGAGCTGAGCGGGCGGAGTCACATTTCCTGAGAACACCCATTGTTGTTACAATTGGTCAGCTGCCGTAAATCAGTTTTATCATCATAGCATAGATTTTAGTTGAGTCACCGGAGCCACCCGTTCGGGTTATGATAGGATTTTGATTAAACTATATTACGAACTGTATCGCATCAAACAATCCACAGATTAATCGAAAAGTTAATTCTTGCTTTGTACGTGGTTAAATGAATATTAAATCGCATGTAGTCAACTATTGTTGCTAACATACTCCCATCAGCCCACGTTTATTTATTTATATGTATTTATTTTTCTTCTAATGTAACCCTGGTATGTGCTTGCATCATAGACTAACAGTTTTCTTGCATACGGTCATTCTATTGAGTTGACTTTTATTTTGACATTTCTTTACTTCCGGACTACCTGTCTACCTGTGTTGCTTTCTAAACGACTATCAAAACGTACACGGACCAGGAGGGCACACGCCTCTGACTACTGGTGGCACTCCCCTGACTACTGGTGGCACTCCCCTTACTACTGGTGGCACTCCTCTGACTACTGGTGGCACTCCTGTGACTAGTGGTGGCACTCCCTTGACTAGTGGTGGCACTCCTGTGACTAGTGGTGGCACTCCTGTGATAACTATTGTCACTGGCAGCTTATGGCACATACTGACACTTACATATAAGCAGAGGAAGAGTGAAGATATTTTCAGACATGTATTTTTAGATTGGACATTTTATGGGTTTTAATTTTAAAACGTTTTTATACACTTTTAATTGACAATAAAACGGATGATTTATTTTCATTATTTTTGCCGATTGTGACTATAAAAGTAATAATTTGGAAAGAGTGTATTATGTTCCCTTTTGTTTCAAAACCAACAAAATCATACTTAAATAAAATGAAGTACAGCGTGGTTACTCTCAGGATGTAAACAGAGAGCGGGTGGCTCCGGTGACTCAACTAAAATCCATACTATGATGATAAAACTGATTTACGGCAGCTGACCAATCGTAACAACAATGGGTGTTCTCAGGAAATGTGGCTCCACCCACTCAGCTCGGCAGCTTCTTGACGGGTGCCGAACAAGTGCCACTCGCTTGCCGCTGTTGTGGCACCTGACTGACGCCTGACTGACGCCACAGACTAGTCACTGTGGTGCCAGTGCCACAAGGAGGATCTCGGCCTTTTCTTGTGTGTTGTCTATTTGTATGTTTCTTCTTAATTTGCCACGCAGGTCAGCGCTACACTTGGTTGAGCATTGTGGGGTGAGTCTACACTGCATCTGGGCAGGAGCATAATCTCATCTTCATTGAGGGAACAGTACAGAAATGACGGGGGAGCGATGGGGAGTCACAAAGGTCCCCGTCCACCTGGACCACAAGGGCAGCCCAATGATGAACGGTGGTGTTCCTTTAACGGACGTGAACTAAATATCCCTGACTGGAAAGAATCAGTACTATTATCTATTTATAGCAGCATCAAAAATCAAAGCATATCAATAAAGACAAGGCTTTACAAAACACAATCATTTCATTTGCAGGGTAATCTGATAAGTGGCTTCGTGGCTGGGCTCTCAGGTTCAGGCTGGGGTGTTGGTGTTGGGGTTGGGGGCTTGTTGTAGGTGCACATGCCCTGCTGACCTGCAGTGGAATGTTTGCCCCAAGTTCAATCCCACCCGCAGGGGATTTCTGGGTTTTTTAAGCGGCCGCTCAGCTCTGTCGCCGACACTATCCAGAGAACCTCCACAGCAACAGCACCTGAAACTTCCAGCAGGCAGCACATTTATATCACCCTGCGACGTGGACCCATCCTCCCCCACTCGCCTCCACCCAATGGGCTCACAGTGGATCGCTTGTTTTTGACCCCGGAGTGCCCCTCCTTGTCCTCCTCCACTCTGTCCCCTAGTTGCTGAGAGCGAGAGGTAAATAAAACAATGTGTGGATTAATGATCAAGTGATTTGAAGGCTGTGTTCTTCCAAGGGCCAGAGCAAACCGCTCTTTATTTACCCAGAAAATAAATCAAAATTATGGGCTGTATCAACAATAGAACTGCGCTCCCCATAGGTAAAAAAAATAAAATAAATGAGAGATCATCAGTGGAAAAGGAGTTTGCTATGAATTATATGAAGTCCCCTCTGTCTAGTTATCTGACAAGAGCTTCTCCTTTACATGCAAAGACATGACAAATTGATTAATCCAGGTTTTTTGCTAAACACTCAGGAATAACAAAATCCAGCCGGGATTTTTTCACATGGGGAACAAAAGCACACATACAGTTGTTTCTCCAGATTGATGACATGATGTTGGAAAGTAAACGGCAAATCTACTTTGATCGAGTTTGACGAAGAAAAGTGTCTACCCAAGGTCGCTTTACCAGCTTTTCCTCCCGTGGTTTTCAAGATCATCTAGTGGCTGACCTGAGCCCAGCTAAGGCAGCAAAGGGGGGAGAGGAGAGGATGAAGTTCCAAGTCACCACCGAAGTCAAGTCCAGCAAGTCTCCTGTTTTGAGTCCTAGAAAAGCAATTATTTGTATATTCCAAGTACATCTGTTGTCCGGAAGATCGATTGTTATTTCGCTGCACACTTTGAGTGAAGTTGTTGGTGTTACAGTCAAGTCTTTTTTTCTCAAACCAAGTCTAATCTGGTCAGAGACAAAGGCTTGTACTTGTGGATTCCCCGTTTAGTGTTGAGGGCAGCGCTCAGTGTTCCAACATCTTTCAACATGTACGTCCCGTTCAGCTTCCCCGGAGCTGCTGCTTCACCCAGGAACAGCTGTATCTGCTTATGGCTGACATGCAGGGAGGAGATCCTAATTGACTGTTGCATTAGATTTGCTTGTCAGGCTGCCAACTCCTGCTGGAAACAGCGAGTGGGCTGTTCTCTGCTGAGCAGAGGACGGCGGGAGTGCTGCAAACGTCTGGTCATGGCTCTGAGTGCGTGAGCGTTGGGAGGAACGTGCGTCCACGCAGGCTGCTTCTGCCCTCTTGTGGACCAGAGCTGTATTACAGTAAAGGACGGATCTGAGTCGGGTTTCATACTATTCTCATTTCTCTTGCGATGTTGATTTTTGCACATTTTGATGATAACAAGCTATATAAAGGGACGAGACATGTAAATATCTTTCCAGATACAGTGTATATTTTATTATTTACAAAAGCATCGTTCACCTTAAATGTATTGGGGTAGAAGTTCCCTTTTCAGAACACGTTTTAATAGTTTTTATTGCAAAATACAATACATTTACACAAGAACAAGGAATACAGGCCAGTTTACAACATTCTGTCAGGGGATGAGAGAAGAAGATGTGTGTGTGTGCGTGTGTGGGTGTGTGTGCGCGTGTGGGCGCGTGCGCGTGTGTGTGCGTGTGTTGTTATAGGCCAGCTCAAAAGCTACAACAAAAATGGGAGACCGGAAGAGTATAAAAGTAATTTAATAGCACAGTTATACGAACATCTGTGGAAAGTCAGTGAAGTCAATGAAACAAAGTGCCGTGTTCAGGTGATGTGGATCAGAAGAGCCAGGAAAAGGAAAACAGACCGATTGGATTGGAGGGGTCCTCACAATGTGTGTCTGCACTATGCAAAGGCACAGGAAAGAAAATATACAAAAAGGAAATGAAGAAGAACACAATTTCAGTTCTTCAAACATATCATGAATATACGGTTCATTAGAAATGCACTTTGTTATTATGCATCTGCTAATAAATATTCTCAAATACATTTTCTTTCACGAAATGTTTGTGAGAGTCTCTCAGGAAATGAATATTTGGACAAACCATACATACTCACTCAGTGTGTCCCTCTTCTTCCATCCCACCTATCAGCAGGGTTACACTTCTTGGCCTTCAGACGTGGTCGGATGAGACTTCATGCATTACAACATGACATTTCCACACTGTGTCCTACAGAATGACGTTCCCACTGAACTGCATTCTCACTTACATTTGGAGGGAAACGTATTGTGTGCCGGGTTACGCTCACAGTTTTAAACAGGTTAACATTATGATTTGCAACAAAAACATCAAAACTGCTTGGTGTTTGATTTAGTGAAAGAAAATGATGATTCGTCTGGAAACAATTATGCTTGTTGCTTTTTTAAATGACAGATTTAAATTAAAACACCTTAACATTGACTCCTGGTTTAACACGGGACACAAACAGCCATCTTCTGGGTGAAGGTCCTGTGTTTGTCTGACCCAACCATCCACCTTACTGATTTTTAAAAAAATGTACTTTTAGCATCAGAATATTTAATAATCCTAGTCTTTGTATAAACTACTTCATTTATTGCACGTAAAAACAACATGTGCAAGTAATGTCAATTGAAGTGTATTACGGTACATGGATCAGTGCAGTCATTGAAGGCCGTATTGATGAAAGTGTAGTTACTTGAGAAGAGAATTCAAACCACAAAGTTGCTCGTATAATTGCTCTTACCTCCAGTTTCAAATACGATCTATTTCAGTGGCGCAATCATTTCAAAGGTTAAAGGTCACTCTTGATCTGAACTTTCACTTTGGTGAAACAGTTGAGGCTGGGTAGCCTTGTAAAGGGCCAACCCATGGCTCCTCCCACTTCACAGTGATATTGGAGTGGACTGAACAAAAAACAAATGTATACCAGGAGAAAATACGTTCTTTAAAGAGACTCGGCCGGACATCTCATACATGATTATTTATTATTATTATTACAACAGCCATTCGTTCAGGCGTCACAGTCTTTTCCAAATGCTGAGATAACTCAGTGCGTGACCTGCGTCTCGGGTTGCTTTGTTGGTTTTGCAAGCAGATGACATGATATCAACAAAGTCTGGTGTTGCTTCACCCCCCCATCAGCCTACATGTACACAGACCGTGAACCGCTATCAGAGCCGTGACTCTCGTAGGCCTCCCGGCTCCACTTCCTCTCTCCTTTACCGCTCTGAAAAGACACAGCCAGGTCAGTGTTGACAGCAGGTTTACAGGACCCATCAGGCATTAAAAGATTTGATCCTCACTGGAAGAAGAAGGGCCTTTGGGGGACGAAGAATCTGAGGGGCCCGAGCCAAGAATCCTGGCTAACTTTGCCGTCGCGGTCAAGGAGAGGTTCATGCTCTGGTGTCTGGCTGAGGCTGTGTTGTATTCTGCTTCTATATGTATCAGCGCTACATGTGTTTGAGTTTGACTCATGATGAGCTTTTATTTCCCCTACATTTGTAAAAGCTACAGTAATTCCAGGGAAAGGGTAACATTGAGTATAACATATTCACACTGCAGAGATCTTTCTCATAAGCTGACTTACATTTACACCCAAACCTGACTACCAATGACATGTTCACTAGAACTTTCAACAATAATAATATGTCTATAATATCTCAGATGTGCTTGATTTGTTTTCCCGTAGAATGAAATGGCTGCTGTGCCTTTTCTTGAATTTTCATTGAAATTTCATTTTTCAACGTATCCTTGTGCAGCGGTTTGTATGTTATCCTACCAAAAGTTGCTCCTCGCTTTTCGTGGGTTTTTCTACGAAACGTGTCAATTTTTACTTCAAAATAAACTTCTGACTTCACAGGAAACAGCTCAGTTAGGTTTAGGAAGAGACTGTTGCTGTTCTTTTTGTTGTTGTTTTTATTATATAATTATTATTTTTTTTTTCCCATCTCAAAAGGCTCAAGGACACACACACACACACACACATAAATACACACATAAATACAAAACTGACTACAGGATGTTTGCTGGCTTTCATC
Organism: Melanostigma gelatinosum; assembly: GCF_949748355.1. Classification (NCBI taxonomy): domain Eukaryota; kingdom Metazoa; phylum Chordata; class Actinopteri; order Perciformes; family Zoarcidae; genus Melanostigma; species Melanostigma gelatinosum. The sequence continues at coordinate 1,459,956 of NC_136649.1, read as the reverse complement.
CCACTGTTCTTGTCGTCCTCTTGTTGTTATGTACATGTATTGTCTCTTGTCTTTCAATAAAAATAAAGACGTTAACTTGCCCAGCACTAACATATATATATATATATATATATATATATATATATATATATATATATATATATATATATATGTTCGTGTATTTTTTGTAACTATTGATTCAAATATTCATTTTTGAGAATCAATACAGTGTCACAAAACATAATGTGTACTCAACGGTATCGATATTTTCTGATAGCTCTATTCATAAACTGTGTGATTCTGCTAACACACGTAGACACAGTTGACTGCAGGTGAATGGAGGGAAAGGGCGGAGGGCGGCTCACAGGAACTGATAGGACCTTTAATTTGTCATCTGCACGGACCCCAGAAGGACGGCGTGTTGGCATGTCTAACCTCCAGCTGCTTAGTGAGTAATTGGAAGTGAGAGCTTATGTATTTTTGTAATGAGCTGACAGCATATTTCCACTCCTTGCCCAAAAGGTTAGCCTAATCAACATGGTCACGCTGTTTCTCTGTTAGTGACAGCTCTCGTCACAATGGCTGTGACAAAACAAAACGTCAAGCGGCGGACAGATGTGTGTGTGTGTTTTGGGTGGGCTTCAGCTGCTCCCCCAGCTCTGCATCAACATCACTCCTTCAGTCGGCAGCCTGGACGAGAAGCCCAGCTCGCTTGCTTTGCTTTGGAAGCCCTCTCATCCCCGCCATGATGGATGATTCATACGGATGTGGCATTTGTGTGAATGTGACCTTTAGTATGTGTCACACTGAGCAAGTCCCAAGTTACCCAAGCTATTATTACCTCAGTAAACATTGTAAACATGAGTTTATGGTCTCAATCTCTAGTTTCAAGTCTTCTTCAATACAGCATGATGTTCATTTAGTACATTATGGTCCATTTAGAGTCACACAGACCATAAAGCAGGGGATGCTTTAGGGCGGGGCTACACGCTGATTAATGATCACGTCGTTGTCCGGTCTGGGAGTTGTCCATGTTTTTATCTTCGAATTTGAACTCTCTCACAGCGTGTTTTCAGTTCATGAAAGTTTATTGTAACATTTCGTCACCTAAAAAAGTATTTTTCAGTGTTGGGTGGTACTTGGCTCCACTCTCAAACATGTTGGTGGCGGCCAAAATGCAAAATGCCAAACTGGAGGCTTCAGAACCGGAGTCCACGAAGCAATGGGTGACGTCACAGTGACTTTGCCTACTTCTTGTATACAGTTCATATATCTTACGTGAAGTCATTTTGTTATTTTTCATGTGCCCATGCAACTAAACTACTTTGTTATGTTTTGGATAAGATTTTGGTTTGATTTTGGTGTTACTTTAGTACAAATGTTACATAAGAAATAAGTCAATGTTGACTTCTAGTTTCACACAGAAAACGGGGGTGAAGCCAGCAATCAGGTAAAACCCGCCTGGGCAAGGATTGATAACAATGCGACACATGTGTCCGCTCCAACTTCTTCCCTTTTCGGACTTTGACTCCCTTTACACTATCTCATCTGTTCCAGCTCAAGATTACATGGATTACCTCCCAATCAATTGCATGGCTTATATTCAAATGATAGTGTGTTTCTACGAACAGTGTTTGAGGACAGCCTGGTGCATGGCATGATGGGAAGAATGGTGTCGAGTAGGGCTCTGTCATTCCTCGATCATTCTCCTCTGCTGGATCAGGACCTCTCAGCCTGCCAGCCACAGAGGAATAATCAGTAAACATCACACTTAGGTTCATTGTGAAATGATGTCGTTTTTGTTCAAGATGCAACATGTTGATTCCTGTTCTCAGAACATTCCCACACCACATGACTCAGTCACAGAAACACAAAGTCAACTTCTAATGTGAATCCAAAGAAGCAGAAGCAGCTGTTCTCACAGCTGCTGCTTGTGACTCACTGAGTGAGTTGTGTATCGACTCCACTGACCATCAATATAAGAGCATGTAGTGAGAACACAAAGACGTTAAGTCAGCGTCTCCTTGTTTCTCTCAGCTTTAACATCAAACATGTATCACTTGCTCTGACTGCATCATCTATCGTTCATCTTCTGCTGCATCTTCTCCAGCGCTCTGTTTCATCTCTGTCCATCCTCCAATAACCACCATGATGTCATCAGGTTCGTGCTTGAGTTTTACAGAACGCATGTGTTAGACACTGGGGACTGGGAGTTTGACAGATGTGGACATTTACCAGACAGGAAGGGTCTAATGACAGAGACTATTGAGATGCATTATGGGAGATGGAGGATCCAGGGTCTGTTAGACTGAAAGTCAGCATGTGTTGGCCTCTGCTGAACAGATGGTGACCGTTCATACGCCTGACTCTTGAAAGTCGCTCCACTTTATTTCAAGAACAATACTACATAGCTGTGCCCCTGAAACAGATTTTATAAGAACAAGTTGAATTTTTTAATCTAAATTTGTGAACCCTTAAAATATGGTTATACTTCTCTTCCATTCTGCTCCGTGTTTGGTGTCAAAATCCCGACGTGAATTGTATCCTTCATCACCGACACGCCTCATAACACAGAAGACAGACCCGTTTTTCTCGAAGCACAAACATGTATTCTCTTTCACATCTTTCATTACATTTTCTTCCCTCTGCATCAATTTTTCTCTTCGTGGACATTCTGGGATTATTTGTGGATCTTTTTCAACTCCATCACTTGTTGGAAAACCTCTTTTCGGGCTGTTGCCTCACCTGTCCACCTATTGTGATAGTTTTACTGTCGGCACACAGACAACATGTTGCCGTGAGTGGGTAATAGTGGTGTAACGGGTTGTTGATCCCCCTCACGGTTCGGCACACGTGAACCACGGATGAGCTCCACAGTTTACCTTCACCATCAGTGTGAAATAACATTCAAGTGAGAAACTTTTCAACTTTTCATTTTTTTTCCCGGCGGGCCACATAAGATGAGGTGGCGGGCCGGATTCGGCCTGCGGGCCTTGGGTTTGACACATGTGTTCTGGATGACACTGAAAGCATTGGCGGAGTAGAGTATATGGGGCAACGGACACACTAACAGAATAAAGCTTGTTTGGTTGTATAAGAAAAGAAAAGAATCATTCCATGGGTACACATATCAGTTTCATTCATTGTGTATGGAGCAGCTCCACCTTATACTTGATGACATCACACATTTGAAACTTCCTTCTCTGGTTTCTGGCAGAGAGAGAGAGAGAGAGAGAGAGAGAACTGCATTTTCACAAAGATGCATTGCTTTCCTAGGTGCTGTAAATAATAATGCAATCCTTCACTCAGGTGATTCCAGAAAACTGCTCAGACAGAAGGAAGTCTGGACGCCTGTGACTGTGGCACTATCTGAGGCTCCAGAAGCTCCTGAATGGACCTTGAGCTGAGGTTGTTTGGGATGTTGTTTCCAGGATCCAGAATGAACTTTCACACACAGACACTGGGATGCTGCTTCAGTTACTTATTTTAAAGACACAAATCACAAAACCTGGACAAAAGAAACTCTGTACACTCTCATCATTCACACATCTTTCTGTCTATTTCTGACTCCAACAGTCGGAAGCGACACAGCCCTCCTCCCCTTCATCATAACTAGTGCCTCGTCCTGCTGCTCAGCCCAGAATCTGATCTTCAGCAACTCCCTGCACCAAAACCAGCGCCTAGACTCCAGGAAAGGCTCCTGAACGACGCCCGAACACCTTTGTTCACTCTAAATGAAGTCTCTCCGGATTTTTAAACACCAGAGTGAAGTGAGAAAACGTTCATTTTTTTTATGTGTGAGAGCCATCATATTTAAATCATATGCATCATTGCTGCAGTGCTTCACAACGAAACAACTAATCGCCTTCAAAACAACTTGTGAACGTCCAAGTGTGTTTGTGCTCGATCTGCATGAGCAGTAAGTCGAGCTGTCTGTCATTTTTTGCCGGATTAACCGGGAAATAACCGAGCTGAGAGAGGTGAGAAGGCAAGTGCTACGAGAAGGGTCCTGTCTTATGAATCTGTAACTCAAGCTGATGGGGCTACGTGGGAGATCAGCTTTGGCCGAGGGCTTCACGGATCAGAGCCTATCTGCTGCGCTCCCTCCGGGCCGACACCGCCGAACGCAAACCCCGAGCCCTCTATCTCCACAAGGGGTTGGGCGGGCACATGAGAGGTCAGCGCGGACTGCTTACGGAGGTGTTCCATTTAAAAACAATTTCCCCCTGACCTGCTGAAAGTTGGTTTGGGAAGCCCTCCTCTGCCACCTCACCCACAATGCTGTTCCTGACATGCGGCACCGGTGACCCCGTGGTGACCCCCGATGAGGGTTGCGTTCAGTCAGGACCTGCTCTGGGCCTCAGGGGCTGTGAACCGCAAGCAAGAAGGGACGAAATACACTTGTGTCATGAACACCGGAGACCATCCCAGTGCGTGTTGAATATTTCCTGGAGTCATTACAATCACAGCCCCCCCCCCCCCCCCCGTGTGTCCTTGCAGTGATCTGGAGCTCTGCAGCACGGGGCACCAATCCATGCGTGACCATATGTAATATAATCAAAAAGTCAGTGCTGTGTTTTATACAAGCAATCAGAGCCAATCAGTGTGAGCCCAGTGTGTGATGGGAAGTTCCAAAGGGGGGGGGGGCTCAGGGGTTGCTGGGGCCCCTGGCCGAGTGTGTTACTCATCAGTCTCCCAGGCCCGGCGCTCTGTTTGGATTGCTGTGTTTGGATAAAGCAGATTGGTTTGCACTTAACCCTGTAATATATGCAAAACTATTCTCCTGATAATACTCTGTACGTCTGGCCAGTCACCGCCGTGGCAGATGCCGTAAACGTGGCACGGCTTGAAGAAAAATGGCACGTAATAAATTGTGACACGGTCGTCTAACGGGGCACACCTCACACATGTCCCTGTAGACCACCCCAACTCCACAGAAACAAAAAAACTACACACACACACACCGCTAGGACACGAGATATGGCACAATATGCAATCTGCAAGCACAATGTGAGATATGGCTTTAAGCTTTACCGATGCAGGTCAATGGGTCAATTTGAAACTGTGCGTTTACACAAGTCACACATTCGCTTAAAGTGTTATAAGGACAAGTGTGGTGTACTTGTATACGCCCCTTAACATTGTTTAACTCACTTGTGCAAAATATGAGATGGGGAGCAACGGTGCTAACAGCGCTAACAGTACGAACCGATGCAAACGTGCTGACAGCTAACAGGTTTGATCTGAAGGGTTTTTTGGGGAGTTTTTCCTGTTGTGATGCGAGGGTCCTGGGACAGAGGATGTCACAGCTGTAACCTCCATATGAAAGCAGTGCAGAGTAGCAGAGTGAGCTAACCAGTGGGGCACACTCACATGCACTGTTGGAAAATACCACTTAAAGTGGGCGGGTGGGGAGGTGGATGGGTTCAATGAGACCATGAGACCGGAGTTTGACACTGTCTGAGACTTCTGGTAGTTTTGTTGCTTAAACCTGTTAAACTGGACTTAGTTGTTATTTTAAACCTAACTAACTTGTTTTGTAGCATCAGAAGTCCTGCCGAGCGACACGGATAGATGCCAGTCCCTGTACAAACCCATAGATTACATTTCATGGCTGTTTCACGTACTGCCCTGAGCCTGTGTTGGATGTGACAGTATATACAGTGTACTTAGATTTACAGTGAAGATGATCTGCATGATGTGCATGTTATTTATTGACAGGTATTGTGGATGCAGAGTTAAATCGCCTGAAAATGATTATATGGTTATAATGTCTGGTTACCAGAGTGCATCATAGCAGGAGGCTCCATATGTTAGACACCTAAAAGAAAGGCCCACATAAGAAAAACAATATCTGTTTGTGTGCACGCTATATTTATAATATTTTCTGATGTGTAACTGAAAGTGAAACTTATCTTGTCTTTAAGTGGTTCAAATATGTGTTGCTGCTGCCCCTGTCTGTCCACAGCAGTGCTTTGCTCCTATGTTAGTTCTCCTGTCGATTTCTCTAAACTGGGGGCATGACCACCATCTACTGTACATGACTATGGAGAAGTACCTCATACAACACCCTTCAAAACACCATAACTCTCTTTAATAGTCACCACACCGTCTGTTCAGTGGCGGGCCGTGCATTTCATACCTGGGCCTTCACTGCTGCCCTGCAGCTGAAACATCACCTTATAACCACATTGTGGCGCCACAGCTCATTTTTAAGGCTGTAACTATGTACATCTTTGTATTAAACCGTTTGGTACGAGTCGTTTGAATAACGCTCAAACATTTAGAGAATGCAAAAGTCTAAATCCAGGAAAATATAATATTCTCAGCTGGTCTGGCTGTGGGATCCACTGGCATTCCGTAATGACAAGCCGTGACCCAAAGAGAGTATCATAGGATTTTACTTTCACAACTTGAACATTGAACATACTGCTCTGCAGTGTCTTTCCTACTCTCAGCACTCTCTGTCATGGTGCAGCTCACTTGGTCAGAATGCTCATATTTGATTGGCTGAGCTGCATCACGTGATGTGATTCACTACCCATCAGCCTCTGTTGGCTGTTAAGTTTCGTTTCACGATAGTCACGTGCTCGCCCACTGACCAATCACAGCACACTCTGCACCTCGCGGGAAAGCTACACATGGACACTGAGCGGCACGTAATGCTGACGTCATTATAGGCCGGCTAGCAGGTGCTGACACGTCAAAGAATACGCCCAACATGTCAAACTAAAGATCTGATTGGTTGAACACTATGACAATCAACAATATCGTCCCTGCAGCAGTGTGGCCATTTTAATACTCATCATCTTTAGCCCCGTATCAAACAGGGAGAAATCAAATGCAGAAATTACAGCATGTTGGGAAAAACAATCCCTTCTCTTTCTTTATAATAATAATGTCATCACTAATATGATGACCAGATGCCATAGATCATGAGGAGATGATCCCCTGGAGAAAGACATCTAAGAGCTCTATACCAACAATCATCACACTCATCTTCAGGAACGTCACAGAGCTGGAAGAGATTCTGGTGGTGTCTTTAAAATAAATCATTTAGTATTGTTTGGTTCACACCCAATGGAAGAATACAGTAATATTATATCATGTGTTGTATTGACTGGGAAAGGACTGTATATTTTTACTGTGGTTCATTAAAAGTTGTGGCCACCAGGGGGCATCGATCAGAATGCACTCCAGACAAGATATTCCTTTGAGAGGTTTATTGACAATAGTCAAACAAGCAATTGTGTGTGTTTTGGTTGTTTGCACACACACAGTCTTGAAAGTCAAACTCCGGAAAGCAACATAAACTCGCATCTATTTAAAGACACGGCCGTCATTTCGTGCCGCCACTCTCGTTCAAGCCTTTTCACAAACTCAATGCCGTTAATATTAGTCCGCGAGCAGCTGACTGCCGTCCTCTTCCACAAGGGGCATAGTGCGGTTCCTGCTCGGCTGCTTCTCTGAAACCCGTCTGAGGTCGTCCTTCGTCACATCATGCCTATCATATCTCTTATATTCTAAGCATATGGGGATTGTTCTCTCATGGCTCATACTACCATCTCGTCATTTCATTGGGGGATTATTATGTGATTGTGATTATGCGATAGCTTATAGCAGGGGTCTCAAACTCCCGGCCCGTGGGCCAAATTCGGCCCGCCACGTCATTTTATGTGGCCCGCGAATCCGCAGGCAAAAATAAAAAAAGTTTAAAAAAAAGAAAAAAGATTTTTTAAGTTAGACTTGATAATAAAAATAACCCCATAGTCGAAATTATGAGATAGAAAGTCAAAACTCTATGATAGAAAGTCAAAATTCTGAGATTGAAACTCAAAATTAAAATGTCAAAATGCAGCTCTTTGTATTGTGAGTACATTGAAGACTACTTTAAACGTGGCTTTAAAACACATGAAATACTTCATGTGGGATTGTGCAAACGCACCCTTGAAAGGATTTTAAGCTTTGAACAAAGTTATTGTAATAACTTGTGTTTGATATTTGTCTTTGATATTTTCTTTAATAGTTTGATCTTTGATAGAGTAATGTGGGTTTCTTAACCCTAAATTAAAAGGATTTAAGTTATAATAACAGAAATGTGCTGAAATATATTTTTACATTTATATAACTGCATGTACAATATTTGTACACTTCAATAAACAATAATCAAATGCAGAGAGTTATTTAACAATATGTTACGAGTATGGGGGCGACCATGGCTCATCGGGTAGGCAGGGTTGTCCGGTGTCCACAAGGTTGGCGGTTCAATCCTTGGTGACTACATGTTCTGTGCCGCAGTGTTCCTGAGCAAGATACTAAACCCCCGACTGCTCCCCGGGCGCCTGTCATTGGCAGCCCACTGCTCCCTACATAGGGTTGGGTCAAATGCAGAGAACTGGGTGTCTTGTGGCTCACTGGGTTAAGAGGGTTGTCTGGTAACCGCAGGGTCAAAGGTTCAATCCCCGACTGGGACGTGTCACGTGTCGAAGTGTCCCTGAGCAATACACTGAACCCCCGCTCCCCGGGTGCCTATCATTGGCAGCCCACTGCTCCCTATATACAGGGATGGGTCAAATGCAGAAGTCAAATTTTGTGTATGTGACAATAAAAATGGTTTCTTCTTACATTTACAACCACTTACCATTGTGGGCGACCATGATGCTGATGTGGCCCGGAGCGAAAATGAGTTTGAAACCACTGGCTTATAGCTAATAACAGTCCTACATGTATCACTGTGAACAGAGGCTGGTGAGATGTACTTACAGTAGTAGGCCTACGGGTGCAGTCAGCGTGGGAACATGTCAGATCTGTGTCTCCTGTATCTCAGCAGCAGACGCTGCTGTTGATCTGCTTCAGTGCACAGCTGATGCTCTCCTGATGACTCCTTCAGAGGAGAAGCTGCTCGTGTTGTACAGAATGAAGAACACCAGCAGAGGGCAGCAGCTGACTTTGGGTGACTGAAGCTGTGAACAGTCAAACAACAGCTACTATCACAGTCAACTGATACAAAGATCTGTTCAATTAAACATGAGGTTAAATGGAGATTAATAGACCAAAACGGACTACTTCATGAATCATTGTAATAACAATAGAAGCAGGGTAACAGTAGTATGAGATGATCTCATGTGTAATGGGACAGTAATGGGAGATCATGGTGTGTTTTTCTGTTCAAAGATCTTTAAAATGTAATTCTATGGTCTTTATTACTCATCTGAGTGAACAATAAGCAGAGGGCATGTTATCACTGTAGTGCTGCAGATATTAGCTTCTCATTGTTCTGTGCGGGGATGAGCCAGAGGCAGCCTTCCAGAGTCCTGTATGATCCACCGCTAACAACAGCCAGTGTGATTGGCTTCAACTTGTTCAGCCTCAGAGAAGAAAACGGTTTGATTTCTGGAGAACAAGTCTCAAGCTGTGTCATTCCCTGTGAGGATGATCTGCTATGTTACAGTAGTGGGCGGACATGGCAGGCTAGTTGCTATGGAAACCAATTGCTCCTTGACTCACTTAATACCGTCCTCTGTGAAATGAAGTTTCAGATTATCTGTATAACAACATCTTACAGTCTACACAGATCATTTCTTAAAATGATTTGACCATCTGCTCCAAGATGGATAAAGAATCCAAAATTCAGATCATCTTTTGCCTCCACATGGCGACGGCTGAGTCGGGAGCGCACAGCTAACAGTGCTAACAGCTAACAGTACTAACAGCGCTAACAAGGACAACAGTGCTGACAGAGCTCACAGTGTTTATCTGAGGGGACAAGCTCGGATTTCAACACACACACCTTCCATAACAAGTGTGGAAGCGTTTTCTTCTTTCAAATTGCTTTCATTCACAAAAACAAACAACAAAGACGAGCTTGTGGCAAAAGTTACCACGGTCCAGACCAAGGTGTTCACTTCCAATTCACACAAACATACCGATAACACTTCCACATGCAGTAGATGTGGGTAGTTGAGTGTATATTTTTTGCCCTTCTCCCCACTCTGATTTGAATATTTCCCAAGCCAGAGTGCAGTTACATCACACCCTCTTCAGGCTACTCACAGCAGGGAACGAGCGATACATCTCGCCCAATCTACATTTAATAAGGGAAATAGAGATTTCCAGTTGTCAATGAGATGTGTTTGATGTCGAATGAAGAGCAAAATTGAATCACAATGAACTGTCTAACTTCCAAATCATGAAGTACTTTCTCATACACACACACACAAAAGCAACCTGGATATACACACCCTACGGATAGATTAGTTGAAGTTACAACTTGTCCACAGCATGCTAAGAAGAAACTGGAGACAAAGACGCATTGCCAATGAAAAGGATCTCATATTACGCTGACATGCCAAGGTAAGTATGGTCCAACTTAGTCATGAGAGTGCAGCTCAGTACAGCTTCAATGGCATCTCTGTCGAGGAGGAAACTAAACGGAATGACTTTCCTTGGATGGTCCTTCACCAAGCCACCGTAGAAACTGCAGTGTTCATCACAAACAATATACCACAGATTTAGCTTTTCATTCTTTTTTTTCATTTGTCTTGTGGGTTCTGCTGGAGAAAAAAAAAGGAGCATACAGAGTAGAAAGGGCTCCCCTGAGGAGAAGCTACGGCAGTGGTGGGCCGTGCATTTTATGCTGCGTTCATCCGCGAATTATTCGGAAAATGCAGAAGCTTAAATTGTGGTAAATGTAATGTTTTCGGTGGAGACACTGGTCTGTCCGTCTGTTTTGCTTCCGTCTGGAAGCAAAACAAAACACAACTGAGGCCCGTGTGTTCTGTGAGGCTATGCTAAACTAGCTTAGGAAGGAAAACAACACGCACAAACTCACGCTACATTCTCCCCGCAGCGTTTAGCTGTTCCCTACTGATTCAAACATGGCTAAGCAATGGCCACACAATCCCCATTTCTCCAGACCATCATTCTTGTTTGTAAAAGAAAACAGCCCAAACTGATTCAATTATCCGGACCCTAACCCCACGCAGGACGGGATGCTTCGTGATTAACGGACAATGCATATGGTCAAAATCGATGTAATTAACGCAATGACAAGAGCGAACTCACAAGAACCGTCACACATATTCACAACAAAGCATGACAAAACAATCCAGCAACGCTCACATTAAAGAGCAAGGGCCATTCAAATATTATTTACATCAGGGAACAATATATAATATACATATCTAATATCCATAAACGACACGATAGGCAAAATTAACACACTGCAGATGTAAAGAAAACAAAAGCAGTTTCACTTACCAAATGCTGTTCTATTTAAATACAAAGTCCATCTTTGTTTACAAAGAGTCCAATAACGCGGCTGTGCAGTACATCCGTGCGTTTCAGTTCCAGCAAGAGGTCCTTTTCAGTATTTCCCTATTCTTCTTAACTCTGGCCTGGCCCCACCTTGAGCCACACAAAAATTTTAAAAATTTAAAGATTATAATAATAATAAATTATACAAATTGTCAATATTTGTGCGTTTGAACTGTGAAATGTACCCAGTAATATGTGTAAAATATGATATCTGCGCAAAATATATGCTTTCCTGCTCTCTGCCTGTGTGCTCGTCTGCTCGTCCTCTCCGCCTGTGTGTAGACACGTCTGAGAACGCGCAGCTAGTGGGGCCAAATCGCTTTGGCCCAAAAGAGGCGGGTCTATAAAGCAGTTTAGCCAATTGCTGATTCAAGATATAAATGAGTGACATACAATTCAGCCAATCAGCGCCCTCAAATAGATTCAGTGTGGGGCCAAAAAGATTTGGCCCCCCTAGCTGCGTGTTCTCGTCAGGAGAAGTCTCTACAGGCAAGCGCCAGCGCGAGCACTACTCCTCCAAGACCCGTTTGAGAGGAGAACTTTGGCGGAGATTCTGCAGCCAAAGAGCTGATATCAGATCAGCCTGACCTCACAATCAGACAACAGACTAGCGGGAAAGGGAAGCAGTACATGCGAAGCTTCTGTACTAGCTGTACACCAGACAGGTTTGGCTAGCTGGATGACGTCATGCTAATCATTTATTTAGCTTTTTAAAACAACGGGGACAGATCCAGCACGGACAGTTACGGGAGTGAGGGATGAGGAAGTAAGGAGACATGAGAACACCAGGGTAGGGAGTGAGGGATGAGGAAGTAAGGAAACATGAGAACACCAGGGTAGGGAGTGAGGGATGAGGAAGTAAGGCAACATGAGAACACCAGGGTAGGGAGTGAGGGATGAGGAAGTAAGGAAACATGAGAACACCAGGGTAGGGAGTGAGGGATGAGGAGGTAAGGAGACATGAGAACACCAGGATAGGGAGTGAGGGATGAGGAAGTAAGAATACATGAGAACACCAGGGTAGGGAGTGAGGGATGAGGAGGTCTTCTTCTTTTCATTTCACTGAAGTGTGATGGTTATATGACAGTTTACCATTTCTTTACACAGTCCTTTGCATTTTCATTGAACACTGCAAGGTCTTTTGAGTTGCAAGGGTTGGGTAGTAGAGGACAGACAAGGCAATGCTCCATAGTATGGTCTGCTTCTCCACATTCACATGTGGTTGGGCCAGCCTTGTAGCCCCATCTGACCAGAGCAGCTTTTGATCGTCCCGTTCTTGTTCTGAGGCGGTTTAGTGTTTTCCATTGAGCCCATGGTGCTTCTAGGCCAGGGGGAAGGTTTTCAGTGGGCGGTATTTCCATGACAGTTGGAGGGTCATTCTCAAGCTTTTCCCTCCAGAGTTGGAGTCTGGTTTCTTCCCGAGACTTTATTAGGGGCTGGACATGGCTGAGAAAGCTTCTTCTCGATTTTAGCCGTTGGGCCGGAGGGTGACATCCATGGAGGAGATGGCGTTCATCACTAGTAGATTTTGTTTTCTCGACTCGGCTGGCAACTTCCCGTCTAATATCAGCAGGGGCAATGCCAACGAGGAGGTGACGGTTGCTTGTGTTGGTGGGTTTCAAGCAGCCAGTGATCAGGCAGGTGTTGTTTAGTGCTGGATCAAGTTTCTTGGCATGGGTTGACCTCTCCCAAACTGGACATGCATATTCCGCAGAGGAATAGCACAGGGCCAGGGCAGTAGATCTTAATGTGTGTGCTGTGGCTCCCCATTTGGAGTTGGTCAGTTTCCGTAGGATGTTGTTTCGGGAACCGACTTTGGATTTTATGTTGTTGATGTGCTCCTTAAAGGAGAGAGTATGGTCCAGGGTTACTCCAAGGTAGACAGGGTGAGTACAGTGCTCAAGTGGTGTTCCAGACCATTTGATGTTAAGTGGTCGGTTGGCTTCACGGTTCCTGAGATGGAAGGAGCAGACTTGGGTCTTTGCAGGGTTGGCATGTAGGTGGTTGCGCTCGTAATAGAGTAGTAGCTCCTCTAGAGCTGTGGTGAGGTTTAATTCTACTGCTTCGAACGGATTCTCTTGGGATGTTACACAAAGATCGTCTGCATAGATGAAACGCTCAGTGTTCTGGTCCATTGGCTGGTCGTTGGTGTAGATGTTATACAGTAGTGGGGCCAGCACACTACCTTGAGGTAGGCCATTCCGTTGTTGTCGCCAGCGACTCTGCTTGTTATTCAGGACAACAAAGAAGCACCTGTCTTTCAGAAGGGCTCCAATGAGGTCTGTGAGTGCCAGGTCTTTTGTCAACTCCAAGATATTTTTTAGGAGGAGGTGGTGGTTCACAGTGTCATATGCGGCAGATTTGCCAGGTTGGAATCTGTCTTGTTGAGGTATGATGGCTGGTTCAGCAACAGGGGCAAGTCTGTTGAGGATCAAGCACTCAAACAGCTTGTAGAGGTGGCATAGCAGAGAGATTTGGCGGAAGCTCTTTGCATGTGTTGGGTCTTTGCCTGGTTTGAGAAGGGCAATAATCCTGGTTTTCCTCCAGATTTCTGGGATGTTTTTTGTCAGCATGCACTTATTCATCAGCTCGAGGATCCATTTCCTCATCAGAGGTCCAAAATGCTTGATCTCTTCAGTGAAAATGTTATCCAGTCCGATGGCTTTGCCAGTTTTTAGGGTGTTGATGCTGATATTGAGCTCTTCAGGGGAAAACGCCTTGGTCAGTCCCATGGTTTGGGCGTGCTTTACTCGATCTATCCTTGCTCGATCTATCCATGGTCTTGGCTGTTTAGTGGTGGGTTTTCCATTGATGAGGAGGTAAGGAAACATGAGAACACCAGGGTAGGGAGTGAGGGATGAGGAAGTAAGCAGACATGAGAACACCAGGGTAGGGAGTGAGGGATGAGGAGGTAAGGAAACATGAGAACACCAGGACACACATGGAGAACTCTGTCAAGCTACATATTAGACAAAGTGAACATCTTTTCTTCTACATAGTTGTCCTCAGTCTCATCTGCTTAACTTGGTCATGGAGGCATCAACATGTAATAGAGATGTTAAATTAACAGTGTAAACTCATCATAGCTTAATTTAACATCAGTATTCATAATTACACTTCATGTTTACTTCTCCTGATCTTTACCTCCTATAACAAGGCGACCGGAGGCGCACTGGGTTAAGAGGTTGTCTGGGAACCGGAAGGTCAACGGTTCGATCCCTGACTGGGACGTGTCACGTGTCGAAGTGTACCTGAGCAATACACTGAACCCCCGGCTCCCCGGGCGCCGATCAACGGCAGCCCACTGCTCCCTATATACAGCAGTCAAATTTCTTGTAAATGTATTTGACAATAAAAATGGTTTCTTCTTTCTTCAAGGTCCATAGGGGCATCTCAATACATACACATGCTATATTATATTTCATGTCATCTATATATGTGTATGTGTGTTTTATATTATACAGAATATTATTATATGATGTATATATATGTATATATATATATATATATATATATATACTGTACATGTATATTATACTGAATTCCCTGTGAGGGTGACATTAATAAGATGTCCTGATGTGTTTATCAAAGTGTTATTTACTGATTTTTTTCGTGTTGGAATAAATGTTAAATATTTAACTGCAAAGTAGTAATGCGTGTTTGATACCTTCATTTTTTTGCATTAAATCATTCTGGGATGTTTGCTGAAATTGATAGGATGGCCCTACCTAGACCATGTTCCACCAGCCGCCACTGGGTCCAACTGCTCACTTGGCACAACATTGTGTGTGTCTCTTGTTTATTTGTATACGCTGAGAAGTTTTTCTGTAATTAGCATCAGCATGAAACACAGACAAACTTACTTGACGGACTTCTATCAAAAGCAGATGTTTAGAGAGAAGCAGGAAATAATTCATTCCAACACACTGGCGACAGGAAGCAGAAAGGAATGCATTCTGCACAATCCACTCCGTCCAAATGAGTCTCCAGGGGAATCAAAAGCAGAAAACACGTAGTTAGACAATACAGGCTAACGACAGCATCCATTACACATCACATCACAGAGAGGATGGTGTACCTCGGGGACTTCACATTGTTGCTGTTTACGGGATGTCTTGACTCTCAGTGGATGTGGAAAGAAGAACAAGCTATGAGTGTACTAACGAGGTGAATTACTCCGCTTTAGAGACAGTGAGGGATTAGGGAACGGACCTACCGGCACAGGGCCCACGTTGTCAGGAAAGTTAATCAAATGACTAGAAAAGAGACATGAAGCAACAGCAGAGCATTACAACTACAAAATGACTACAAAGACATTACCAGAAAAAGACAGTAAATAAAGTAGAAGGAGCAGTTCATAGGTTGATACCTGGCTGCCACTAAAACAGGCAAAGGGTTGTTTGTTACCCCCTGGCATTTTGAAATGCATGTTACTCTGTTAAAATGAATCCCTTACATCTCTCACTTCATGACTTTACTAAAATGTGTGTATTAATCATCGAGTGAATGTTGGAGGCTGTGGGAAAAAATAAATCATTTCTACCTTAAAGTGCAGGTGTGTGCTCCTAACGTCAGGGACACACATCACACCAACGAGCAGTTCATTGGGGAAGGATTAAAAACAATGAGCTAATGTTAGCTGATGCTCCTCTTCATGTGCATGGTTCAAATGGTTATACACTTCATGAAGGAATATAAAAATGCTCTTAACTTCTTTTATCTGCAATAAGGCACAGTTGTAAAATTAATAAACTTCATAAACACGATTTTAAAAACTTGTAGATAAATGTTGTTTGTCTGGGTGGTGTTGGAATGTTAGCGGTTCTCGTGTTTCACTACCAATAATATGACGCAAAATGGCAACTTAAGACAGACAGGCTACACAATGATGCTCCTCTATGGACCTCTGTACCCATGGTGCCTTTAGGTAGTTCGCTGATTCTTCATCTAATTCTTTCCTCTGCTGTGATGTCACTGTCAGCCTCTCTGTAAATGTGCACTGGTGCTCCTCTAGGTGGCACTACTGCGTCACACTTCCACACATCCCTCCCAGGACACACACTTGACGGTACATTTCCTGCACTCCCTGCTGAGCCCTTTACCTTCCGTAGCTTTATTTCCCCTTCCTGCGCCTCCCTCAGATCTCTCTCTTCAGTGGGGTTTAATTGCAGTAATCTCCAGTAGAACGAGGGGCATTACAACTAGTGAGGCCTGTGACAGCTGCTGAGTGTGTGAACACACTCGCTCTCACAGAGGAACCAGCTCTGCACCCTCCCATGGAGGCAGGGCCACAAACCCAGCTGCTTCTACAAACATCACCTCTAATGAGTGGAAGGTGGTCGTGGTTTTACCGTGATCAGTGGTCCGACTGACCACTGATCACTACGATGACTTCTGAGACATTTATGATGATTCTGCCCCGACAGGAAAGTAAAGGTTATTGGTTAAGTAGAAGTGGAGTATTATCAGTCAAATGCTCTTATTATGGAGGAGGAATGACTCCGATTATTGTTAAGTTAATTGTGAGATTATTATCGGGTTAAAAGCAGAGGTCAGATTTAATGTATGTACATGAAGAATGTGATAAAGTACTTGACCGTACTTCTATTGTCTTTTCTCGTCTTCTGACTTTAACACTACATGTCATCATTCACCCATTCATCCATTCACATCCATTCATTGACTGATGACAGGGCTACCATGCAAGGTGCCACCTGCTAAATATCCGTACCCATTCACACACTGCTGCACATCCTTCAGGAGCAACTTGGTGTTAAGGACACATCGACACGGACAAGAGGACCCGCTGACCGAGCCTCCAGTCTTCTGACTGAAAGGCGACCCGCTCTGCTTCTGAGCCTCGATCACAGCGGCATGAAGCGCACCATGGGCTGCATTCAGTCACAATCCTGCACCTTCCCGCAGGTTTGTGAGGTGTGGATGTGTTCATTTGTAATGTAGAAACAATCAGAAAATAACACTTTAATCTTCTGATTCGCTGCTTTGTTTTTAGTAATGCCCGTCCCAAATATAACAAGTTGTTCATAAATGTATCAGCTGTGACGGGAAAAAGCTGAAACATTGATTTCTTCTCCCTTCACGTGCAGTGATGTTTAGCTCCAACTCATTGACCTGCAGTCTGATGCAGTACTACAGAGCACTTTAAGTCAGTATCACTGCTGGATTTGTATTCTTCTCTCAAAGAAGAGAACTTTAAACACATGAGGAGGCATGCTCAGAAGATGTTGGTTCTCTTTGGATCTACCTACATCTGTGAACAAACATTCTCTGTGATGAAGTTGAACAAATCCAGATCCAGATCCTCTCTCACTGACATCAGCTGTCAGCTGTCCTTCACAGCTCACCTCACACATTCAGCCTGACTTCAGTCACTCGTTCAAGCCCAACAAAGACTAGATTTCCCGCACTGAACTGAAAAACTGAAAATTAGGTCATTTGTATAGTAATAAAAGTACTAATTTTGCAAAAACATGATCCCCGTCAGTGTTCTGCTATTATATATGGATATTACAAATGTATATGAGTTTGGATTATTCCTGCTGCAGATGTTGTAGGTGGAGCTCATTTTAACTATTTTATACTCTGTTGTTCAGTTTGGGTAGTTAGAAAAGGTTTGAAAAATTATAATGTGCAAAGTAACTCGTAACTAAAGCTGTTAGACAAATGTAGTGGAGTAAAAAGTACAATATTTCCCTCTGAGATGTAGTGGAGTAGAAGTACAAAGTTGAATAAAATACAAATACTCAAGTAAAGTACCTTGAATTTGTACATAAGTACAGTACTTAAGCAAATATACTAGTTACATTCCACCACTGATCATAACATTTACTCTTACAGCTCACAGCTCATCAACACGAAACAACATACTGCTTTTTATAAAGAGGTGGAATAATATAGAGCAGGATTGAGTTCAGTCTATTGGTCCGGCCCTCCACAGCAGTCCCTGTTTCTCATGCGGCCCCTTGGCAACAATAATTGCCCCCCCTGCTCTAGAATGAGTAGAATGCTCAAATACCAATCCCTAGCAGCAGGCCTTGTAGACATATGGAGAAGCAAGTTTCCGAGGAGCAGGGATTTCACCTTCTCTTCAAGCAGACATACGTCCTATTCAAGGATTGATTATTTATTTACCACCAAGACAGATCTACCCAGGACAGTGGATATTGAGATTCTGCCTAGAACTATATCCGACCACGCACCTGTGGCACTAAAATGGGATATAGTGCCAAAGACCAACATCTAAACAATGGAGACTTAATGCATCTCTCCTTCATGATAAAGAATTGACCTCCTTTGTCACAGCAGAACTCAAGGAATACTTGGATATCAATACCTCGGCCGAAACGTCATCTCTTATATTGTGGGATTGTGCCAAAGCATACATCAGAGGCCGTATTATTTCATTTACTTCTGCTGGGAAAAGAGGAAAAGAGGCTAAACAGAGAGAATTGGAAGATAAAATAAAAGACGTGGAACATAAACATAAACAATCTACGTCGGCCAGTCTCCTAAAAGACCTAAACACAACCCGGAGAGAACTCAACAGCCTATTATCAGATACAATGAGGGAAGTTTAAGATTCACAAACCAAAGATACTATGAACATGGTAACAAGGCAAGCAGATTATTAGCATTTCGATTAAGAAATCAGCAATCATCTAATACGGTACAGAAAATCAAATCAAAAGAAACATTTGTTACAAAACCAGATCAAATAGCAGAATCCTTTGCAGAGTTTTACGAATCTTTATACAAAAACACGGATACCTGGTCTGATGATGCAACACTTAGAGTTCCTAAATCCTATAAAGTTAACTGAACTGACAGAATCAGCAGCTAATTAGATAAGCCGATTGAGGAATGGGAGATCAAGCAGGTGTCTTCAACGATCAAAAATAATAAAAGCCCAGGACCAGATGGATATATTAATGAATTTTATAAAACCTTCAAGGATATGTTATCACCACTGTTGCTAAAAGCATACCACCATGCATTAGAATCTAAAACGATGGCACCGTGTTGGACTGAGGCAACTAGAGTGGTAATTCATAAAGAAGGTAAAGACCCCACAGAGTGCCAATCCGAACGACCGATATCACTGCTGAACGGGGACCTGCGCATTCTAACGGCAATCTTAGCAAGAAGAGTTCATCATGTAATAACTGGAATCATCCATCCTGATCAGACGGGATTCATCACTGGAAGATACTATGGTGATAACTTACGACGCTTATTAAACATAATATCCCATCAAAAAGAAGAGAAAACAGAAGCAATGATTTTGTCCCTAGATGCTCAAAAAGCATTTGACCGGGTATCATGGCAATATTTATTCCAAACACTAAAACGGTTCAAATTTGGCCCCAACTTTTTAAATTGGATACAAACATTATATTCATCAGCGCAGGCAGATGTTAGAGTCAATGGACATAGATCACAAAGATTCACATTGGAACGCGGCTGCAGACAAGGCTGCCCTTTATAACCCTGCTGTTTGCAATTAGTATCGAACCCTTGGCCCAGCTCATCCGAGATGACAGCAAAATAAAAGGAACTATACTACATAAAGAATAACATAAATTATCTCTTTACGCTGATGATGTATAATTATATCTGAAGCAGCCTGCATCAACAATACCACATCTAAAGGAACTCATCTCAAAGTATGGATACTACTCAGGATACAAGGTAAATGTGGAGAAAACAGAAGCTATGGATATCAACGGTAACATCTCAAGAAGCGTAAAACTCCAAAGTGGATTTAAATGGCCAAAAGACGGTATAAAATACCTTGGCATATACATCCCCCCCATCCTTACAGAATTTGTACGAGGCCAATTATAGTAAATAATTCGGTGCATTGATAGTGACCTGGAACGATGGTCGACGCTCCCTCTGTCCCTGTTCGGTCGTGTTGAAAGTATTCGCATGAATGTTCTGCCCAGACTTCTCTACTTATATCAGATGCTACCAATAGAAATTCCAAAACCAATTTTTGATAACCTGGATAAAATAATTTCCAAATGTATCTGCCAAAAAAAGCGTCCTAGAATTAGACTTAAAACCTTACAGCTATCTAAGCTAAATGGAGGCCTTAAACTTCCAAACTTCAAATATTACTTCTGGTCTGCACAAATGAAACCTTTGATAGCGTGGATTTAGAATAACACAATCGCTGGCTTAATATTGGCTTAATATTGAGAAAAATGTATGCCCAGAGCCCTTACAAATTTTGCCTTTTTTAGATGCGCCCATAAAAGAACTGGCAGAGTGGACTAAGATCACTCTTAAAATCTGGAACAAAATACAGACATCTTTTGGGCTTCCGAAGTTAACTTCTTTATTAACAAGTATTGGATCTATGAAGACCTTCACACCTGACAATCTAGACACGGGCTTTAGAAAGTGGTCAGACATGGGACTGGTTTACCTCCACCAGCTATTTAATGAGGACAACCTCAAGACATTCAAGCAGCTGAAAGTGGATTTTGATCTCCCCAAAACAGAGTTCTTCAGATACCTACAATTGAGGACTTTTCTAACAACACACAAAGACTGGGGAAAGTTTGTGAAACATACGCCTATAGAAAGGTTTTTAATAGAACTACAGATGGGGAACGAAGATAAGAAAACAATAAGTAAACTATATAACGTATTTCTATCTATGAATCTACATAATTCCCTACTGATAAAGCAGAGATGGGAGGCGGAAATGAACAGGATCATACCACATAATACCTGGGAGGAAATACGCACAGAGGCACACCTAGTTTCAAACTCAAACACCCGGAGAGAATTTAAATGGAAAATAATCACCAGATTCTTCAGAACACCAGAAATAGTAGCCAAGATGGGCCCAACACATTCCAACTTGTGTTGGCGGAACTGTGGAACACGTGCAGCCAATCACACACATATATTCTGGCTATGCCCTCAGTTAAATGCAATATATGTGATGTCCCATCACAGCAACTTAAAGCATATTGGACAATTTCACGGCGTGTAATGGTATAAAAGATGATATTTACACCTCTTTACACCTGGAATTAACATCTGTCTCATATACAGAACCTTGATATGATTTAACTTGATTACATTTACACCTGGTATTAATATGTGTCCAGTGGCCATAGAGAGATCCGATCACTGTCTGAAAGGGCTGAGCGGAGGCCTCCTGAGGCTGCATTGCACATAGCCTTGCAGCTGGGCACAACCAGAGAGCGTAATTCCCCCGAAACATCAGCCTCAAAACGCCGTCGTTTAGGGGGAGGTTGGGGTACGTTCACATGTATTACATAGAGGGGCGCGGACAGCAGACCTTCGGCCTTTCTCAATACCAAGTACAGCAATTATGGACTTCTGTACTTTGGAGTATAGACATGGGAGTTTGGACCAGACTCCCAAGAACAGGAGGACGCAAGGTTGGCGGTTCGATTCTTGGCTACAACGTGTCCTGTGGTGAAGTGTCCCTGAGCAAGACACTGAACCCCTAACTACTCCCCGGACGCTGCTCAGGGGCAGCCCACTGCTCCCTGTTGGGATTGTCACAATCAGGCTTTGCCTTGTGTGTTTTGTGTGTGTTTTTCTGTAGCTCCTCACTTCCTTCACCTGTCCCTAATCAGTTCATTCAGTGCACCTGCCAGTCACACTCACCTCATCAGCACAACTCTCCTCACCTGTTCTAGTCACTATTTAAACCCCTGTCTTTCACTCACTCACTGCCAGATCATTGTTTGTTTTCTACCTACCTGCCCGTTTTGCTTGTCCTGTTCCCGGTTTCCCCATCTGCTTGTTTTGCCTTGTCCTGCCAGATTTCCCCCCTCGTCTCTTGTTTTGTCCTTGGATTCACTGTTTGTGTTTGGATTATTCATTAAAACCCTTTTTGCACTACACCTGACTGTCTGCGCTTGAGTCCTCATCATGCCCCGTGACAGGGATGGGTTAAATTTAAATGCAGAGAATAAATTTCCCGACTGCGGGACTAATAAGGGATTGTTCTCTTCTCTTCTCGAATTACTGGACATGAATATAACATCACTAATATATGATCAGCATTGCGTGTGTTGAGTAGTTTGTTCCATCACTTCAGTCACTATTGTTTGCTGCTGAAAGCCTCCCTCTGCATCTCCAGCCGACATTTTCAAATTGACCTTCATTCTGTTTGGGGTTCCAATATATGAGGTTGTGCTATAATAACATTCCCGACACTCGTGCGTTTGTTGAGTGAATGACTGAATAAGATTGGCCCTTCAGTCCCGCAAATAAACAATGACAAATTAATTACTGTAAATGAAAGCCGAGGAGACGAGCCGAGTGGCTCAAAGTTTATTCCCCGTCAAATGACTGTCCTGCCGTGTTCCTCATTACTGATCCTGCACCAGTCTGCCCTCTCGCTCTCTCTGATTGTCTGCCGGATCGTTTCCACTAGCACTGGCTGTTGAAGACTGAGGGGGATACTTTATTCTCTGTGGCAGAATGGATTGGCAAATCTGGAGGCCTATTTAAAATAACAGTGAGTTGTCAACTGTAATGGAAGTTAGAATGTGGAGGGAAACACCCTGGGGTCATCAAAGGGCTACTCCACTCTCCAATGCACAGTGTACATCCCAAGTCTCTTAAACTCTTTCCTTCACTTGCGTCCTTTCCTTGCATGTTAGTCCCTTCCCCCAGGGATGCATGGAGAGACGCAAGAAAACCATGCGAGGAGAGAGGAAACGAGAAAATGTTTTTTAAGAGATATGAGACGTAATTTCCTCTAAAGCGTCAAGCGACGTCTGTTTCTTGATCAGCTGTCGGTTGGCTTTAACAGCTGGAGAGAAGTTTGAGAAGTGTCTGTTCACATGATCACTGTACTTAATAATAGTAACTAATAATACTAATAAAGACACACAGTTATCGTCACTGTACTTAATAATAGTAACTAAAAATACTAATATCTAATTAACGCTGCAAGCAGCATTGATCGGGCCCTCGCAGCTTGACGCACGTCGAGGGTACTGGCAGGACTCTGGTTGACACGGCCATGCATTTCTGCGCGCCTGGAAATTGTCAAAATGACACTAGAAATTCATACAAAATTCAAAATGGCTGACTGCCGGTTGGGTTTAGAGCATAGAACCCTGAGACCTTTTTTTAAGTCTACATGTGATACACCTGCTTACCAAATTGTATACACTTAGGTGAAACGTACTGCGAGGTCTGCATCATCGAAATATTGTAGGTGGCGCTATCGAGCCGACTTGCCACTCTGAAGTATTAAAATCACATCAGATAACTACATCAGGATTTTAAATCTGTGTGACAAGTTTGGTTATGTTTTGAGCATTTTTAACCCCTCAAAAACACCTTCGTTTTTCATGACGAAGAATGCGTCGCGACGGCAACAGTTTTTCACGAAACAACAAGCTTTCAGTAACTTTTCATCACAAAGGTCTTTAGATTGTTCTGACAAATTGTAAGTTGATCTGATTATTTCCCTATGAGGAGTTCGTTAAAGTAGAGCGCCTGGAAATTGCAAAAACGACACTAGAAATTCATAAAAAATTCAAAATGGCTGACTTCCGGTTGGGTTTAGAGCATGGCTCCAAGAGACTTTTACTTAAGTCCACATGTAATACATGTGCCTACTCAACAATATCAACAATATCGTCCCCATTCACTTAAAGTGCACATGGATGCACGTGTGAGTCTGCAGGCCTCTGGCTCTGTTCTACCGAGAGACACAGAGGTGAGATCTGATTGGATAAAAGCTCTACTTAAAACAAGCTGCACTGGAAGACAGGAGCTGTGCAATGAGAACATAAGATAATGGGGAAAATATTTTTATAAATTATAATACATGTAGTGTATTTAAGAATAATTATTAAATTATAAAATAGATATAACTTTGTGATTGTTTAGGCCAGCAGAGAAGGCCTTGCAGGCCCTGACGGCCCACCACTGTACAGCAGTATGATTATTTGCCGCTCTGTTACTCATCTGGACATCTTTCTTTTTCTCTTTCATTGCTGTATTTTATTTTATACTTGCCTCTTTAGTTTTGTATCAACCTGTTTTATATTCTCTTTGAGAGCTTATATTCAGTTCCTGTCTAATGACTCTAATTGTACCCCGTGGCTTGATATATAGTTTCCTTTTACTTTGCATAATTGAACACGTGTTGTGCCTCACAGATATCTAAAAGAATGTGAAGTCACTTTACATTTTTCGAAACCTATCCTTACATTCACTCTGTTAAGTGGTGTGTTTTCTTCCCTCCCTTTTGACAAGGTTACTGCTGCTTCTCCAAGCACTGATCTACAAATCAATAGTCCTGAGGAGTGAAATACATTTCAACTGATCAACAGCGCTCATCCAAATGGAAGGCTTTCTCCACGGCCTTGTGGGATAAACTTCCAAACAATTAGTGCTATTACAATACACAGGAGGGATACTCAGAAAAGCAGACGGAGGGTGCATCAAAGCAAAGACAGTCAGTAGCAGCAAACTGACTGCTTTACTAAAGCCTGCAGGAGAGACGAGCTAACATGGCCATGAGAACAGCCTCAGGACCACAACACTAACCCAATCAAATGATCAACCAGCAACAAGAGAACTAGATCACGTACTACTGCACTTCACTCGCAAACCATCTCACCACAGTTACACAGGTTGAGTCACAACTATACTTCGTCACCTCATGCCCCAAATACCAGGCCATGAGAAATGAACACTTCCCCAATATGACAAAGATACAATCTGTTTTTGAAAACATAATATATATAGAGAAACTCCCATATTTACTTGGGGAAATGCCCAACACAGCAAAATGTATCATATCATGTCATCACCTGAGTCGGTGTGACCTGTGAAACACGATATCCTGTGAAACACTAGATCCACTTGATTTTTTTGATTTGAACTGTTTGTTTCTGTGTGTGTGTGTGTGTGTGTGTACACATGTACTGTCATCGATTAGAAAAAGACCACACTTGTTCAGTCATTCTTAACAATATCTTGCACCTTTTTAATAATGCATCATCGTGTATTAGTTGATTTTTATTTTGTATTAAGAAACTGAATGTGCAAAGTAGTCTTACTGGAAACTGATATTGTCACATAAATGTAGTAAGTTAAATGTACAGAAGTTCCCTCTGAGATGAAGTGGAATAGAAATATGAAGTTACATAAAATGGAAATGCTCACGTAAAGTACCTGAAAATTGTACTTAAGTACATTGCTTAAGATGCCTAAATGTACTTAGTTACATTCCACTACTGCTAAAACAAGAGCACAAACTTCTTCATAGATGTAGCTTCTAACTGTAGCTCTCAGACTGCATCAGAATGATGCATTGAACTTTAAAATATAAGCATGCCCCTGGACCCCCTAGGGTCAGATGTCCACCTATCATTGTCTCAAACAATCCTGTTCTCCCTTCAGCGAATGATATCTGGTGTCTGTCAGTCCAACAATGCTCAAGTGCACAACTTCAGGCCCCACTGCTGGAGGTGCAGAAAGCTCTGCAAGATGATTTAGTCCTGAGGAAGGACAAGCCAGTCCCTCTAGTTTCAGTTGCACTTTAATGGAAGTGAAGTCTTGAATCGTCTCACATGTGATACTGCTTGGCATCCCTCGAGGAGAATCTGACAAAATGTGTTTTCCTGCCTCACGCGCACATCCTCATATTTCAATGATATGCAGAGGATTCTGGTGCCCATGGGGAGCTTGTAGTATGTGTTCATGTAACTGAGCATGAAGAGCCTCACAGCATGGCCATCCTGAGAGCTCAGCAGAATTAAGATGTACACTGTGTTCCAGTAATGTGTCATAGATTACTGAAACAAACCCTTTTGGGTTCGGCACTGTTGGAAAAAGGGTCAACATCTGGTCAGTATGAATATCCACAACTGATATCATGGAAGCTCTTGGTTTGCAGTATGGGCACAAAATCACAGTACATAGTGCACACATGATGTCATACCACGAGCACACTTGAATCTATGGCAATCTGTTGATGTATTAGTGCTGGGGGACATCCTGGTTGGTGGAACCCAATATGTGCATAGAAAGAAGTAACCAACCACCTCACTGGTCAGTCAGCTGATTCAATTTCTGCTTGTTTCATGCATTCGGTCATTTCAAAACAAACTTCCATCTTCACAGGAAAGTCAACGTTGAAGCAACAAAACTGCTCAGTTGGGTTTAGCAATAGATTGCGGTTTGAGTTAAAGGGCCATTACTGAAGTTCCCAAGTTACATGACAAAAACATCAACAATGACTTCTTGTTTCACACGGGGAACCAACAGTAGTGTCTTGGCTGAGAGATCGCTGTTTGTTGGAACCATCCGCTGCCTCTACCGCCAACCTAGTATGTGCTTTTGTGGTCTTTATACTTCCTCGTTCATGATTCCACAGATAACACAAGAAAGACTTTCATTGGAAATCTACAAATCACGCCAAGTATTTTTCGTAGGTATTGCTATGAATGCTGAGTGAGACCAGCCTGATCAATGGCAATCTGTTCCGGCATCTGTTGATGTATTAAAATGCTTTGGGACATCCTGGTTGGTGGAACACAATGCAACAACACAATGATAACCTCGGTTCACAGTGACACAGTTTAGTTGAATTCACTGTGAAACCCGTGCAAATAAGACATGAAACCATGCAACTCTCAAAGATAGCTTCACGGTGCTCCTGTGCTATTAGCACCTATTTAAATATAGTAATATTAATATAGCAGTAATCGTAATATGCAGAAATTTGGTGAACACTGTGGTATTTGTTATAAATGTAGCTCAAGCGCAAGTTCAGTCAGGAAGACACTCACTAGTAATCTCTGTATTTCCTCTCCTTGTAATTACTCTATCAGCTGATTGGGGGCGTGCACTTTTAAGTAACCAACCAGATTCGGCAGGCGCGTGATGCGGTTAGGCCCGCAAGTGGTCACGGTTCGGTCATGCACCTCCGAATTCAATCTGGCACGGGTGGTTCTCATGATCAAGTGTATATCACAAATCGTGCACTGATAAAACACTATTGACATGTCTGGGGAGTATAGGAGATGGGCCAATTATTTTGAGAGGCTTCATTTTGAGTAAATGTTTGGCAGCCAAATCCAGTAGTTTACAGGATATTTAACCTTTGTTTCTTTATGATACATTTAATACTTTACTTTTTCCTAACAGGGCTTGGCTAAGGCGATAAGTAGTTTATGAATATGAGGTTACAGATGACTACAATCCCTCCTCGGCATTGTGGAGGTAGGTCATGGCTTGTGTCAGCTAGGCCAACGTTCTATGAGTAACACGCCTCTGTTATTCTTCACAGCCCATGTTGTTGGTACGCCTCTGGTGTTTCAGAGAATGACAACGCATAGAGCAGGGTGCTCAAATTAACTTCAACAAGTCCAGTTTGAGAGAGGTTCCTCATGCAAAGGTCCGGAACATCACGGTCGGTCTAACGTGCGGGATGATTTAGTCCCATATAAATTGAAGTAGCCTAACAGTTGTATCAACGTTGGTTGGTTCGTAGTCAACAGATGATTATTAAATCAAGAAGTTGAAGGAATATGTCATGTAAAGTAAGGGATGCATTCATAGATTAAATTACATAACATAAGCTTTTAAGAACTTTCATCTTAAAAAGATAAAGTACCTCATTTTAGTAAATTAATGCAACTGTATCGTCATGCAGCTTTAAATTCAGTACAATCAGGGTGAAGCGATGTAAATGGAAGTATTACATCGTACGTTGAAGAAGATTGTGTGCAGCAACATTATTTGTTGTTATTAAAACATTTGGTTCAGCTCTATTCCTCTTGTTACATCATAGTTGGGCAGTGAAATCATGTGATAGGATTCTGATTATTGGGCTCGTAGCTCATATCGGTGCCTCTATTATTTTGGATTGAGCGGGTGAGTTTGCTCAAAATATTTTGCTTCACCTGGCTGCTTGGAATAATCATAATAGTCTCTGGACATATGAAACACACTGGGTTAAACTGCATGGGAGGAATTAACTTTTAGGAGTCTGTCCATATTGGTTAAGGCTGATTTATAAATGTCCACATTCTGTGTTTGGGAGGCGGCCATGTGTAATGTCGTAACCCTGCTCCAAGCTATGACTAATACGGAAGGACACGAGGCAGGATGGTAATTTAAAGGTATTTATGATAACATAGTAAAGAGCGGCTACCAATGGTGAGGTGTGACAGTCAGTAACATCAGTAATGTAACGAGAATGCTTGCCTGTTGAAGTGTGGGGCATGGTCAGCGGAAGTAAAAGACCAAATCTTTAAACGGGCAGCACTGGCAGAGAGGAGTTCATGTGCGCAGAAGAGCAATGGAGCAGGGCTGTTATTCCTCAGAGCTCCAGGACCAGGGGCTCTGCAGCCAGTAATCTGCCACAACGGCGCTATTGTGACTCCTGACGGGGACGGTTAAGTGGCAAAACCATACGTGGACATTTATACATAAAGTAGATCAGCTCCATTCAGGCTCATCCCCTAGGGACGCGCTTTTCCTCTCCTGCTCGTTTGACATGGCATCTTCCTTGGCCTAAGATGCACAATCTACCTTGATGATGGGTGCCGCGCTGACCTGTGTGTCAGGTCGCTGTGCGATCACTTGAATGGTGTAAGAAGCTGGTGTTGGGATCTAAAGGAGCGTGTTTGGGTTATCAGCATTTAAGAAACTGAATTCTTGACATCAATAGAATTATTAATGTATGTAACAATTATTAATGATTATTAATAAGAACGGGGCACCACCCTGCGAACAGGGACCAATAACCAAACGATAAAACTAAGTCTCATAATTAGTAGTCACTCATAATGTCAATAGTCTGCGTATGACTATACATTCAGTGACAGTGAAGGTTTTAAGTTCGAGCACAGGCTACTACATACAGTCTTATCAAATACATATGCACAAGTAATCACAGACGACTACTCCTTAAAGTATAACAGAGTTTATTAAATCAAAAGAATAAATGATCAAATCAATTAATATTGCAACCAACAGACGTTATCATACAATTTTATATGCCTAAACTAAAGAATGAATAAAATGGATGAGGGTGTATGTCTGTGTGTGTGTGTGTGTGTATGTGTGTGTGTGGGTCTGTGGGTGAAAAGGAAGGAGAGTCTTACAGCTATTGCTAAAGACTACAAAGATGGCGGCGTCGAGTGACGCGGGCCAAAAGGGGAGGGGCCTTAAGATACTACAGCTAAAAACTACAAAGATGGCGAAGCCAAGTGACCTTTCCCCCTGCTGCCAAGTCGACGTGGTAGGGGGGGGGAAGAGAACTCAGCACACTTCCGGAAACGACCACTCCCATTTCGCACCTCGTTCTTCAACCTTCTTGGGCGACCTTATTCGCAAAGGCAATGCCCGTTATGTATATATCTATACATATTCTTCAGTCTTACTGGGGGGTCATAACACTCTTGCTCTACCCGACTCCGGGTCAGAAACGAGCCTCAAGTGTTCCCCCACCTTTTCGCATACACCTCTAGGGTGCCACAACCTTAGAGGCCCTTTCGAGCACCCTAGCTCGTAAGATCTTTCGTCAACTAAGCCTTGTTCTCCTGCTCTGTCAGCATGATCCACCTCCAGCTTGTTCAACGAAGCCACCGCCTTCTTTCAGCCGAGTCATCGCCCGGGCCTGTCAAGTCGCCAGTGCTGTAGGTAACTGAACTTTACCTGTGCGCCGGACCTGTCTCCATCTCTAATTAGGAGGGTGGGGGGAGGGAGATATCACCAGCCCGCCATGACACACTCCAGAGTGAAACTGTTCGCGACGTTTCCCTGAGTGCTGACGGTAACGTGGGGATATCCGCCCTCACCACTTGAACAGCGCGAGGGGGGTGGGCTCTCTGACAACAGAAACTTAGAGAGATGCACTTCACAGGAAGTACACTCTAATCTCGCCAGTGCCGAAACCAACCGGCAGAATGGCAGCTTACTATTGACTACTAACGTTTAACTGCATGCTTCAACTCACCCTGTAGACATGCACTAACCGCTAACACATCCAACTTCAACCAGAACAGTTGCATGACCTGAAAAACGTTCATTGCGACTGTAAACTGATGCTCCACTCTCATGAACAACTCTTTGCATGCTTTATAGACTCTATCAGAAGTAACCAAAGAAGACATAACCTCTGCCGTAGCAGTCAGATTTAACCCAGGACCTCATCCGAGAAGGCTCAGCTGTCAACAGCTGGAGCAGCGAAAGACCAGCCTAGCTAGTCACACTAGCCGTGCTAACGAAATCTGTAGTCTTGGCAACGCAACTCCAATATCGATAGATTCTAAAACTTAGACACAGGACTCGCTCTAAATCTACCGATTAGAGAGAGATAGACGCACATATCATGTACCAATAGATCCAGAAGCGACAGACGAACTGGATTCCCTCCTATTCATAACACCACGTAGCCAACCTACGACTGCTCCGCCGACGGACTCCAGTCCTGTCTAGGAGTTGAACCAGTGACCACTGTTTGCCCCTCACCTGCTTCTTGTCTTTCTATTCTTTCCTTCTCTCTCTTTTGTGTTTTGTTTTGTTTTATTTGGGTTGTTACTTTCTTTGACACTATGCCGCAATGCTAGATTATCACAACATCATAATAGCGATTGAATTATTTGGGAATAATGTTTTGCTCACCTATGATTTGAATTGTGTATGATCGTAGATGTAGGTAGAAGTAGTTAAAGTCATCTGCCCAGATGCCAATGAACTCTGAACTTGAACACCATGAACTTGACCACTATGAACCTTGAACTCTATGAACACTGAACACTGCCTGTTTTAACCACTGCTTTTGGTCTCAGGAACACTTGGACTGTCTCACCTCTTCAGGTTTCCCCACCACATGGATGCACGTGCCAGCCCTTGGTTTGCTCTAAAGACCGAAGCCAACACCTCGCTCTTCAGACCAAAGGGGGGATGTTGGGGTCTGACCATATGGCTTCAACATGTGCTGTGAACAAAGAGAATCAGGCATTCACTTTGTCAAGCAAAGGTTTCATCCTGATTTGCAGTTTGATGAGAGCAAAGGAATGGCACACTAGGGTGTAAATTTCCCCCCCCCCCCGCAGAGAGCCAAGAGACCCCAGGACCACTGTGGTTCAACCACTGTTCTACAAAACCGCCTGCAATACACACCTCAATGCTTTTTCCAACATTCCCTCCGGGGTAGCAGGAGGCACGCAAACACTCTCTTCGCCCCGGACCTCAAGGCTTTTTCCCTTCGACCTCCGTCGAACAGGGAGCACACAACGTTCTCTTCGCCCGGACCTTCGTCCTGGACACATGAAGACACATCGGCCTCTCCTCCCCCCTCCAGCACCACGCAGGCCACGAGGAAGCAACGGCCTTCTCAAACCCTCAAACCCTCATCAAACCCTGTCAGGTCACAAAGCCATTTCGCTGGACGAAACGACAGTGTTCCACGCCGAGTAAAGGCCCACTCTGCCCGCGATAACGAATCCGCTTCAGCGATCCGTTCTCCGCTTTTTGCTTTTCTGTTGGTGCACACATTCCGGCGAAGGAAAGACGACCAAGCCTCCCTCCTTCACCGACGATTCCCGGTAAGACGCACGGACCACGCCGTCAGCCGAAGTTAGATCACCCTCCCTGCAGCGAGGACAGATCACGTCTGCGTTTCGCTCCAGAGCGAGCTCACGCCAACGGACCGAAGCCGCACCAGCAAACACCGTGCGACACACAGCGCCCGCTGCAAAGCCGCGCCGACCCGCAAGCTGCCCCCCCCCCTTCCTGCCGAGGAAAAAGGACCACTTTGCCACGAACACTTCAACGTTGCAACGAAGCATCGACAAGTAAGATTCTTGGCATCTGGGCGTAGCTTAGCTTAAATTAACTTAAGTTTAATTCAGGCCATTCATTGATACGTTGATATTCCCGTGTTTTTGTGTGTTTAGGTTACTGTCACGTGATACGGAGGTATTGCGCAATCATCACGGAGCAGAGAAGCTCCGCTGTATTTGTGTATTAACTATGACTGTTTGCTTGGGATTTATTTGATTTATTTTCATTTGTTTTATTACACTTCGTGTGGTATTCTCTCCTCATTAAATCAGCTCGGTGAGTGAAGTGTGGAATCTCGGCTATCGTACATAACTGCTGGCAGTTCTACCGACAACAGCACATTGTGTACGATACGGCCAGCGATCCCCATTCTCACTACAACACGGACCGCACGCAGAAGTTTGATTCATGACCCCCACCTTTGCTCTCTTTCTTGTCTCTGCCCCTGGGGAAACCCCGTTCAAACGATCGCCTCACATCACGTGCTGCCCAGGCACACGTGATTACATACAGCAGTCTCACTGCCATTTTGGCCCGCGTCACTCGACTCCGCCATCTTTGTAGTTTTTAGCTGTAGTATCTTAAGGCCCCTCCCCTTTTGGCCCGCATCACTCGACGCCGCCATCTTTGTAGTCTTTAGCAATAGTTGTAAGACTCCCCTTCCTTTTCACCCACACACACACACACACACACACAGACATACACCCTCATCCATTTTATTCATTCTTTAGTTTAGGCATATAAAATTGTATAACATTTGTTGGTTGCAATATTAATTGATTTGATCATTTATTATTTTTAGGCCTGGTGGCTGGAAATCCATTGTTGTTGAGGGCGTTGTCATCTTTGGCATCCTTCATCTGCTCGTCCAGGCTCAGTACCAGGGCTATCACATTCTGGTCCAGAATGCTGTCTGGGGAGAGGGAAGCCGGGGTAGGGACTGGGCTGGTTGATGCTTTGTCCTCGGACCCGCGATAAACCGCTAATCCTTCAGGGATAACCTCCACCAGCTCGCCGCAGTCCTCGTCGTATCCCCACATCCCCATCAGATTTGGTATTATCCCTGCGGTCTCCGTCTGGCTGCCCACGTCTCGGTGTTCCACACCCGTGATGCTTGCTGCGTCGTTATCTTCTTCTGGAGTTGGTACGCGGTACAGCACCACGGGCAGGCGTGGTCCAATGACGACGAAGCGGCCATCGGTGAGGTGGGTGGTGGACACTCGGGTGCCATCAGGGTACGCCCATATTTTTGTATATACTGGGCAGTATATACCATCAGTGTAGAGCAGGACCCCTGGTGAGGTTCTCCCAGCGGAACTCCACACGGTTTTTGCCTTTATCTCTACTTCCATACAGTCGACCACATTCATTGCAGGTATATAAGGGGTACGTCCCTTGCAGAAGAGGCCGCTGGCTGCTCCTATCGGGAATTGCCCCAGGTAGCACTGGGTGCACCATAGGGCCTGGGTTACCTCCCACAGGTGCCATATCTGCTCCGGGGGGATCCCACAGCAGATACAGTGGGCATCCTCCTGAATGATGTTGAACACAAAGACTTCATTAATAATTACATTTTCAGCGCATTTTTTACAAGCCAAGCTTAGCAAGCAGGGGGTGTTCTTATTTTCATTATTTTTAAGGCCCCCTCTCAGTATTGGAGCGCTTTGTAGAGCGCCTTTCGGCCAGAGAATGCAGCCATGGAGACGCCAACACCATTGGAGGAGGTGTTAGGCCTGGGCTTGTAGGCCCATCCCTTCTTGGAAACAGAGGCTCATACATCATGAGCCAAGCTGCTATCCCGATCGATGATTCAGAACCCGCCCAGTAGATGGCGACAGTTATGCCCCAACCTATGCCCCAAAGAGCAATGGCGCCGATCTTGTGGAGCCAACACCCTCTTCCTCTTTCTTTTATAGCCATGGTCATGACCACGAGATACGCCAGGGCCGCAAATGCCAGCATGGCCTCAACGATTGCCGAGACCATCTTCAGGGGGTTGTAGAAAACTGCAGCGACGTCGATTCCCATCCAGATGATCACCATTCCGGCCTTTACTAGACCGAAGCGAGTGGAGTCGATGTGGACTCTCCCCAGGAGGTAAGTAGCGAACCAGGACATGGTAAGCCACATCGATCCTCGATAGATGTTTTCAATTCCTGTTTTCAGACACCCTACAGCTAGGGCTAGTATTCTTAGCGGCTGATCTATGGACCATTTGCCCATGCAACAGTAGAAGAACCATATGATCTCATGGACCCAAAAGTCCAGTTTGGTTAATCGAATCACTGGCCTGCAGATGCGTGCTGCGTCGGAGGAGTTCTGGAATGCTTCAGTTATACTCACTCCGAAGGTGGTCATGTCTGGGGGTTCAGTGGTTGTGGTGTTGGTGGCGTTGGTCATCTTGGCTTTTAGGATTATTCGTTCTTATTTCAGTATGAGGCTCTTGGTTGAGGTTCCGGGTCTGCAATGGCTATGGCGCTCCAGTGGTTCACCCTTTATAGGTGGGTGGACTCCTCCCTTCTCCGTGGGAGGAGTCCCTTCTTTACTTCTCCTTTGTCCTTCAACTTCCCCTTAAAGCACGAGGCAACAGTGGCTGCTACCCCACCCTTAATGGCGGCACAGATTATTAGGCCCACGATCACAATTCCAACTATCATCAACAAATAAGGCCAAAGCCAGGAGAACAAACTCCCCATCCAGCCCTTTATGACCGTGAATCCTTCTCCAATCTTCCCTGCCAATTCTTCCACTACGATGGTTGCGGTCCCGACCATGGAGGCACCTGTTAGTTCGATCCAACTGCACTCGTGTTCTCGTCGGCCGCTCCCGCAACTCAGCCAGTGTTCTTCTGGCTCGTAGCATGTTCCGTTCCCATAGAGGCGGTTAGCCCCTACCCATTCAAATCCTTTGTCTTCTTTACCCTCGCAGAGGCTTTTCCTGAAGGCGTGGCCCTCAGCTAGAAAGACTGTAGGGTCGGTTACTGGGGGAATGATTTGGCCGTTCACATTTACTCTGTCTTTCATGCGATGGCCCAGGATTAAGTTGGTACAGCTGCTGGTTAGAGGCCCTGACCGTCTCCATTTCTTGTCTTTATCCTTCACCCAGGTTACTTCTTGCACGTGGGTTTCATATTCTGCTCCATAGTGTGTCTGGCAATGGTCTTTCCATCCTGGCACAGTCTCACAATGTCCCCCAGCCAGGCTGATGTTGCAGGTCGTGTTTCCTCGGTTGCATTCCATCTTCCAGGGCCGCGGGCCTATATATGGTTCTGGTCGGCTCCAAACCCCAGGCCAGATGTCTCTTTCTTTTGAGTATACTGTGGCCAGGTACTGATACTTCACCCAGTAGTTTGTGGTTTGAGTTAGACATGGCACCACCCATTCTAACACTTCATCCTTCTGTAGGCCCCACTAGGTTGAGCTGTCGTCCCTGGTGTGGGCCTCTTTCCATGCCTGCAGGGTTCCTTTGATCGTCTGATTCTTTGTCAGGCCTGTGCAGTCATATAGCCACGTTCCCCAACCCCGGTACCACTCTTGCCAGAGTGTGCATCTCGGGGAGGCGCCGTCGGCTAGATACTCTGTTCCATTCAGAGCATTGAACATTTTGGTGGTCACACAAGTGTCAATTTTTTGGAAATCCCCTCTTGGGGCTGTCATTAAATCCTCGGGTTTTGGCAGCTTTTGTACATACATGTCGGTTGTCCTTGGTCCCAAAAGGCCGTGGCTGGCTCTGGAGTATCCCTCCGTGAAGGCCCCTTTGATATGCGTTAGCTGGGTTATCCATATCCATGGCAGGGTGTTGTTGAGCCACTCCTCGTGCTGGGCATTAGGTTGGGGTAGATAGATGTTCTTATGAGCCTGATACTGTGGTTTGTTAACCGGAGTTATTACGAGGTAATTCTGACCTTAGCAATAAAAGAACACATTCCAGAAGCACTTATCTAGGAGAGGGAGCTTGTTTGTTTTACAATGCTTCGTCCATTTCCTGCTCCTATTTCTCCGAAGACTGTCACTCGGCTTGAATCGTGGCGGCGGCGGCTGCCCTTCTTTGTCTTCTGGAGCCGTAGGTTGTACTTCCTCTTCTTCCTTTTCTTCCTCCTGCGTGACATTCACGGCTCGGCTGGTGATGTTGTTCTGCTGGTAGTTGGTGGTGTTACCTAGTGGCCTCACTTTAACTTTAAACCGCCGTGGTTTACGTCGCGGTGGTGTGGCCTCACAGGTGAGATTGTAGTGTCCCCAGAACATTCCTTCTGCCGGTAAAATCACCAAACACGTATCATTGCGGTGGCTCGCTGCATATGTTACCTCGGGTTTCCAGTATCCCTCGTTCCCTTGCTCTGCCCATGAGACACATGCCCATGAACAGTACCAGCCTGGGACACCGTTTTCGGGGTAGATCCAATTACACTGTGCCCTTTTTTCTTCTTCTGCTTTCTTCATCATTATCGTAATCTTCATCTCCGCTCCCAGCGTAGATACGTCATCTATCCTCCATGTCGAATTCTCTATTACTCTCTGGAATTCGCCTGCCCAGTCTGTTTCTTCACCTGTGTCGTTGATTTTCTGTTCCCAGATAGTCATCCACGCGATGATGGTAGCTGTCAGGTTCGGTGCCGTCCCACCCCCTTCTTGGACTTGACTGGTTGCATTAGACCCAACCTCAAGGTCCAACCGGGGCGAGGTGCTCCTCCATCCAGCGAGTTGGGAGAGAACGATCGTTCCAGAGTCGACCGTCCAGCATGTCTGGTCGAACCTCTTTGTGGTAGTGTGGGACACCCTTACATGAGCGAGGGCCCATGGGACACTACCATAGTAGTACAGTATAGCCAGTACGATGCTCAGTCCTGTTAGTACTGCTACTACTTTAGCCATTAAGCAAATCCATAGTCGTTTTCCATTCCGTGGTCGTTCACTTGATTGGTCCAGTCGCTTGCCTTGGCGTTTTAATGAGACGGGGGTAAAGGTTGAGGAGCGCCTAAATTCTTGAACCCGCCCATGTAGAAGTGGGAGATCCATGGTGCGCGATCCTGCAGTGTGATGACCGGTGGCACAGGGTCCGGAGGTGGAGCGGTACAGCCGGAGCTGAGGCTCGGGGGAGAGTCAGGATCGTACTGAACAATCTTGCCCTTCAGGAGCTGGTGATATAGTACCGATGGGTGTCGGCCAATGCAGAAGTCTAGCCCCCTCCACACCCACTTGTAATAGGTGACTATCAGCGAGAAGGGGCGTGGGAGGGGTCCAATGCAATCGCCGTATGCGTCAGAACGTAACCCAAGCCATGCGTACGCCTCCCTGTCCTTCAAGCTGACAAGGTTCCGGACTTGAGCGAGAGCTGCGTATAATGGCTGGCCGTCTTCCATCTGGAGCTCCGTCACTTTAGCCCACATATCTGAGCGATTCACCTGCGCGTGCAGGAGGAAAATCCCTCATGCGCAGGCCCGGGTCCGGGTTCGGTGGGCCTAGGCTCGGCAGGTGGTAACTCACCGTACGCAACTGCATGTCTTGGTTCTCAATTACACTGTGCGGCGCTGCATGACCGGGCTGGTGGTCCAGATCATATTCTCACCCAGCCAAAGATCAACATATTCGTCTTGTAAATAATCAGCATAGTTAGGACCCCACCGCAACTTCAGCGTTGTGCCTTTCACGGGGATGAAAGCGGTATTCAGGATCCAGGGGGACAGGTCAGGACAACAGAGGACCGGCTGCATCAGCCATGGAACTGTCCACCGGACCATGGCTCTGTCATACTGGAGATCCCATCCTGTGCGAAAAGTAGTAAGTAAATCCACCTTCCCGGGTACAGTCAGGTCCGGGGAGCGCTCATATTCGCCATTGCTGCAGAAATAAGTGCCGGATCCACAGAATCCTTTTCGGTATGCAAAATCTCTTAGGGGGCTGTCCAAATAGACTCTTTCATTCGGCAATTGCAGATATGGCCTTTTTCGTGCGCGGAGAGACGGCGAGACTCTTTTTAGTTTCCGCCCTTCTTTATTTGGTTGGTTTGGCAGCGACATGTCGACAATCAAGTTCCATTTTTCTAGCAACTATGCCTCTTAAGCGCTGCTACTGCGCTGCAGTTTGCGGAATGACTTCCGTGCCCAAGCGGTTAAACCCCTTGCATCAGCGCGTGGGTCTGGAGGAGGCACCGCCTCATCCGCTCTGGTCAGCTCCACCCCAACGGAATATACACCGTCGAATGGGACCATCACGGTCCTCAGCGTCACCATGACGCGCATTGTGCGGGCCTCCCATGTAGGCGTTGCCGCCCAAGAGCCCGGTAGTTGCATAACACCGTCTCTCCGCCACCCCTCTGGGGTGACCGTGAAAATCTTACTCTTCTC
This sequence comes from Melanostigma gelatinosum, assembly GCF_949748355.1. Taxonomy (NCBI): domain Eukaryota; kingdom Metazoa; phylum Chordata; class Actinopteri; order Perciformes; family Zoarcidae; genus Melanostigma; species Melanostigma gelatinosum. Next base: position 1,421,477 of record NC_136649.1, on the reverse strand, counting down.
CTTTGTCCTGGCACCGGTGTGGTGGAAGGCGTCCAGATCCGTGATAGTATACCGGAGATTCGTGCCTCGAGCACCAGCTTCTGTTGGCACCGGGGCAAGCTCACGTATAGGCACGTCTGGATCACAATACACGTCTTCGATTAACAGGCGCCAGGTTGTTAGTTCCCAGGGCCCCAGCCACCCCTCACGAGTTGCCATTTCTATGCGGCAATCGGGTAAGGTTGCTGCGGTGGCTGCGTACCCTGGGGCATCAGGGTTGCGGAAGACCCTGAAGGCCGCTGGGATCTGTACGGAAGCAAGGGGCGGGTAGGTAACTTCGGCCTGAGCTGGGCTGTATGGCCAGTTCCTTTGCACCAACTCCCTCCAAGATCCCCTGTGGCCAGCAATCCGGTTTCCACCTTCTTCTTGCGGGTCGCCGTCGAGTGGGCTCATAGACGGTGCCGAGGGTTCCCCAGTCTCCTCGTTGTGAGACATGTCAACAGGAGCGGCAGCACCTTCACCTTCCCATGAGGCGGGTGCCAGGGTTTGTATTGGCTGAAGAAACTTTCTCACCTGCCATCCCTCGGCTGTTCCAGCTTGCACCATCAGTCCATTTTGCTGGAGTACGGAGCAAGACGCACAGAGGTGCAGCCTGTGTCCATCCCATTGGCAGACACAGTCCTTAAGGTTCAGCTTCGTCCCCCGTAGATCCCACTGGATGACGAAGAGCAACCTTGGTGACATCTCTATACGACATAAACCGCATACATATGCATCCAAAACCTTCACTGGTTTGTGGGTCAAACGGTTAAATTCTTTTCTTCTTCCTGTGACCCGGAGTGGTTTCTTGTTTCCGGGTCCCTGCCATGTGAGGTCTAGGGTGGTCGGCAGCAGGCAGACCACACAATCGTTCTTGATTTCTCTCCATGTCAATACTTCTTTCTCTTCTGAGAGAAATCCTTTCTTTGCATATTCTAACTTCTTCAGGGCTCTTCCTGCCCAGAGCCCCGTAGTACTCCTTCTCATGTTAACCACCCCTTTGACATTGGCCACTCTGACAAAGGGTGGTAAAGCTTGTATGTTAGTGGCCATTCTTGAGTTCCTGGTTTTCTCCTAGTACGGAACTGGCTTCAGCTGCCCTACTCCTTGGATTCCTTTCTTCTTGAGTTGAACAGTATTACTGTCCAATATCTTGACAACTATGTCTGATTTATCGTACTTGGCTTTGACTGCAGAGTTAGAAGCACCGACCTGAGCCTTGATCCAGACGCGCTGTCCTACTCGAAGTGGCACCTTTTGCTCAAGCTTGGGCTCTTTATCTTCTGAGCCCTGCCCCACTTCCTGTGATGTGAAGGGGCGGCGCATCAGCTCCTCCGCAGGGGAGGGCCTGTCACTTCGGTAGCGGCCGTTCAGGGCCTTGGCGATGTCCAGGGTCTTAGTGCTCCATTCTCTCGAGTTGGCATTTTTCCCAATCCAAATTTTCACCAAGCCAATGGTCCTTTCCACCACCCCGTTGGCCTGGGGGGTGTATGGGGGAGAGTAGATCCTCATTACCCCATGCTGATGGCACCACTGGTCCACTTTTGCGTTGCGAAAATGCGTTCCGTTGTCAGTCCTGAGCTCTTTAGGTAACCCTAAGTAGCCACAGACTTGGTCCAGCATGCTAACAACACTGTTGCCGTTAGCTTTTCTTACTGCTTTTGTGGTTACATACCCTGACATGGAGTCCACGAGCACCAACAGGTACTTTTCTCCACTTTTACCCGGTACCCATAAGGGTCCTGCCACATCCATGCAGATAGAACCCCAGGGTACGGTACTTTTAATGGTGAGTCCTCCCACTCTTTGTCCTCTCCTTCCTGCGTTGTATCGACCACACAACTCAGTCTTTTAGGATTCTGCAGACTTCTTTTCAGGAATCCAGAGTCGCTGCTTTTCCAGTTCCCTTCGTGTTGGAACGGTGCCTGCATGTCCAAGTGCTCCATGCACTGCTTGCACCACCTCCTTCACATTCTCTTCTGGGACTACCCGTCCTTTGGGCAAATCTTCCCACTTCTCGATCCCAACAAAGACAATTTGTCTCATCTGTACGAAACGATCCACTTCTTCGTTTCCTTGCCAATGAGTTCCTGCTCGCGTGTGGGCCCTCTGGTGCACCACTTCGAGCTCCATTGTTAGCCGCAATTCGGCTATTTTTCTCCATAGGTTTTCGTGAGCTATTTTCTTGTTTTTAGCACTCTTAAAACCATTTTCTTCCCATATGGACAGGTCTTCGTTAAGGGCCTGAGCACAGTAATAACTATCAGTTATAACTCTAGCTCTTTTCACCCTTCTTCGCTCCAACTCGAGCAAACCTTCCAGTATCGCTGTCACCTCCCCGGTCTGGGCACTGCCGGGGACTTGGCCTCGTTGTCTGGAGTGCTCCTTCTCATGGTGCTTGAGAATGAAGCCCCAGTAGGCTTTGTCGTCTTGTCCTTTTCGCGAGCCGTCAGTGTATAGAGTCCACTCTAACGGTTCGGATGGCGTCTCGTCCTGAGTCGTCTTTTTCTTACTCACGGGTTGTGCAGGGCCGATTTCGAGGTCTGGGTCCAGCAGGATGTCTTCCCAACGTCCCCACCTCGCATTCGTCGCCTTCGTGCTCTCTACCGTGGCTTTTCTTAGGAAGCGATGGACCTGGCTTTGCGTGAGGAGCCTGATGCCCTGACCCTGAGCAAGGTCTTTCAGGGTGCTCCAATACCTTGCCAGAACTGCCAACTCCTTCTCTTCTGCTGGATATTTCTTTTCCACGGAGGACAGGGTGTAGCTCCACAACGTGACTATTCCCCCGCCGTTGTTGCACACTTTTACCACTGCGTCGTCGTCGTTGCAACTGACCTCTGCCACCAGCTTCGTTGTAAGGCTTCGTGGCTCCAGCCGCAAAGCGTCTTTAATGGCTGTCCGCAGGTTTTCCAAACTGTTTTGATCCGTTGCGCTCCATTCCCACTTCTTGTGGGCGTCTTCTGGCTTTTCTTTTCTTAGTTTTACATACAGCGGTCTTGCATACTTCTGGTAGCTAGGGACATGGTCCCTAACGTAGTTGCAGAGTCCCAGCACCTTCTGTAGTTCGTTCAGCGAGGTTGGCGGGTCGATCTGCTCCACTTTTTCCCGGAATCCGTCCGAGAGTCCCAGGTCGTTGGAGACCTGGAACCCCAGGTAGTTCACTTGGAAGCGTCCAAATTGTCATTTTTTCAGATTCAATTTCAAGCCTGCCGCTGTTAGTCGTTCTGTGACTTTTCTAAATTTTTTCAGATGTTCTTCTTCGGTGTCATCTGCAATGAATACATCATCGATGTAGATTGTTGTCTCTAGGCCGTCAAGTATGTCCATTACGGCCATTACGGCCGGAAAACATTCGGAGAGTTTTTGTAGCCTTGCGGTAGCCGTTCCCAGACGTACGCTTTACCTTTGTGGGTGAACGCTGTCTTGCCTTGGGAGGCTTTGGTTAGCCTCAACGAGAAAAATCCGTTTGCCAGATCTATGCAGGATTTGTACCTCTTTAGTCTCAATGTTTTCAGCGTCCCTTGGGGGTTGATCAGGCTGGCTCGGTTGGCGACAGTCCTGCGGTTGAGGGCCTTGAAGTTGAATGAATGAATGAATGAATTTTATTTATATAGCGCTTTTCACAGACAGTACTATCACAAAGTGCTTAACAGAGCAGACATTTAAAAGCATAAAAAACACAATGTGACCCTACGGTCAATAAATTACATACACAGAGTGAATAAAAAATGTTAAAGAATAAAATTAAAATAAAATAAAAATGTAAAACAAATGTTAAGAGCAGGTCTAGGACATGGGTTTACTTTTACACAAACGCCAGCCTAAACAGGTGGGTTTTTAGCTGGCTTTTAAAAGTATCCACAGTATCTGCGAGGCGTAGAGTTGCAGGCAGAGCATTCCAGAGCCTCGGAGCCACTGCCTCAAAAGCTCGGTCACCACGGGTCTTAAATCGTGTGCGTGGGACTGACAGAAGACCTAGAGCATTTGACCTGAGAGTGCGGGCGGGTGAATAGGGGCGAAGTAGATCAGCTACATAAGTCGGAGCCTGACCATGAAGTGCTCTGTAAGTGATGGTGAGAATTTTGAAGTGTATCCGAGATGCTACAGGAAGCCAGTGGAGAGATCGGAGTACGGGGGTGATGTGAGACCGTCGGTTTGTCCTGGTGAGTAATCTGGCGGCAGCGTTTTGGATGACCTGCAGACGGTTAAGAGCAGATACACTGAGTGATGTAAAAAGTGAGTTGCAGTAGTCAATGCGAGAGGAGATAAATGTGTGTATGATCATTTCTAATTCAGGCGTTGATAATACAGATCTCAGTTTACTGATATTTCTTAGATGGAAGAAACATGACCTGGACAGCTGCTTAACATGAGGGTCAAATGACATGGAGCGATCAAAGAAAATCCCAAGATTGCGCAGGTTGCAATGGGCAGCAGAGGAGAGTGGACTAATAATCTGCCTGATCATGGGGACAAACTCCTCTGGAGCAATAACTAGGACCTCCGTCTTAGAGTCGTTGAGTTGCAGGCAGTTTTCTGCCGTCCAGTCTCTGATGGCATTGACACAGTCCAGGAGCCTAGTTAATGTGAATGCCTCGCTGGGTTTGAATGACAGATGGAGTTGGATGTCGTCTGCATATAAGTGATAGGACACATTATAGCTTTTTATGATCGGCCCCAAAGGTAACAGATAAAGTGAAAATAACAGAGGCCCCAGAACCGAGCCCTGCGGTACACCACAAGACAGTGGAGAGGTAACAGACACAAAAGCACCCACAGAGACATTGAAACTTCTGTCACTGAGGTAAGATGTAAACCAGTCTAACGCTATGCCAGTTATGCCCACCCAATCACGTAGCCTCTTAATCAGGATGTCATGGTCTACAGTGTCAAATGCAGAACTGAGATCCAGAAGAACTAACACAGAGCAGTCACCTGCATCAGCACACATGAGAATGTCATTTGAAACCCTCAGGAGAGCGGTTTCAGTAGAGTGTTGCTTACGAAACCCAGACTGGAACTTGTCATACATGTTGTGCCTCTCCAGTGCAGCAGTAAGTTGTTTGGCCACCACTTTCTCTAAAAGTTTGGACAGGAAAGGCAGTTTTGATATGGGCCTGTAGTTCATGGGCAAAGCTGGATCTAAGTTAGGTTTCTTTAATATGGGCTGGATAGTGGCATGTTTGAAATAGGAAGGGACAATTCCTGTATACAATGAGGAATTGACAATAGATGTTACTGCAGGGCCAATAGTTAACAGAACGTTCTTAAATAGAGAGGATGGAATTATATCCAGAGGGCAAGTTGATGGCTTTGTATTGTTAATTAAGTCCATCAGGTCTTGAAGGCTGATAGGCTGGAAAGAGCCCATAACAGCAGGAGATTGCGAGGAGCTACAAGTAGCCGAACAGATCCCAGGCCGAATGCCAGACCTAATACCTGTTACCTTATCATTAAAATAGATCAGGAATTTGTTGCAATCGTCAACAGAATAGCATGGTACAGTGGAGACAGGTGGTGAAACAATTCCTCTAATTGTGTCAAACAGAATCTTGGGATTTTTCTTTGAAGAAGAGATTAGGTTGGCAAAATAAGCAGTTCTAGCTTCCTTTACTGTGGTATTAAAAGAAACTCTGAGGTCTTTGAGATATAAACGATGCACTTCTAGCCCAGTAGCTTTCCAGAGTCGCTCTGCCCTGCGACACTTCTGTCTCACGCTGCACACAGCTTCTGTCATCCACGGAGTAGTGTTATAGGCAGCCCTGGTCCTTTCCTTAAGAGGTGCCACTTTATCCAGCAAAGTGGTGCAATGTTCATTAAAGGACTGTATCAAGTGTTCAACATCATTGAGATTTGTGTAAAAGTCACAGCAGAAGTGCATCGAGAACTGATCAGCTGTACTCTGAGTAATAATGCGTGAGTGGAATGTTTGTTTCAGACACAAGGGGTCAGCATTGACAGAAAGATCAAAGAAAATACATTTATGGTCACTGATCAATAGGTCCTCACAACGGGTATTATCAATATCAAGACCCAGAGAAAACACAAGGTCCAAGGTGTGACCACCCCTGTGAGTGGCGCCAGAAACATGTTGCGTGAAATTAAAAGATTCAGTAATATTGAGAAACTCAGTAGCTATACAGTCTGTGGTATCATTGACATGCAGATTAAAATCACCAACCAGAAGCACTTTGTCTAGCTTGATAATAGAGGTCAGAAAGTCTGTGAATTCTGATAAAAACTGACCTGCAGGACCTGGAGGTCGGTAAATTAAAAAACAGTAAAACGGCTTTTGCCGGCCCACTTTAGTCAGCTGTAGTTCAAAAGTAGCACAGGATTCTGTGCTCCCCAAGTGGCAGGAAAACTGATTCTTCCAGACCACGGCGAGGCCTCCACCGCGGCCTGTCAGACGCGGTGTCTCAACATAAGAACAGTCCACAGGGCAGAGTTCATTGAAATGGATGCATTCCATATTCTGTTGCCAGGTCTCGGTCAGAAATAAAAAAGCCAAATTATGACTTGTGAACAAGTCATTTAAAATGTGAGCCTTGTTTGTTATAGAGCGTGCATTAATCAGACACATTTTGATGGGGGAAGACACTGTGTCGTCATCAGCACAGGAAGCTTTGGGGGTATGTGCAATAGGACGGATCACTCGTGCAGCACCTCGAAACCGACCATAACTAGGGCGCGAGCGCGAGTCTGTGATTCTCACGGGAATGTTCATGGGTCGTGGAGTGGAAGTTACGTTAGAGGCTGGAGATCCTCCATGCCGCCAGGGGGAGCTGGTGTTGCTTGTAGGGGATGAATGCGGCTGATGAATTATCGTAGAGGAAGAGTGACAGCGGACAGGGGATCCAGGTGTAAACAGTCAATCATGTGAATGGGAGTGAACAGCATACTGTAAATTAGCCGCTAGCAGGCGGCTACCCAGCTTGTTAAAATGAATACCATCCTTCTTAGAAGCGGAAGAGCGGCCCCAAAACAAAAAGTTGATAACAGGTCTCCATCCTCCTCCCGATGACTCAGGCTTTTTGACTGCCTGTATTGGGCTGTTTGTGATGGGATTTGGCTCCTCGCGCACCACTCCTAGTTCGCTGAGCTCCGTGACTATCAGGTCCATTTCTGCAACTGCCCTGGATTCAGGGGGTATTGGCGGACGGGCGGGTGTACACCCCCTTCTATGGTGTGGGTGTACTTCGCACCCATGTCTCCACAGTCATTTTTGAATCTAGCCACTCCGGCTTTGGAAAGTATGTCTTCTAGCGTTTCTTTTCCCTCCGGGGAAAAGTCGCTGTCTTCGATTTGTTGCTTGGTCACTTCTGGAATGTTCACTGGTTTGTACCACTCCTGTGATAACGATCCCATTTGGATTAGTTTTGCCCCGAGAATTCTGAGTCGCTGTTGTATTGGGGTTCGATTTTCTGGGCTGCTATGCAGCTCTTTTAGGTCTGTTATCGTCATTAAATTGTAGGGTCCTAGAGCCCATACAACTCCTTTCCAGACGCCAAACGGAATCTTTTTGATGGTTCCGTCGGCTAGTTGAACAGTCAGGTGTCCTTTTGTTTCAAGGCATTTGCGGGTCATCGACACTTCGGCACCAGTATCTACCTGATAGGGGATTCCATCCACGTTGGTGTATATGTCGTCCCCCACCCAATAGGCATGATCCACTGTGACCCGCGCCCGCTTAGCCATTACTTTCTCTGCCCTTCGCTCCCAGCTTCCATGCGGGAGACACGAAGGGCCTGTTTCTGCTCTGTCGTCAGCTTGTTGTAATCCTCGGAAGAGAGATAACCGCTCTTGTTGGCTGGTGGGGGCCGTGGCCCCTCCTGTTGTTGATCCGGCGGGGTCCTGTGGTAAACGCCCTGCCTCTGGAATCCTTCTTGCCTTTGAGCACCCTGCTCCCTTTGGTTGCCTTGCAGACCCCTCTGGGCTCCTGGCTCTCGCTGGTAGCCTTGGTAGCCTTGACGACCCCTCTGGAATCCGGGCTAACGCTGGTAGCCTTGGTAGCCTTGCGGACCCCTCTGGAATCCTCCTGTCTGCCTTCTTGGTGTCTGTGAAGGGCCGGGTCCCTCAGTGGGCCTTGCGTTGTCATACAAGGGCCTGGGAGCCGGCGGCTTCGGTTGGTTTCCTTTCTCTCTTTTCTCTTCCAAGTGTTTTTTCTTCAAATCCCACTTTCTTACTGTTTCTTGGATTTGTTTGTTTGTGGTACTTTTGTTGATGTTTAGGGTCACGAAATCAATGTCATTCATTAGGCCCTTTGTCAGCTTCCTAAGGGCTTGCACACTTCTTTCTGGCGGAATCGCCTGTCGCAAGGCGTTCCACGCCTGGGTGAGAGTTTGCCCTTTTTCTAAGCTTTTTCTTGCCTTGTCGATGTGTGACTCCTCGTCGTCGCAGTCTTCCAGCACTAATCTTCGGTAGTGCTGTTCCGCGGTTTCTTCGGGACCCATCGGTTGGTCCGTCACATGGGCCAGCCACAATCTTTTCGCCTCATCGTTTGTGGAGCTGGCTTTTACCATAAGCCATTTCTGTGTCAGATATTCTTGCACTGATTCTTTTGGGTCTCGGTTGGCCACCATCGCCTTGATCTTTTTGAACTCACCAAAGCTCTGAGTGGAAGCCTGCATCTTTGTTATGCAGTCATTTTCTTCAGCGGTGGTGAGGCAGCTGCTTCGTGCGAGGCCCTGCCCTTGAGGTGGCTGTTCGTCTTCGCTGTCCGAGATGTCTTGCCTCAGCGCTTTTTCTTCCTCCGTTGCCAGCTTGTAGGCTGCTTTCTTCAGGCGTCGCAACATGACGTCGTACACGATCGCCACAAAGCCCGTGCGAAAGTTACCCGTCAGCTCCGTGGCTTTTGCGAGGGAGCCGTAGGTCGGGGTCATCAGAAAATTCGCCCATTCTCCTTTTGTTGCGTAGACCATTGTTCCTTTCAATCCCTCGAGGTCGTGCATCCATATTTCTGGAACATCATAACCTGTTTGATTGACCTCTGGAACATAGGCTTTTCTTCCGTCTTTGGTGGTCATGGGCCCGTATTGTTCGTCTCTGGCGAGTTTCTGCGAAGCCGTGTACACTGAAAGAAGGGGCAGCGCGTTCTTCTTGCCTTTTCTGCTTCCCCGCTTCAGGTCTGTCATTCCTCCCGGAGCCTCGTATTCGATTGAAGTCAGGCTTTGCACCGTGTCTTCTTCGTCTGAACTTACAGCTGCGGTTTCTCCCTCGCCCTCCCTCTCTGGTTCTGCGGATGGTGAGGCCGGCTGAGTTGGTTCTGCCGTTTTCTTTGGAGTTCTGGGACTTTCCCTGATCCTTTCTGGATTTAGGAACCTTAGGATGGACTCTTCTTCTCCTCCTCCGGCGTAGTGCATTCTCTGCAGGCCGACGGATTCCGCCGGGCTTGTGATCCCACGCGGTGATCTGTTTGGCACGGGGGTTTCCACTTCGGTCTGCACCGCTACTTCCCGGGGAGAGGTGATTAGAGTTTCTTTTTTCTTTGGAGGTTTCTCCTGACTTGAGCTGACCTGTGGACGTCGCTCTTCTCGTCTCGAGGGACCGGGTGTCGATTCCTGGTAGCCCCTCTGTTCTGCCGCTTCTTTCTTTAATCCTGCTGATGACGGGAGTCGTGGCAGAACTGCTTTCACAGCTGGGGCGTTTTCGTCCTCGTATTTTGGCTGTCCTGCCCTCCAGTTGTTTGGCCCCTCAGTCTTGTAGAGGGGTCTCAGTATTTTCTCTTTTCGCTCGTGGTATTGGGCCGCCGAGGTGACTATCACCACCTCCTGGATATTGCTCCAACCGTGGGAAGCTTTCATCAGGAGGCGCATAATCCTCATTGCCGCTTCTTCTGCTACCTCCCAGGGTAGGTTGCCGGACCTGGCCCCGTCGTTACATATAACGACTCTTTTGAAGGACAACTCGCTTGCTTGGGTGACACCTTTTTCTAATGCCTCCTCTATGTTGTCCCGATAGGCGGCTTGATCTTTGCCATCCTTATATCTTTCGATCGGTACGTGTAGCACCGCATAATGGCTTGATGTTCCGCCACTTGTAACCACCACCGATGGCTGGTTCTCTCTATATTCCTTGAGGCGCCCCTCAAGTTCTTCTTGGTAGAGGTTGCCTGCCTTTTGACGGGCTGATTATGGTGACTATTTTTCCTTTAATCGTCTCCATTACCAGGAGCCACCAGCTTAGCCACTCTCCCACTTTCTTCTTGGTATTCGGGGGTGCTTCACACCCTACCACTGCCACCATCATTCCTGACTCATGGGTGAGGGGAGCAAGATAACCCCCCTCTTTGCACCGCTCTACTTTTTCTCCCAGCGTTGCTTTTTCTTCTTCGCTGTGCAGTTCGAGTAGGTGTTGTTGGACAGAAACGTCCCATGTGGTCCATCCTCTTCCGTACAGGATGACCTGGTGTCGGACGTTGCTTCTGCCTCCTGGATCCGGTGTCGGTTCTCCCGATGTCGCTCCTTGTACTCCAGCGCCGTTCTCCCCCTGGTCCTCGCTGTCGTCTGCTGCCTGGTCCAGGGGCGATGTCGCTGGCTCGTCCTGCTGAGTCGTCGCCGTCTGCGGGCTGCCTCTGTTGCCATCGGGTCCGCCGGGCGGTGTTTCCATCTTGGACTTTGTCTTTGTCTTTGTTGTCTCGAGTCGCCTTTCTCCCAAAGCCTCTCGTCGCACGTTGAGGAAGGGATGGGATCAGGCTCTGGTCCCTCTACAGGTCGGGCGAGTCTGGTCGATGCTCCCCGTCGCCTGCGGCTTCTCCTATGCTGGCTTGTAAATACCACACACAGCTTTGATTCGTGGATGTCTCGCAATCGGACTTCTTCGAGGCTTGGGCAGCTTTACTTTCTACCCCAACGCCTCACCTCAGGTCTTTTCGTACACGAACGGCAGCCTCTCTTGGCTGCCGGGGTTCTTCTCTTGGACTCAACGTACTCCTTTTCCGTCGAGCCCCACGTTATGGGCGCCACGTGTTAGATCCTGGGATACTTCTGGCCCGATACGGGGCTACTTACTGACTCAGCTCTCTATTAAAAGATTGTCGAGCTGGTGTTCTTGCGAGGGAACTCGCCTGGCTCCGCTAACTGCCGTTACTCCCGTCGTCTACCCTGCTTCCTCCGGTCAGAGCGCGCTCGGCCGAGAGACCAGTCCTGGCCCCGGGCGCTCCCACCAGTCGCGTCGGTTATGGCAGCTTCCCTCTTATGGATCCGTGCTCTTGGTAAATGCCAGGTTAGGTTTTAACGGCTAGGATTACTTCTTTCTAAAACCGTAAGGGGTTGTTAAGTGGATTCGGTCTCTAGGATAACCTTTCAGAACTCAGTTGTTAGACATACAATGACTTTAACCTTTTTACTGCCACGAGGAACTTTTTACTACTTGAGCAAATGAATGCACTTGAGAAATTTACTTTAAATGCAGATTAGATATTTATTGCAGGTTATATTTAGTTAGTTTGCAAGGGTTAAGCTACAGCTCACATAAAATGTCACTACACTTGATTCGTTACTTTAATTTTCTTCTCAGGTTATACTCATTAGTTTTAGTTGCCGAGATGGCTCGGTTGGAGCTGGATTTTCAAAGGTGCGATGAAAAGGGCTGCTGCGTCTTCTCCGTTGTCCAGTTGTTAAGAATCGAGCAGTGGGGAGAGGAAACCTCCGTCTTTAAATCTTATTGTCCACGAACAGCGGTCTTCTTTCCGTGAACAGAGACGAAGTCCTCAATACATCAGTTACGATCGTCCGTATCTCCTCATCGGTGCGCTTGGACGGCACCCGTGTTGAAATCCCAGTTTGCCGTTTGCAAGTCACTTCTTTTATAACACTTTTTGGCTGTCAGCCCCCTCCTGTTCAATACATGATCTCATCCCCCCACCCTCTGGTGAGGGCGTTGGGTTCGAACATGTCCGGACATGTCCAGGCTTCATCCTGTATCATGCCTCTATGACTCATCTCTTGCAACAGTCTGTTCCTATTTTCTGCAAGTCATTCTGACAAGCACTTTTATCGCAGCTCCGGTTACCCAAGACATTTGTTAAACACTTATTACAATTGTTAAATCACTCTATGCATTACACATTCGTTACATATTGATTAAACATTTCGTTATATACTTCATACACTTTATTCTGAGTATATGCTTTGTGCTTTTATATCCTGACTCTCCCTTGAATGTGCCAACATGTTACACCGAGGCAGCCCTGTGGGCTCAACTCTTCTTGACAATGCATTAGTGCCTCGACCCCCCTGATACTGTGGGATCCTTTAAATTAGGACACATGGCAAACTTCATGAATAGTTCCATCTATTAAAATTGCATGTGGTGCAAGTGGAAAACAAAGTGATTCGGAACAAGTTGATCGACGTGATGGAATGCTAGAATAAAGGTGTGCTGGGACCCCAGCTGGTAGGGTGAGGATTAGCCACTGCAGTGGGCTGCCAATGATAGGCACCCGGGGAGCCGGGGGTTCAGTGTATTGCTCAGGGACACTTCGACACGTGACACGTCCCAGTCGGGGATTGAACCTTTGACCCTGCGGTTACCAGTCAACCCTCTTAACCCAGTGAGCCACAAGACACCCAGTTCTCTGCATTTGACCCAACCCTATGTAGGGAACAGTGGGGTGCCAATGACAGGCACCCGGGGAGCAGTCAGGGGTTTAATATCTTGCTCAGGAACACTGCGGTACAGAACATGTAGTAACCAAGGATCGAACCGCCAACCTTGCGGACACTGGACGACCCTGCCTACCCGATGAGCCATGGTCGCCCCCATACTCGTAACATATTGTTAAATAACTCTCTGCATTTGATTATTGTTTATTCAAGTATACAAATATTGTACATGCAGTTATATAAATGTAAAAATATATTTCAGCACATTTCTGTAACTTAAATCCTTTTAATTTAGGGTTAAGAAACCCACATTACTCTATCAAAGATCAAACTATTAAAGAAAATAGCAAAGACAAATATCAAACACAAGTTATTACAATAACTTTGTTCAAAGCTTAAAATCCTTTCAAGGGTGCGTTTGCACAATCCCACATGAAGTATTTCATGTGTTTTAAAGCCACGTTTAAAGTAGTCTTCAATGTACTCACAATACAAAGAGCTGCATTTTGACTTTCAATCTCAGAATTTTGACTTTCTATCTCATAATTTCGACTATTTTTATTATCAAGTCTAACTTTTAAAAAAAAGAAGAAAAAAAAGTTTTTACTTTTACTTTTATTCGCGGGCCACATAAAATGACGTGGCGGGCCGAATTTGGCCCGCGGGCCGGGAGTTGGCCCCTGACCTAGAGACACAGAGGTGAGATCTGATTGGACAAAAGCTCTACTTAAAACAAGCTGCACTGGAAGCAGAGCAACTGAGGAAGACAGGAGCTGTGCAATGAGAAAATAAGATAATGGGGAAAATATTTTTATAAATTATAATACATGTAGTGTATTTAAGAACATTTATTAAATTATAAAATATTTTTTATTTATTTATTATACTATATTGAACCCGGTAAAGGGGGATTTGTCTCTGTATTTGACCCATCCCTGTATATAGGGAGCAGTTGCCTATGACAGGCGCCCGGGGAGCCGTTAGGGGTTCAGTGTCTTGCTCAGGGACACTTCGACACAGGACACGTCCCAGCCAATCAAACTGTCAACCTTGCGGTTACCAGACAACCCTCTTAACCCAGTGAGCCACGGTCGCCCCAAATAGTTAGAACTTTGTGATTCTGTTTAGGCCAGCAGAGAAGGCTTTCCTGGCCCTGACGGCCACCACGGATAAAATGTCATTGATGCTATATTGATGCTGCACTGGAGAGGCACAACATGTATGACAAGTTCCAGTCTGGGTTGCGTAAGCAACACTCTACTGAAACCGCTCTCCTGAGGGTTTCAAATGATATTCTCATGTGTGCTGATGCAGGTGACGGCTCTGTGTTAGTTCTTCTGGACCTCAGTTCTGCATTTGACACTGTAGACCAGGGGTGTCAAACTCATTTCCAGTCTGGGCCTATCAGCATCACGGTCGCCCTCAAAGGGCCGGTTGTAACTGTAAGACTGCATAACTAACTTCTCCTAACATATTGTTAAATAACTCTCTGCATTTGATTATTGTTTATTTAAGTGTAAACATATTGTACATGCAGTTATATAAATGAAAAATGATATTTAAACACATTTCTGTTATTATAACATCAATAATTTTAATTGAGGGTTAAGAAACCCACATGACTCTATCAAAGATCAAACTATTAAAGAAAATAACAAAGACAAATATCAAACACAAGTTGTTACATTAACTTTGTTCAAAGCTGTTTGTGTCACCTCTCTGCATCACTAATGTTCCTCCCTGTCGTCGTTCTGTGCATGGCAGCTACATCCAAGAGCTGCTCACTGAGAGTCAGGTCTTATAAACATGATAGATGCTCTGTATCCGTGTTGTCTGTGCTTTCATCAGCAGATAATGAAGAAGAGTACCTGCTCGTCTCTTAGCTAGCTGTGTTGTTAGATTGCTGCTAGTTCATGAACTCGGTCTGCGATGGTGTTTCTTCACAAACTGACATTTGTAAAAGTCTGTATCTGGTCGGAGCTCTGCTCACATACCTTCAGCATGCACTGGGCTGTAGCTGTGTAAATATATTCTGCTGTGATTGCAGTCTGCCTTTTAAGTCTTGGACAGTTTGATGTTTTTCTTGGAGGCTAAATTTAGCTCCGTGTTTGGTGTCAAAATGCCGACGTGAATTGTATTCCTTCATCACCGACACGCCTCATAACACAGAAGACAGACCCGTTTTCTCCTTGAAGCACAAACATGTATTCGCTTTCCCATCTTTCATTACATTTTCTTCCCTCTGCATCAATTTTTCTCTTCGTGGACATTTTGGGATTATTTGTCGATCTTTTTCAATCATTGGAAAACCTCTTTTCGGGCTGTTGCCTCTCCTGTCCACCTGTTGTGATAGTTTTAATGTCGGTACACAGACAACATGCTATCTCATAATTTCAAATTTCTATCTCATAATTCCGACCATGGGGATACTTTTATTTTCAAGTCTAACTTTTAATTATTTTTCCAAAAAAAAGAAGAAAAAAAAATCTTTTATTTATTTTTATTTATTTTTTGCTGGCGGATTCGCGGGCCACATAAAATGACGTGGCGGGCCGGATTCGGCCCGCGGGCCTTGAGTTTGACACATGTGCTGTAGACCATGACATCCTGATCAAGAGGCTACGGGATTGGGTGGGCATATCTGGCATAGCGTTAGACTGGTTTACATCTTACCTCAGTGACAGAAGTTTCAATGTCTCTGTGGGTGATTTTGTGTCTGTTACCTCTCCACTGTCTTGTGGTGTACCGCAGGGCTCGGTTCTGGGGCCTCTGTTATTTTCCCTTTATCTGTTACCTTTGGGGCCGATCATAAAAAGCTATAATGTGTCCTATCACTTATATGCAGACGATATCCAACTCCATCTGTTATTCAAACCCAGCGAGGCATTCACATTAACTAGGCTCCTGGACTGTGTCAATGCCATCAGAGACTGGACGGCAGAAAACTGCTTACAACTGAACGACTCTAAGACGGAGGTCCTAGTTATTGCTCCAGATGAGTTTGTCCCCATGATCAGGCAGATTATTAGTCCACTCTCCTCTGCTGCCCATTGCAACCTGCGCAATCTTGGGATTTTCTTTGATCGATCCATGTCGTTTGACCCCCATGTTAAGCAGCTGTCCAGGTCATGTTTCTTCCATCTAAGAAATATCAGTAAACTGAGATCTGTAGTATCAACACCTGAATTAGAAATGATCATACACACATTTATCTCTTCACACATTGACTACTGTAACTCACTTTTTACATCACTCAGTGCATCTGCTCTTAACAGTCTGCAGGTCATCCAAAACGCTGCCGCCAGATTACTCACCAGGACAAATCAAGTCTCACATCACCCACGTACTCCGATCTCTCCACTGGCTCCCTGTAGCATCTAGGATACACTTTAAAATTCTCACCATCACTTACAGAGCACTTCACAGTCAGGCTCCTACTTATGTAGCTGATCTACTTCGCCCCTATTCACCCGCCCGCACTCTCAGGTCAAATGCTCTAGGTCTTCTGTCAGTCCCACACACACGATTTAAGATCCGTGGTGACCGAGCCTTTGAGGCAGTGGCCCCGAGGCTCTGGAATGCTCTGCCTGCAACTCTGCGCCTCGCAGATGCTGTGGATACTTTTAAAAGCCAGCTAAAAACACACCTGTTTAGGCTGGCGTTTGTGTAAAAGTAAACCCATGTCCTAGACCTGCTCTTAAAATATGTTTTACATTTTTATTTTATTTTTTATTATTTTTTATTTTTTTATTTTTCTCTGTGTAGATAATTTATTGACCCTTGGGTCACATTGTGTTTTTATGCTTTTAAATGTCTGCTCTGTTAAGCACTTTGTGATACCACTGTCTGTGAAAAGCGCTATATAAATAAAATTCATTCATTCATTCATTCATATTAATGCCGTGAATGTTGAACAGAGAAACTTTAAAGACACGTTCCAGGATCCAGTGTTTTTGGAGCTCGATCCATACGAGTGACCAAAAGTCTGAATAGACTGCTTTCTGCCACATCAGCTCTTTCTATACGCTACTTTCCCAACACCAAACAACAGACACACAAAGTGACAGTTTAAGAGGAGGTGGAGACAAAAACAGCTCAGACAGTGAATAATGGACTTGCATTCATCAGGTGGACACAAACACAGCTCCAAAGGAATTCTAATGTTGCTTTGTGTCGGCTGGATGTGTAAACACATTTACCATAACTTAGTAAGATGATGAAATGCAAGACGTATTTCATGCTTGTTCCCCCAACAAGAATCAATGAATGCAAGTCTCATATAGTCACTTTGTAAGTGTTTTTAGATCCATCCCATTCAATCAGCATTCTGTCGGATGGTATTTCCCATGTAATAATATTATGAAGTATACACTATGTATACACAGAAAATGAAAGGCCATTAAATATCATGTGGCCCAGGTCCATCAGACTGAATGAAACGGCAGCACAAAAGAGGAATTGAAATCCCCGTCCTCAGATGAGCCATGATGGCCTCTTTAAAACGTAAAAAAGCAGAGAAGCAATGACTTCAGACTCAGCACAGCGGTGCATGCCCGGTGCTGTCAGCCTATAGACTCAGCACAGCGGTGCTGTCAGCCTATAGGCTCAGCACAGCGGTGCTGTCAGCCTATAGGCTCAGCACAGCGGTGCTGTCAGGCTATAGGCTCAGCACATCGGTGATGTCAGCCTATAGACTCAGCACATCGGTGCTGTCAGCCTATAGGCTCAGCACAGCGGTGCTGTCAGCCTATAGGCTCAGCACAGCGGTGCTGTCAGCCTATAGGCTCAGCACAGCGGTGCTGTCAGCCTATAGGCTCAGCACATCGGTGATGTCAGCCTATAGGCTCAGCACATCGGTGATGTCAGCCTATAGGCTCAGCACATCGGTGATGTCAGCCTATAGACTCAGCACATCGGTGATGTCAGCCTATAGACTCAGCACAGCGGTGCTGTCAGCCTATAGGCGGTGCTGGTGTCCGTCCCTCCCTGAGCGCTGAGGATACTGCCTCAGACCTCAGCTATTTCATCCTTATCGAAATGAAAAGACTTCCGTCTTCTTATATTCACTGAGCACTAAACACTGAACAGTAAAAAAAAAAAAAGTTGGGTCACACTTTACAAGAGGCATCTATAAAGGCTTTATAAGCTGTTGCTAATGGTCTTATAATGGTTGATGAATCATTTACTAGAGCACAATTAGTTGGTTGTTCAGGAAGAAACATGTGAACTCTAACTAAAATTGAATAGACTTTTCTCACGGCAGTGTAACTATTCGTGTAACTATTAACATATGTGTGTATCGGTTGTTTCAGTGATGACAAAATCAACCCCTGAGGTTCAGGGTGGGTGGATGGGTCACCATGGTGATCATAGCCATGATGCAAGAGATATTTAATAATGTAATAATGAATCAACGTTTCGACATGCGTAGAATAAGGAGAAGAAGACTTGTGGAACACTGGTGTGCGTTTCCCCTCTCTCTCATCCTGATCACTGACTCAGCAGTGTATTTCCCTTTTTTCTCCCGACAAACAGCATTCTGTTAAGAATAACCAACTCAAAGCAAAATGTTTCCTGACCTTAAAGTCAGGAACTTTTAAGAAAGTCTTATTTTAATAATATGAACTTATCATATCCACATGCACAAAGGAGAACCTACACATCATGTACATTACATTTGTACTGTATTTGGGGCCTCACTGATGATATAGACACAACGATGGGCTCAGTATCATGTTATTCCTTTGCTCAAAGCATTTGAGATCAGAGCTGCCAGTCAGGAACAGCATCTGATTGGCTCAACAGAAGGCATCATGAGATTGCTAGTGGGCGGCTAAAGATAACTGATTTCAACAAGGAAAAATAGGTAAATAATCTCAGATGACAGACAAAGATTCAGTGTTGGATGTAACTTTGATTTATTCTCAAAAGTCTCAAAAAGATACACTGCAGTTCGAGGCTGAATTACAAAGCTTCTGAACCAGATATGATCACATCACCCTCATTGGAAAGGCACAAGGGTTAGCTTCTGGGAAGAAATAAAAATAAAAACTATGCATGGCTTCATGCAGCAGCAGCAAATAAAAAATGTGACGAAGTAGAGGTTGTCAATCCTTCTCTATTATCTGTCATTTTTAGTTAATTTCCCATCATTTCTCGTAACTTCATCACACAAATGCATCATTGATGTGCTTGTGAACACAAACGCTGACATTACTATGACGATCTGGCAGGTGGCAGCGGTAGAAGCCTGGCGGGCCGGTGTTAATAAAGTGCTCACCCGTGTTGAAGGTGTAAAACACTGATTTATTTGCCACTCTGCTACACTGCCAACATTTAATAGCTTGTGGGTTAATTGTTGAGTCCCTGGTAGAAGATCAATCATACACAGGGTAGAACGGACAGGGAGTACTGGTGGGCGGCAGGGAATGATGGTGTACAGTAGCAGAGAACATTTGTAAAATCAGCCAACCGAGGACAGCGAGACTCTCTAAGATAGTCTGAACAACAGTTCCTATGCGTGGAGGCTGCAGGAAATGGTAAGTCGGCCACTCGCGACCAAGTGAAAGATGTTCTGGAAGCTGTTACTGCAGACTGTACTATTGTTCACGTGTAGTTAACAGTTTGCAGCTATAATACCCAAAGATGAGTTCTGTATGTTCCTTTCTGTGTTCAGAGGATGTGTTGTAGTCAGGTTTAGCAGGCTGCTGAGCCCACAGCAGGACTTCGGCTGAATGGAGGTGGTGCAGTGTTAATCGGTATCTTAACTGCCCTTTAATATGCTTGTTTACATATGATTTGCACAGCTTGTTTTTATGAATATGGATTTTTGTGTGTTTGTTTACTTGGTGGGAACTTTTGTTGCGTCCTGTGTTGTGCTGAGACACATTTAGTCGCGGCACAACGACAACAAGAAGACACGTGAAGAAGCAGAAGTTGATATATTCCGTTTCAAGTGTTAAAGTGCTCGTTGTTGAACATTTATGTTTCAAGTGGACTCATTTCCCTCTCGGCTTCGTGCAGCCAGCGAGGGATGTTATTCATGTACATTTTTAGTTGTGCATATTTGCGTGCCAACTGTTTTCTGTCTGATGTTAATGCCAGATTATTTTGTATGTCGAAATGTATTTAAAAGAGTTGGACGGTGGATTGATGACGGCGGTGTTGACTGAGAGAGCACCTAAGACGAACACATCCATCAGCAACAGAAGAACTGAGGTGTATTTCCTATGTAACAAAAATGTATCTGCATCAACTAAACTTCAATGATTATTGTTGTTTGCTTGTTTTTTGTTGGCAGTGGAGACATACCTCCTGTAGAACTGACACTGACCTGTTGGTTCTGTTGGTCAACTTCAGTGGGCTGGGCTCACTGTGGGGGCAGCGTGAGGAGTGCAGACAACAGGAAGGAGCTCTGAGTAGAACCACTGCTCCTCACAGCCCAAAACACAAACGAACCCATGAAAACATTTGTAAAAATCAACTTGGCTACTATTTATATTTCATCTTGTTAAATATAGGGATCTACTACTAATGTTAAACAACTTTGTCATTTTTAGTTTTGGTCTTTGTAAATAATGACGGCTGCTGTTTTGATTTGCCATGTCCTGTGTATTGACCGAGAAGTGGAAGTGCTGTTTGAATACAGCATCAGAAGATAAAGCCGACAGCAATGTTGGTCCCAAACACATCTGTGGATGAAACCGTCTCATTTTCCACTCTGCCTTAACTTAATTTCCAAATATAATCCAGCAGCACCGCAGTGTTCTTTGTGCTGCAGCAATATTATTTACCTCTCTGGAAATATACTGACTTTAAACAGTGACATTGAGTAGATCATTTGACATTTGCACATTTACGCAGACTTTCAGCTGCAGCTGTGGCAACCTTAAGCCAATATTTAAAATGCTCTTATTGTTTTCTTTCCCTCTGCATACAGATGTTTGGTGCATATAGAGCTGCACAGCACCCGCAATACAATCTTCCCAAACTATTCAAACATTGAACAGAAAGTCTCCCAATCTACCTGTGCAAACTAAAGTCCACAGTACTTGCTGATAACTGTACCCCTGCACAACATCTGGGGAGGGATCTGTGACAACCTGTTTTGAAGTAGACCATATTATGTCCCTCAGCTTTGGCCCTAAACGAACTGAAGCTGTGCTTTACTCAAAGAAACAAACCTCCATGACCCGTTGGAGCACACTGCATGCTGTCAGTCATCTCTGTCTGGCCGTTCCTTGAACTGTCCACCGGGCTGTGATTATCTCAATTGTGCATAACTGACATATCCTCGTCTTTCTCATCAAGGGAGCAGCCCATTAAGCTGTTCCCTTCATCTCTCCTCCCAAAATGACAGCATTTTCTTTTGCAGCTCTGCTCATATAAATCCAGGGGAGTGTCCCATACAATAGGTGTCACTTGAGGAATTACAGTGCGCTGGCTTCAGTTATCATGAGGGCTGACTGATAAGGGATGAAAGACATCATTGTGCTGATGAGACTGTTTATTGTCCTGGATTGGCTTGATTTGGCAGCTATTGGAGTTGATGTATGTACTGGATATGAACTCAAACAATATGAGACAATGAAACTGGATATGAGGTTTAAAATGGAAGTCAATAGTCCCCCCCCCCCCCCCCCCCCCTACATTAGGATAGTGATGTTGGTTGGTCTTTGTTACAGAGTAAGGCCCTGATCGGAGCACCTTTTGCAAGTTGGTCTTTTTCCAATTTTTTCATTTTTGAACCACCCACTGACTGGTACTGTTAGTTTAACACAAACCATTAACCGTACGCTACCAACAGTCAATAGTGCCATGGAGACTATGGTTGGTAAAGTCATATAGCTCACAAAAGTCACCACAATAAGAAAAAATGCAAATGCTGTCAGGCGCTCTGAGTTATGACCTGCTCTGTCTGATCAGGGCCTAAAATATCTCAACATATAGTGGCCAGATTGCAATGAAATTTTGTATGACTCAGGTGGCAACCTCTGGTTCTGACAAGTGAAGCCAATAATGAAGTGCCTTAATCCTGCATTATCTCTAGTGTCCACCAGGGGTCGACTCCTCTGGTTGTATAGAAGTCTATGAGAAAATGACTCTACTTCTCCCTTGATTTATTACCTCAGTAAACATTGTAAACATGAGTTTATGGTCTCAATCTCTAGTTTCAAGTCTTCTTCAATACAGCATGATGTTCATTTCGTACATTATGGTCCATTTAGATCAGAGGTAGCCAACACGGTGCTCGCGGGCGACCAGGCGAGTCGCCCGCGAGCACCGTTGTGCTCGTGGAGGCATGTTCTAAAAATAGCACGTCACCAGCTCCATCTAAAAAAATGTAGTCGCTGTTCTTTTTTAAATCAAAAACGCTTGCATTAACGTAATTAATGTAATATGACAATATTTAATATAACATTTTAAAAACTAAAATGTTTTATGTATATATGAACTCTGACCTTGCCTGAAGTCAAAGTTCAATATTGTGCGCATGTCAAATGGCCATCTCACTCTTTGCTGAGACAAGGAAGCGGGCGCAGCTACGATGGGAAGCTACGAAGCTAGATGTGGTTCTTACCCCCCAAACTAAAGACAACATGGCAGAAAAGCGAAAGAAAACATACTACTTTCACAATGACTGGGAGGAAGAGTTATTTTTTACGACAGTGAAAGACAAATGTGTGTGTCTCATTTGCGGGGCAACTATTGCGACGGTAAAGCGGCACAATGTGGAGAGACACTTCAGTACGTGTCACAATAGCTTCCATGCTAACTAGCCACCTGGCAGCGCACTACGGAGAGAACAAGCGCGTGACTTAAAGGCAGCGTTTTTTGGCACTTTTGGGCGAAATCAAAGAGTTCATGCAATCCAAAGGGGAGGACGCCTCGCTGCTCGAGGACCCTGAGTGGATCCTTGACCTTTCCTTTTTAACGGACATCACTGGGAAACTGAACCATCTGAACTGTGAGCTGCAAGGCAAAGGTCACACTGTTGCTGACATGATAAGCGCTGTAAACGCATTTAAAGCTGAGTTGAACATTTTCTCTGTGCATTTACAGATAAACGTGCTGCACTTTCCCTCCGTGCAGTCAGTGTTGAATGACGATGCTTCAGCATCTGGGGCTTCTGACAAAGCAGGAGAAAAGTCCTCTCGAGTCATAAACAGACCAGGGCAAGAGTTTGTGACTTTAATCAACTTGAGCCATGTGTGTCATTTGTTTCATATCCTTTCATGCAAGTGGACATGACATGCATTGCTGAGCAACTAAGTGTTACTTTCAACTTGGATGCTGGACAGGTGGAGATTGAAATCGTAACGTTGCAAAATTACCTCCACCTCAAAGCCCATCAGTCTGCACCAAACTGTTGGTGCCTTGTGGACACAGACAAATACAAAGGTGCATGCACAGCAGCTATGGAAGCTGCCTGCCTTGTTGGTTCAACCTCTCTGTGAATCAGCCTTTTCTGACATGAACTTCATCAAGAACAAACACAGAACACGCCTCACTGATGCACATCTACAGGACTCACTCACAGCTGCAGTGTCTCATTATACACCAGATGACAGTGCGTTGGTGAACGGTGTGCAGTGCCAGGCTTCCCACTAACATTTACAGACAGAGAAAGAGATAACATAATGTTTTCATTGAAAACACCATGACAACATCAAACTCAAATATTGTACAAAAATGTGAAAAATAATGTTCAAAAAGTGTGTTCAAAGATTTTGATTTGTTAAAAATGCTACAGATTTAGTGATTAGTACTAATGTGATAGGATTCATTTAAAAAAGTGAAAGTTGATTTTTTAATTATTATTATGTATCATTTGTATAAACATGGGACAGAGTTCACGATTTGCTCAAAAATGTTAGTCCTCTGACTTTCAAATGTTGAAATAAATGTTGCATGTTTAAATATATCTGTTTCCTACCATCATTGTTGTGGAAATAATTGTTAATTATTGTGAGGAATAATTAACATAAACGTGATCAGACAGTCTCTTCACACATATTATTATTAAAAGGTGATCTGTGCAATTTTGTTATTCAGGAAGTTTGAATCAAACAAGTAGCCCTTCGTACTGCTCTGTACCCTTGAAGTAGCTCTCAGTTTCAAAAAGGTTGGTGACCCCTGCTTTAGAGTCAACCAGACCATAGGCCCTGATCGGATTGAGTGTTTTTGCAGGTGATGAACTGCGATGGATAATTGTTGTGCTGTTTTCTATGTATATGTATTTCAATCAGGAGACACAATTCAGATGAAGAAAAGACAATTGTTTATTACTAACAGATGATATGTGATGCTAAGGTCTTGACAGAGTCTTTGGCGCTTGGACTGTACGGGGAGATTCGTGCCCCGAGCAGCAGCAAGATAAGCCCCCTCGTGGAGTCCAGACACTGGTAGTGTGAGACATTTAAGTTTAAAAGCATTCCTCGTGCTGAATATTATGTCACAATATATTTACTTATAGAAGTCTAAAACCAAAAAGTATAGTCATTGAATACTGTGAAGATTTGCTGAAATGTATTAAGTGTTCGTGAGTTAGGGTTTTCAGGTGCGACCATATGAATGAGTGAAATATGTGCCAAGCGAGGATGTAGGAGAGACACCGACTTCAGGAAGTGGTCAAGGAATGGAGACTCTGCTGCAGCGGGGGAAGGGAACGCTGGCTTCGAAGGAGGACGGACCATCGGGTCATAGGCCAAGGAGGAGCTTATTGGATTTCAGCCAATCACTGAGCTGATACGGGACATTTCAGAGACTTTGAAGGAACAAAAGACTGTACTTGTCCGGAGAAGAGCAGACCTCTTGACTTTTTGCTGGCCAACTAACCGGAGTACGCATGTCTGTTGGGTGAAACACATCTGGTCTCTGTTTCATGGAACATTAGATTATTAATAGTGTGATTCGGTTTATCTTCTATATTCTGATATGTAATATGTCCTACTCTGTAGGGCTGGGCGGTATGACCAAAAATGCATATCACGGTATTTTGTAAGACTCTGGCGGTTTCACGGTATTTTGTTTTGCGTTAAAGCATTCATTAATTAACACCGAAAAGAACCGGCCGGCCAGCTAGCGGTGAACAGCTGTTTGTGTGGCGCGTCTTCCGTTCCGTCACTTCCTGTTTCCTTCACCTACATTCCCTTGGGTCCTAAGCCCCTCCAAGTACAGCTTCTTATCACCCTCTATGTACCAACGTACATTTATAACAAATACCACACATATTACATGGTAATCAGCGTTGCATATGTGTCTGACCTAAATACCTTTTGTTGTTCAGTCATATATATATATAAAATGCGAAACTCAAGGTCTCAAAACCAGTCTACAAACCAATTGGTAATGTCACAGGACTACTTCCACTTCTTATATACAGTCTATGGCAGGGGTCTCAAACATACGGCCCGCGGGCCGGATCCGGCCAGCCACATAATTTTATGTGGCCCGCGAATCCGCCAGATAAAAATAAAATAAATTAAAGTTTAGATTTGGTAATTAAAATATCCCCATAGTCTAAATTATGAGATAGAAAGTCGAAGTTATGAGATAGAAAGTCATAATTATGAGATACTTAAACACACAGTCACAGAAGCAGCTCTTTGGCTGGTTACTGTACACGGGACATGTAAATGTATTGTGAGTACATTGAAGGCTACTTTAAACGTGTCTTTACAACACATGAAATACTTCACGTGGGATTGTGCAAATGCACCCTTGAAAGGATTTTAAGCTTTGAACAAAAGTTATTGTAATAACTTGTTTGATATTTGTCTTTGCTATTTTCTTTAATAGTTTGATCTTTGATAGAGTAATGTGGGTTTCTTAACCCTAAATTAAAAGGATTTAAGTTATAATAACAGAAATGTGCTGAAATATATTTTTATTTATATCACTGCATGTACAATATTTTAACACTTGAATAATCAAATGCAGAGACCATTATTTACCAATATGTTAGGAGTAGTTACATTTACACAGTCTTATGCTGTGTTCACACCACACACGTCGCGAATTATTCCCGCGAGTAGATTACAAACAAAGTCTGTGCACAGACGCGATGAGACTGGTGCGGCGCAAATTCGACGTCCTGCCGTTGCTGAATAAGGAAATAAATACAGAGCCGACCGTTTGTTCACCCAGAGCTCTACGATCAAATCGGCATCATTACGTAGTTATTTCGGAGTCCCTTTTTGTCTGGTTATTGCCGTCAAATCACAGCCAAATCAGTTTATTTTGTGTTCATACAGCTGTAGTAAACAGTGACGTGTGGCTTGCTAGACACAGTGAATACACCTTGATACAATATTATGAACCAGACATGACGGCGTTTAGTTTCCCGGGATATCTGTGACTTCCACAACACGTACTTAGCTGAAATAGGTTATTTTTTCCATGGTTAATGGCGGACAGTTGAACGGCTTTCAGGGCGATAAGCCCCGCCCCCTCTCCGGCGCGTCCAGTGTGATTCACGCGAATGAACACAAATAGTCTCCGGCGAGACCGGCGGCGTGAATGGCGTGAATACACGGCGGGATGAATTCGTGTCGCGTTTGGTGTGAACGCAGCATTACATTTACAACCGGCCCTTTGAGGGCGACCGTGATGCTGATGTGGCCCAGAGTGAAAATGAGTTCGACACCCCTGGTCTATGGTATGACTGCTCATTGTCCCAGAGGATTACTCACCAATCACTTCCTATAATAGATTTCAAAGGAAAATGTTGGCATTTCTTTCTATAGCAGAGGTCTAATGAGTCAGAATACCTGAAAACACCTGTGTGTACAAAGCTTTAACAATACTGGTGTTAGGATCTCGGTCTGACCTAGTGTGTGCTCCTCTGTTTTTCCCCCTGTCAGTGTTGTTGGTTGAAGGCCATGTGCTTATGTTTTGTTTTTGTGTCAGCCTATAGTTTCCACCCCCGAGTTCCATCTCCAACCACGCCCCTCTCCCCAGGCTCAGCTGTGGGGAATTCTGGTGATCAGCGCCGACTGACTTAAATACCCCCAGCTGTCCTCCGGCGCGTTGTCAGTCCGTACGGTTACCAGTCTGGTTCTAGTCGCCGTGAGTTTGAGCAGTGTTTTCATGACGAGTGATTTCTAACCTTTCTGGCTGTCTGCAGCACTCCTGCCGCGCAGAGTCGATCCCCGGGAATTCACCTGTGCGCAGAGGCCGATCCGAGTAGTACCACGGAGTTCACCGGTCGGCATCCCTTGTTTTCATCCCGGACCGTTTCCAGCCGTGAGTAGGTTGAGTTTCTATCCCGACTCCGGAGGCTGCATCATTCTTCCTCGGTTGAGTTTCCCTCCCGACTCAGGGAGAACGGACAGGCTTTGGCCACTGGACACGTGCCGTAGTCTGTTTGGATATTGTTGTCTGTTTAAGTCTGCAGCTATATATATATATATATATATATATATATATATATATATATATATATATATATATATATATATATATACAAAATAAAGATCTTGAAGGATTAATCTGCTGTGTGAGCGTGCGTTTGGGCCCATCTACTACACCACCACATAACAACTGGCAAAATAAACTTGCCACTGTCAGAAAAGACATTTCTCCTACAAAATCCTATTTGATTGATACATAAAGGATACAAGGTCTAGAACAGCATGCTTTGTGATAACGGTGCTTTGCGGTTAATCATTAGATTTAGCATCCAACAATGATTGCGTCGAGGTTCAGAGAACACGTGTGTTATGTGCAGCCTGCTGCGGAGTACCAGGTCTGGATTATGAACCATGTAATTACATCCACAGGGAAGGAATCCTGCTCTGATTAAAAGGAATAGAATATGAGTCTCTCTTATGCCAGATGTAGCGCCAAACAATTCTATTTCGTTGAAATTTGCACTCCAGTCCCTGGAAAAAATTGGCAAATGCTCAGAATATTCAGAAGTCATTAATAATCAAAGTAGTGAAAGTTCTGCAATAGAAATACAGTGCTATTATCTTACTCATTTTTATGATCTCAGTGTCATCATGATGAATGAAGTCATGTATGATTCATCCAAGACACCCCTTCTGTGTCCCTCCACTATTTCACAGAACAAAAATGCCCCCTGCATACACCTCATGTGATTTATCGCCGGCAATAAAGCATCTAAATGTTTGCTGATTCACGAGACCCAAGCAGCGTCTTCATAATTAATCCACTTAGCTGGAGCACACTCTTTATCAGCAGCTGCAAGAGACTCACACACTTCCCTTTGGCCTCTAACAGACCCTCTACCGCCTCCCATTTCATCTCCACTGATCCCCAACACTTTGTTTACCCTAAATGCTTAATAATGTGGAATGCATCACTGATGAATATTAATGCTGGGATGAAATTGGGTCCTACTTTGTTTAAAAAAAATGTCAGAGGAAGGCAGTTCGTTACAGAAATGATTGTGAGTTAAGGTCTCTGATGCCGGCCATGTAAGCAAAGGAAATGTGTGAGAATATAGTCATTTCAAGCATGAATAAAGTTTATATGACAAACATGTAATTACTGGATACAGTACTTGAGTCCTCAATCATCTGTCTATAGATATCCACAATCAGAAATAACTCCTAAATCAACATATTTCAGTGTATGAAACCGGGTACCTTTCCCTCTCAACTGCTACCTCAGCTTCTGCGGGACAGACTCATCACTACTGCACTCAAAAAGTCACTGAGGTAGGTTTTGCAGTCTATATCATTTTTGTATTTATTTTCTCAGCTTACTTGAAATGTCTTTGTTGAGTTAAAAAGAATACAGAAGGTGGCCGTAAAGCAACGGCAGCTGCTGTGAAATGCCAAATAAGAAGATGAAGATTTTTTAGACTGCACATGCGAAAGGCCAAAGCCCCCATGAAGAGCGCTAGGCTTTAAAGCAAATTTTACATAGTGGCCAAACGGATGAATTGCAACTTCCAGTATGAACACTTACATGTCCCTCATTTATATCATTCGGTCCTTCAACCTGTAGCCCCCGAGCGAGGACCATTTGGGGTTCCAGCAAGAAAGTTTAGTGAAGAGAGTGTCGTAGAATGCACTTTTCAGAAATGAATATGTTGAATGTTACACACATGCTATATACCCAGTTATAGAAGAGATACTGGGCAACAATATCCTGCAAGCCTTTTTACACACTCCAAACAATTCTACACAACTAATACGCATTTAAAACAATTACCACAATATCACTCTTTATTCCCCATTGCTGAGCCGACCTTGCACTCCGGTAGGCGCTAAGAAGAAGAAGCTAAAGGCTAACATGGAAAACCGAAATAGCAGAAAGCATGCTGTAAGAGCCATTTTGTTGTTTTTGTTGATGTACAACCTCCCACCACATGGGGGCGTAGTGCCGGTGTGATTCAGGCACAGGTAATATAATCAGTGGGGTAATTGGACACAGGTGGTTGCTCATAGGTGGAAGCAAACAGTTTTTGACCGTGCAGATGTAACGAAGGCAAATGTTATGATTTATTGGTTTTATGGAGAAATGCATAACTGGAAGAGAAAGTGGTGAACTCTCAATATGAGAGAAATAAAATACCTATATTCAAAACTGGACTTTGTTATTTATGGCACGCGTATTATTAAGTATTACAGCAACCATAGTGACTTTTTTATTGGGAAGCAACGGTCATTACACACGCCAATAACACAGATTCCAAAGATATCTTCAGAATTTCTCCACGTGAAACCATTACAGAGCTGTGAGCAAACAAGCACCAGAACCACAAACCGCTTTATCAATATAAATCATAACCGCACCTCACTGTGAACTGATTTCGTAAAGAGAACGGATAAATCCCCGGTTATTTCGATTGAAATGTGTTCGACGTATATCCTGTTGTGTCTCGCAAATGTTTCCTGAAGAAAGGGGGGGTCACTCTAACTTAGGGGGAGGTGGGGGTAGGGATTTGACTTTCGGCGAATGGAATTTTACGCTCCTCGAGGCACGGCGCGGTTTTGATTCTGACTGGCTAACGATTCTGTCAATCAATCCCACGTTACCCCCACTCAATTGTATGGACTCTGCCGCATCGAAGGAGGGTTCATTGACTGAAATCGACCAATCATAGGCTGAGATAGCCCCACATACACACAGGGAAACTGGAATTCAGACGAGAAACAGGCTCAGAGAGGATTCAGACTCTCAAAATGAAGCCAAACTGCTGTATTTGGATGGATTGAACACTATTAATGATAAAACAAGTGAAATATATAGTTATATAGTGTATACAATTACAATGCAACAGCTGGTTCCAAAATTTCAATTTGGTTGACCTCGCCTGACCTCTCTGTACTAAAACCTCTCTAACTTTGTTCTGCTTCACTTTATCAAAGTCAAAGGAGAGACTGTTCACATGTGCTATGATTTGGGAGAGTTTTAAACTTTCGTTAGCATCATTCAAAAGAGATAATCATGCTTTGTGCTTTTTTTCAGGCAAATCTGAAACTTTTCATTTTGAGCTGTGTGCCATCTTCATTTACTCTTAACCAGTAACATATACACTGACATTTACACATCTGAACAAATCTCACAAGTGTTACCTTTATTATAACATCAACATTATTCAAATAGACCTTGTAGTTGCAGAAATACACTGTTTAGTATGGGTATGCAATTTTCGAGCAGAGGCCTAAATGTAGGGCTAGATGGTTTTAAGGTATAAAATGCACTAATAGCTGCATCCAGAGTTATTTTCCTTCCTCCATTCATGAGGAAGGAATGAGCCTGGTACCAAAGCTGTACCATCACCTGCCACTAGAGGCCAGTAATGAGTTGCAGCTCCAAAACAACTGTTGGTTTATTGAACCCTGAAAACAACACAGTCTTTGAGCTTCTTTTCACTGTACTTCACCTGAAATTCGTTTGTTCCAGGATTTTGGTCCCCATATTAGAGGTCCCCATGTAATGCCTGGGATAACATGTTTTCAGGCCCCAGCATATGATGAATGCAAACACACACTCTTATTTCTCTCTTGCATTGTTATGCTGCTGTATTTGAAACAGCTCTTAAACCCCCCCCCCCCCCCCCCCCCTTCAAATTATCAGCAGTTATCAGCCTCATAGTTTTGGGCAGTGGCGGCTGGTCAATAGAGGCGCTAGGGCACCGCCACAACAAATAAAATAAATAATAAGAAGAAACGATACAAATTGTCAATATTTGTGTTTTGCAAATATGGAATCACCCAGTAATATGTGTAAAGTATGATATCTGCGGTAAACATGTTTTTCCTGCACGTCCACACGTCTCAGCTGGCTGGGGCGCTGGAGAAACTGCCCCAAAGAGGCGGGTCTATGAAGCAGTTTAGCCAATGATGCTTTAATGCTGATAAAAGATATAAATGTGTCACATACAATTTAGCCAATCAGCGTCCTCAAATAGATTCTGCGCATTCCCGTCCGGACTAGACTCTACAGGTGAGCGCCAGCGCTGCTCCCCCAAGTCTCGTTTGAGAGGAGAACTTTGGAAACTGCAGTGAAAGAGCTGATATCAGATCAGCCTGACCTCACAATCAGACAGCAGACTCGCGGGAAAGGGAAGCAGTACATGCGAAGCTTCACTACTAGCTGAGCACCAGACAGGTTTGGCTAGCTGCATGACATCATGCTAATAACTTATTTAGCTTTTTAAACAACGGGGACAGATCCAGCACGGACAGTTATGGAGTGAGGGACATGAAGCACCTGCTGAGAAATGATATTAATAACATAATATAATATATAATATATATAAGATAATTATAAATACATCATTATATATATATATGTGTGTGTGTGTGTGTGTGTGTATTTACACCCCCAAACAAGCTATTTCAAGGTGCTAAATTTGATATTCAGTGCATTAACATAGAATCAAACAACTATTATCTTTGTAAAGATACAGAGGAGTAATGTCTACCTGACATTCAGCTTAGCGATACGAAGTGTCTCTCCCGTGTGTTGTGTTAAGGCCACAACTTCTGGACACAGGGAGAAATCCCCCCCCCCCCCCTTGCAGCCATGCTGTCTCAATCGCCTCCAAAACACAACAGCAGGTTAAAGTAAAAATCAAATGGATTTATTATCCAAGAAGCATAAAAACAGATACAAACAGTTACAAACCGAATTACACAATTATTAACAAAACAAACCTATATATAAAATCAAATGTGAGATCCAATCCAAGCCACCCAGAAGGCTGGTCTGCCTCCTCGGTGGCCAGCAGAAGATCTGAAATCCCCCAGCGCTTCAAACCCTTTGTCCCCCCAGAGTTACATTCCTCAGCTCATCAATCAGCTCATTGATTGGCTGAAGTCAAACAAGCCCCACCTGGGCCTATGCCCCCATTGTCCTAAACTAGCAGCCACTTTCACTCCAGCACATTCCTCAAACCCCTTCTCACAGACACTTAATGCATGAAATAAAACTTAAATCCCTCACAGTTGCTATCTGAGCTTCTCGGTTTCTTTGTTTACATAGCTATGCTGACAGCTACATGCAGTATGTCCATAACCAGAGGTTGTAGCACCCACCCTCGGGTTCCCCGTCAGGTAAACACTGTTTGCTCTGTCAGCACTGTTGGCACTGTTAGCCTCTAGCTGCCTGCTCGGCTGTCCTCATGTTGAGAGCATTGTGGAGAGAATAAGATAAGCTCTGAGTCCCACATTTAAAATAATTAACAGGAATAAAGATTTATACAAACCGTCCATGTAAAGTCGCCCTTTCTCTTTGAGGAAGCGTGAGTGTATTCATCAGGGCATGTTCGCAGGTCAGGTTTGTGAGAAACACATTTCTTATACTCTCGGTAACTGACCCTAATAAGTCACTGCAGTGCAGTAATTGGTCCCATAATCTCCAAACAAAATGCAGCTGAATGATATGTCGTCTTTGGAGATGAGAGAGTGTAGTCTGGAGAATGATGGCCTATTTTTTCCAAGTAGAAAATGATTCACTAGGGTTTCAGCTGTGAGCTGGTGACACTGTACACATCATCGTGATGAAGTACAGCTTGGCATTATAGTCTGTACCTCTCATTTGTCTATTTCTGTCTGACTTGATTCTTCCTCTCCACCTCACATTTATGTCTTTTCCCACCAGTCTATAAGAAAGAACTTACTTTCTGACTTTGATCTTGTGCTGCTGAAAGCCTTCAGGATAGTGATGTGGTTCTGCTGATGTCTTTTGTATGTTTTGGCCTGCAGCAGAAGTTTTCGACATCTACTGGCCTGGTTGCCATGAAACTTGCTATGGACATTTATGGTCTTCAAAGGATTACATTACATTTCAGTCATTTAGCAGACACTTTTATCCAAAGCAACATACAATAAGTGTATTCAACATCGGTTTTCGAGAGAACTAGTCACCAGAAGTCATAAGTGCATCTCCTTTCTTCAAACAAGCATCTAAGAGCATAAACCAGAGCCAACGTACAGTGCAGAAACAAACGAATGCAATAAGTGCCACAAAATAATATGAATACAATAAGTGCAATAAGCTAGTATGAATACAATAGATGCTAAGTAAGTACTGAGTGGAAGGCTCAGGGTAGTACTTCTTGAAGAGGTGAGTTTTCAGCCTGATGAAAGAGGGGCAGTGACTCTGCTGTCCTGACGTCAGTGGGGAGTTCATTCCACCACTGAGGGGTCAGGACAGGAAACAGCCGTGACCGGGTCGATCGGCCGTAGGGACCTCTGAGCGACGGGGCAACCAGTCGCCCCGAGGCAGCAGAGCGAAGAGGTCGGTCGGGGGTGTAGGGCTTGACCATGGCCTGGAGATAGTTAGCAGAGCCAGGCGAGTTTCCTCACCAGAACACCAGCTCGCCAATCTTTTAATAGAGAGCTGAGTCAGTAGGTGGAACCTAACAAGATCTTGACAAATAAACGTAGATCTCAATTAGTTGGTGTGTAACTTCAGTTAATAAAGGACATGAGTCATCGTTGGATCAGTTAGATTCTCCATAATTTAATCATTCCTTGTTACGGAAACTATGAGCACCGAAGTATAATTCATTCAGATTTACATGATAAATAGGGCTGTACGGAATCTTTTTACATTCGAAGCTTCTCTGACGTTTTGATTCATAATTTCTATGTTATTAGCCTATTCTTTAAAGTATTAAATCTTCACACTGGTCAAATAAACTATTTAAATTGAGTTTCCAGTCTATTCATTGCAGTTTTACTGTATGTAAACCAGTGGAGCTGGTGGAACATGTTCTAGGTAGGGCTGCGCCACATCCAATCAATTTCAGCAAACATCCCAGAATGATTTAATGCAAAAATATTAAGGTATCAAACATGTATTACTACTTTGCAGTTAAATATTGAACATTTATTCCAACACGAAAAAAAGACAAGACTGAGGACAGCTATGTAGAAGAAAAGATGTTCACTTTGTCTAATATTTAGCTTGACAGAGTTCTCATGTGTGTCCTGGTGTTCTCATGTTTCCTTACCTCCTCATCCTTCACTCCCTACCCTGGTGTTCTCATGTTTCCTTACCTCCTCATCCCTCACTCCCTAACTCTCCGTGCTGGATCTGTCCCCGTTGATTTAAAAGCGCAATAAGTTATTAACATGATGTCATGCAGCTAGCCAAACCTGTCTGGTGTACAGCTAGTAGTGAAGCTTCGCATGTACTGCTTCCCTTTCCCGCGAGTCTGCTGTCTGATTGTGAGGTCAGGCTGATCTGATATCAGCTCTTTGGCCTGAAGTTTATCCGCCAAAGTTCTCCTCTCAAACGGGTCTTGGAGGAGAAGTGCTCGCACTGGCCTGTAGAGACTTCTCCTGACAAGAACGCGCAGCTCGGGGCCAAGCTGAATGCATTTGAGGGCGCTGATTGGCTAAATTGTATGTCACACATTTATATCTTTAATCAGCAATTAGCTAAACTGCTTCATAGACCCGCCTCATGGCCCCAGCGCTGCTGAGACATGCAGACAGGCGGAGAGGACGTGCAGGTATTGATAAAATAGCTTATTTGCAGCTTTAATAGCCATTAGCTTATGCAGCTTTAATAACCACTCACGCAATACACGCTAGGGCAAGGGAGAAGCAA
Source organism: Melanostigma gelatinosum (assembly GCF_949748355.1). Taxonomy (NCBI): domain Eukaryota; kingdom Metazoa; phylum Chordata; class Actinopteri; order Perciformes; family Zoarcidae; genus Melanostigma; species Melanostigma gelatinosum. The sequence goes on along the minus strand of NC_136649.1, from coordinate 1,386,810 downwards.
GAGGGAGATTACTGATTTAACTGCGTCACAAGGAATAGGCCGCCATCTTAGATAAGGTAGAACAATAGACGAGTGAGATACAGGAAAGAGACAGCGCCCTAGCAGTTTCCACTTTTCACAGGTCCACTCTCTACAACATCTCACCTCACACTGACAGAAGACAACGCCTTCTGGGAGGGGCCAGTGTGGACGGATATGTCCAGGCCTCCAACCAGGTGTCTTACGTGTACAAACACGCTCCGCCTGCATCTTTGACTTTGACCAATGGGCTTCCATAAGAGGTGTCTATATGAATTATCACGCTGCCATGTTCAAGCGTTTTTTATGGCAGATCTCGATTGAGAGTGAAGCTATTTATAACCCATGCATGTTGAATTGCTGGGCTGAATAACTCTGTTGATAATAAACCTATTGCTTTTGATATAACTAAACGCCTCTTGAGAGCTTTCGTTGTACTCTTAAATCTGCTCTAAGTGTGGAAGATAGCTTTATTTTCACAACAAATTTGGTGGAGGATGCGGGCAACTTGATACAGAGCACATCGGATTGGAGCTATAACGGACCTCTATCTGTGATTTCAGAACCAAAAGGCGTGTTTTCCCCTGAGGCGGGGAGCCGGTAATTGCCACCGGAGCAGCCCGAAGTAGAGTGAAACGCGGTCACGCCCCTCTTCTGGCGCGGTCACGCGCTTCTCACGAAGCATTCGAATTCATGCCACAAATAGCGTAATCTTTACCGTAATTTATAAGACGTTTTGGGCTACGAAGAAACTGTATAACATGACGGGGATATATGTCAAAAGTCATTGATAAAAGAGAGAAAATAGACCGTGAATAAATACCTTATCAAGGCCATCAAGTCTCCGGATACTAGATTCGTGAGTGGCGTGCAGTGTAAAAACATGATATCTCTGCTTAGAGTATCCTAGACGTAGTTTCTGCACGAGAGCACAGAATTTAAGTTAACTGATGTGTCGTTGATAACGGACGAAGTGTAAAGAAAAGTAACCAGAAACGGACAGGGCCAGAGCAGAGCCCTAGGTTACGTGTGTTAAATTGTTGTGTTGATATACTGTCATACTGATATACTGCTATACTGATATACTGTTGGTGTTGTGGTTAGCATAGCTGCCTTCCACGCGGTGGCAAGCCGTGTATAGTTGGCATACGCTGACAGCCAATGAAATTGCAGCATTTCATATCGCTGGTTTCAGCTCCTGGACGCAGATTCGAGTCTAACTGGGGCTAAGCCACTCATCAATGACAAAGAGTTATTCATAAATCAAGAAATGTTTATCCAGCTTTACCTTTTACTGATTATCACTAGATTGTAGTGGCAGATAGATTATCAAGTACTTGACTTATTTTTGGCTATAAACCTATTATATTGCAGTTTTTACTGTTGACTATAATGATTCACGTATTAATGAGACATGTGAACATTAGTGAATGAAATATATTTATTAAACACAACAGGGACAGTGAATATTGAACACAGAGCCAATAATGCAAGGTCACAAATACACAACACAAATATGTTAAACAAATATAATAATGACAAAACACTCCCCTTTTCTCTTACTTTCCCTTTTCAACCTCCCATCTCTTTTTTTCTGTCTCATAAAAAGCAGGTCGTCTGCTTCGGCAAGCCGTGTATAGTTGGCATACGCTGACAGCCAATGAAATTGCAGCATTTCATATCGCTGGTTTCAGCTCCTGGACGCAGATTCGAGTCTAACTGGGGCTAAGCCACTCATCAATGACAAAGAGTTATTCATAAATCAAGAAATGTTTATCCAGCTTTACCTTTTACTGATTATCACTAGATTGTAGTGGCAGATAGATTATCAAGTACTTGACTTATTTTTGGCTATAAACCTATTATATTGCAGTTTTTACTGTTGACTATAATGATTCACGTATTAATGAGACATGTGAACATTAGTGAATGAAATATATTTATTAAACACAACAGGGACAGTGAATATTGAACACAGAGCCAATAATGCAAGGTCACAAATACACAACACAAATATGTTAAACAAATATAATAATGACAAAACACTCCCCTTTTCTCTTACTTTCCCTTTTCAACCTCCCATCTCTTTTTTTCTGTCTCATAAAAAGCAGGTCGTCTGCTTCGGCAAGCCGTGTATAGTTGGCATACGCTGACAGCCAATGAAATTGCAGCATTTCATATCGCTGGTTTCAGCTCCTGGACGCAGATTCGAGTCTAACTGGGGCTAAGCCACTCATCAATGACAAAGAGTTATTCATAAATCAAGAAATGTTTATCCAGCTTTACCTTTTACTGATTATCACTAGATTGTAGTGGCAGATAGATTATCAAGTACTTGACTTATTTTTGGCTATAAACCTATTATATTGCAGTTTTTACTGTTGACTATAATGATTCACGTATTAATGAGACATGTGAACATTAGTGAATGAAATATATTTATTAAACACAACAGGGACAGTGAATATTGAACACAGAGCCAATAATGCAAGGTCACAAATACACAACACAAATATGTTAAACAAATATAATAATGACAAAACACTCCCCTTTTCTCTTACTTTCCCTTTTCAACCTCCCATCTCTTTTTTTCTGTCTCATAAAAAGCAGGTCGTCTGCTTCGGCAAGCCGTGTATAGTTGGCATACGCTGACAGCCAATGAAATTGCAGCATTTCATATCGCTGGTTTCAGCTCCTGGACGCAGATTCGAGTCTAACTGGGGCTAAGCCACTCATCAATGACAAAGAGTTATTCATAAATCAAGAAATGTTTATCCAGCTTTACCTTTTACTGATTATCACTAGATTGTAGTGGCAGATAGATTATCAAGTACTTGACTTATTTTTGGCTATAAACCTATTATATTGCAGTTTTTACTGTTGACTATAATGATTCACGTATTAATGAGACATGTGAACATTAGTGAATGAAATATATTTATTAAACACAACAGGGACAGTGAATATTGAACACAGAGCCAATAATGCAAGGTCACAAATACACAACACAAATATGTTAAACAAATATAATAATGACAAAACACTCCCCTTTTCTCTTACTTTCCCTTTTCAACCTCCCATCTCTTTTTTTCTGTCTCATAAAAAGCAGGTCGTCTGCTTCGGCAAGCCGTGTATAGTTGGCATACGCTGACAGCCAATGAAATTGCAGCATTTCATATCGCTGGTTTCAGCTCCTGGACGCAGATTCGAGTCTAACTGGGGCTAAGCCACTCATCAATGACAAAGAGTTATTCATAAATCAAGAAATGTTTATCCAGCTTTACCTTTTACTGATTATCACTAGATTGTAGTGGCAGATAGATTATCAAGTACTTGACTTATTTTTGGCTATAAACCTATTATATTGCAGTTTTTACTGTTGACTATAATGATTCACGTATTAATGAGACATGTGAACATTAGTGAATGAAATATATTTATTAAACACAACAGGGACAGTGAATATTGAACACAGAGCCAATAATGCAAGGTCACAAATACACAACACAAATATGTTAAACAAATATAATAATGACAAAACACTCCCCTTTTCTCTTACTTTCCCTTTTCAACCTCCCATCTCTTTTTTTCTGTCTCATAAAAAGCAGGTCGTCTGCTTCGGCAAGCCGTGTTTAGTTGGCATACGCTGACAGCCAATGAAATTGCAGCATTTCATATCGCTGGTTTCAGCTCCTGGACGCAGATTCGAGTCTAACTGGGGCTAAACCACTCATCAATGACAAAGAGTTATTCATAAATCAAGAAATGTTTATCCAGCTTTACCTTTTACTGATTATCACTAGATTGTAGTGGCAGATAGATTATCAAGTACTTGACTTATTTTTGGCTATAAACCTATTATATTGCAGTTTTTACTGTTGACTATAATGATTCACGTATTAATGAGACATGTGAACATTAGTGAATGAAATATATTTATTAAACACAACAGGGACAGTGAATATTGAACACAGAGCCAATAATGCAAGGTCACAAATACACAACACAAATATGTTAAACAAATATAATAATGACAAAACACTCCCCTTTTCTCTTACTTTCCCTTTTCAACCTCCCATCTCTTTTTTTCTGTCTCATAAAAAGCAGGTCGTCTGCTTCGGCAAGCCGTGTATAGTTGGCATACGCTGACAGCCAATGAAATTGCAGCATTTCATATCGCTGGTTTCAGCTCCTGGACGCAGATTCGAGTCTAACTGGGGCTAAGCCACTCATCAATGACAAAGAGTTATTCATAAATCAAGAAATGTTTATCCAGCTTTACCTTTTACTGATTATCACTAGATTGTAGTGGCAGATAGATTATCAAGTACTTGACTTATTTTTGGCTATAAACCTATTATATTGCAGTTTTTACTGTTGACTATAATGATTCACGTATTAATGAGACATGTGAACATTAGTGAATGAAATATATTTATTAAACACAACAGGGACAGTGAATATTGAACACAGAGCCAATAATGCAAGGTCACAAATACACAACACAAATATGTTAAACAAATATAATAATGACAAAACACTCCCCTTTTCTCTTACTTTCCCTTTTCAACCTCCCATCTCTTTTTTTCTGTCTCATAAAAAGCAGGTCGTCTGCTTCGGCAAGCCGTGTATAGTTGGCATACGCTGACAGCCAATGAAATTGCAGCATTTCATATCGCTGGTTTCAGCTCCTGGACGCAGATTCGAGTCTAACTGGGGCTAAGCCACTCATCAATGACAAAGAGTTATTCATAAATCAAGAAATGTTTATCCAGCTTTACCTTTTACTGATTATCACTAGATTGTAGTGGCAGATAGATTATCAAGTACTTGACTTATTTTTGGCTATAAACCTATTATATTGCAGTTTTTACTGTTGACTATAATGATTCACGTATTAATGAGACATGTGAACATTAGTGAATGAAATATATTTATTAAACACAGAGCCAATAATGCAAGGTCACAAATACACAACACAAATATGTTAAACAAATATAATAATGACAAAACACTCCCCTTTTCTCTTACTTTCCCTTTTCAACCTCCCATCTCTTTTTTTCTGTCTCATAAAAAGCAGGTCGTCTGCTTCGGCAAGCCGTGTATAGTTGGCATACGCTGACAGCCAATGAAATTGCAGCATTTCATATCGCTGGTTTCAGCTCCTGGACGCAGATTCGAGTCTAACTGGGGCTAAGCCACTCATCAATGACAAAGAGTTATTCATAAATCAAGAAATGTTTATCCAGCTTTACCTTTTACTGATTATCACTAGATTGTAGTGGCAGATAGATTATCAAGTACTTGACTTATTTTTGGCTATAAACCTATTATATTGCAGTTTTTACTGTTGACTATAATGATTCACGTATTAATGAGACATGTGAACATTAGTGAATGAAATATATTTATTAAACACAGAGCCAATAATGCAAGGTCACAAATACACAACACAAATATGTTAAACAAATATAATAATGACAAAACACTCCCCTTTTCTCTTACTTTCCCTTTTCAACCTCCCATCTCTTTTTTTCTGTCTCATAAAAAGCAGGTCGTCTGCTTCGGCAAGCCGTGTATAGTTGGCATACGCTGACAGCCAATGAAATTGCAGCATTTCATATCGCTGGTTTCAGCTCCTGGACGCAGATTCGAGTCTAACTGGGGCTAAGCCACTCATCAATGACAAAGAGTTATTCATAAATCAAGAAATGTTTATCCAGCTTTACCTTTTACTGATTATCACTAGATTGTAGTGGCAGATAGATTATCAAGTACTTGACTTATTTTTGGCTATAAACCTATTATATTGCAGTTTTTACTGTTGACTATAATGATTCACGTATTAATGAGACATGTGAACATTAGTGAATGAAATATATTTATTAAACACAACAGGGACAGTGAATATTGAACACAGAGCCAATAATGCAAGGTCACAAATACACAACACAAATATGTTAAACAAATATAATAATGACAAAACACTCCCCTTTTCTCTTACTTTCCCTTTTCAACCTCCCATCTCTTTTTTTCTGTCTCATAAAAAGCAGGTCGTCTGCTTCGGCAAGCCGTGTATAGTTGGCATACGCTGACAGCCAATGAAATTGCAGCATTTCATATCGCTGGTTTCAGCTCCTGGACGCAGATTCGAGTCTAACTGGGGCTAAGCCACTCATCAATGACAAAGAGTTATTCATAAATCAAGAAATGTTTATCCAGCTTTACCTTTTACTGATTATCACTAGATTGTAGTGGCAGATAGATTATCAAGTACTTGACTTATTTTTGGCTATAAACCTATTATATTGCAGTTTTTACTGTTGACTATAATGATTCACGTATTAATGAGACATGTGAACATTAGTGAATGAAATATATTTATTAAACACAACAGGGACAGTGAATATTGAACACAGAGCCAATAATGCAAGGTCACAAATACACAACACAAATATGTTAAACAAATATAATAATGACAAAACACTCCCCTTTTCTCTTACTTTCCCTTTTCAACCTCCCATCTCTTTTTTTCTGTCTCATAAAAAGCAGGTCGTCTGCTTCGGCAAGCCGTGTATAGTTGGCATACGCTGACAGCCAATGAAATTGCAGCATTTCATATCGCTGGTTTCAGCTCCTGGACGCAGATTCGAGTCTAACTGGGGCTAAACCACTCATCAATGACAAAGAGTTATTCATAAATCAAGAAATGTTTATCCAGCTTTACCTTTTACTGATTATCACTAGATTGTAGTGGCAGATAGATTATCAAGTACTTGACTTATTTTTGGCTATAAACCTATTATATTGCAGTTTTTACTGTTGACTATAATGATTCACGTATTAATGAGACATGTGAACATTAGTGAATGAAATATATTTATTAAACACAACAGGGACAGTGAATATTGAACACAGAGCCAATAATGCAAGGTCACAAATACACAACACAAATATGTTAAACAAATATAATAATGACAAAACACTCCCCTTTTCTCTTACTTTCCCTTTTCAACCTCCCATCTCTTTTTTTCTGTCTCATAAAAAGCAGGTCGTCTGCTTCGGCAAGCCGTGTATAGTTGGCATACGCTGACAGCCAATGAAATTGCAGCATTTCATATCGCTGGTTTCAGCTCCTGGACGCAGATTCGAGTCTAACTGGGGCTAAGCCACTCATCAATGACAAAGAGTTATTCATAAATCAAGAAATGTTTATCCAGCTTTACCTTTTACTGATTATCACTAGATTGTAGTGGCAGATAGATTATCAAGTACTTGACTTATTTTTGGCTATAAACCTATTATATTGCAGTTTTTACTGTTGACTATAATGATTCACGTATTAATGAGACATGTGAACATTAGTGAATGAAATATATTTATTAAACACAACAGGGACAGTGAATATTGAACACAGAGCCAATAATGCAAGGTCACAAATACACAACACAAATATGTTAAACAAATATAATAATGACAAAACACTCCCCTTTTCTCTTACTTTCCCTTTTCAACCTCCCATCTCTTTTTTTCTGTCTCATAAAAAGCAGGTCGTCTGCTTCGGCAAGCCGTGTATAGTTGGCATACGCTGACAGCCAATGAAATTGCAGCATTTCATATCGCTGGTTTCAGCTCCTGGACGCAGATTCGAGTCTAACTGGGGCTAAGCCACTCATCAATGACAAAGAGTTATTCATAAATCAAGAAATGTTTATCCAGCTTTACCTTTTACTGATTATCACTAGATTGTAGTGGCAGATAGATTATCAAGTACTTGACTTATTTTTGGCTATAAACCTATTATATTGCAGTTTTTACTGTTGACTATAATGATTCACGTATTAATGAGACATGTGAACATTAGTGAATGAAATATATTTATTAAACACAACAGGGACAGTGAATATTGAACACAGAGCCAATAATGCAAGGTCACAAATACACAAGACAAATATGTTAAACAAATATAATAATGACAAAACACTCCCCTTTTCTCTTACTTTCCCTTTTCAACCTCCCATCTCTTTTTTTCTGTCTCATAAAAAGCAGGTCGTCTGCTTCGGCAAGCCGTGTATAGTTGGCATACGCTGACAGCCAATGAAATTGCAGCATTTCATATCGCTGGTTTCAGCTCCTGGACGCAGATTCGAGTCTAACTGGGGCTAAGCCACTCATCAATGACAAAGAGTTATTCATAAATCAAGAAATGTTTATCCAGCTTTACCTTTTACTGATTATCACTAGATTGTAGTGGCAGATAGATTATCAAGTACTTGACTTATTTTTGGCTATAAACCTATTATATTGCAGTTTTTACTGTTGACTATAATGATTCACGTATTAATGAGACATGTGAACATTAGTGAATGAAATATATTTATTAAACACAGAGCCAATAATGCAAGGTCACAAATACACAACACAAATATGTTAAACAAATATAATAATGACAAAACACTCCCCTTTTCTCTTACTTTCCCTTTTCAACCTCCCATCTCTTTTTTTCTGTCTCATAAAAAGCAGGTCGTCTGCTTCGGCAAGCCGTGTATAGTTGGCATACGCTGACAGCCAATGAAATTGCAGCATTTCATATCGCTGGTTTCAGCTCCTGGACGCAGATTCGAGTCTAACTGGGGCTAAGCCACTCATCAATGACAAAGAGTTATTCATAAATCAAGAAATGTTTATCCAGCTTTACCTTTTACTGATTATCACTAGATTGTAGTGGCAGATAGATTATCAAGTACTTGACTTATTTTTGGCTATAAACCTATTATATTGCAGTTTTTACTGTTGACTATAATGATTCACGTATTAATGAGACATGTGAACATTAGTGAATGAAATATATTTATTAAACACAACAGGGACAGTGAATATTGAACACAGAGCCAATAATGCAAGGTCACAAATACACAACACAAATATGTTAAACAAATATAATAATGACAAAACACTCCCCTTTTCTCTTACTTTCCCTTTTCAACCTCCCATCTCTTTTTTTCTGTCTCATAAAAAGCAGGTCGTCTGCTTCGGCAAGCCGTGTATAGTTGGCATACGCTGACAGCCAATGAAATTGCAGCATTTCATATCGCTGGTTTCAGCTCCTGGACGCAGATTCGAGTCTAACTGGGGCTAAGCCACTCATCAATGACAAAGAGTTATTCATAAATCAAGAAATGTTTATCCAGCTTTACCTTTTACTGATTATCACTAGATTGTAGTGGCAGATAGATTATCAAGTACTTGACTTATTTTTGGCTATAAACCTATTATATTGCAGTTTTTACTGTTGACTATAATGATTCACGTATTAATGAGACATGTGAACATTAGTGAATGAAATATATTTATTAAACACAACAGGGACAGTGAATATTGAACACAGAGCCAATAATGCAAGGTCACAAATACACAACACAAATATGTTAAACAAATATAATAATGACAAAACACTCCCCTTTTCTCTTACTTTCCCTTTTCAACCTCCCATCTCTTTTTTTCTGTCTCATAAAAAGCAGGTCGTCTGCTTCGGCAAGCCGTGTATAGTTGGCATACGCTGACAGCCAATGAAATTGCAGCATTTCATATCGCTGGTTTCAGCTCCTGGACGCAGATTCGAGTCTAACTGGGGCTAAGCCACTCATCAATGACAAAGAGTTATTCATAAATCAAGAAATGTTTATCCAGCTTTACCTTTTACTGATTATCACTAGATTGTAGTGGCAGATAGATTATCAAGTACTTGACTTATTTTTGGCTATAAACCTATTATATTGCAGTTTTTACTGTTGACTATAATGATTCACGTATTAATGAGACATGTGAACATTAGTGAATGAAATATATTTATTAAACACAACAGGGACAGTGAATATTGAACACAGAGCCAATAATGCAAGGTCACAAATACACAACACAAATATGTTAAACAAATATAATAATGACAAAACACTCCCCTTTTCTCTTACTTTCCCTTTTCAACCTCCCATCTCTTTTTTTCTGTCTCATAAAAAGCAGGTCGTCTGCTTCGGCAAGCCGTGTATAGTTGGCATACGCTGACAGCCAATGAAATTGCAGCATTTCATATCGCTGGTTTCAGCTCCTGGACGCAGATTCGAGTCTAACTGGGGCTAAGCCACTCATCAATGACAAAGAGTTATTCATAAATCAAGAAATGTTTATCCAGCTTTACCTTTTACTGATTATCACTAGATTGTAGTGGCAGATAGATTATCAAGTACTTGACTTATTTTTGGCTATAAACCTATTATATTGCAGTTTTTACTGTTGACTATAATGATTCACGTATTAATGAGACATGTGAACATTAGTGAATGAAATATATTTATTAAACACAGAGCCAATAATGCAAGGTCACAAATACACAACACAAATATGTTAAACAAATATAATAATGACAAAACACTCCCCTTTTCTCTTACTTTCCCTTTTCAACCTCCCATCTCTTTTTTTCTGTCTCATAAAAAGCAGGTCGTCTGCTTCGGCAAGCCGTGTATAGTTGGCATACGCTGACAGCCAATGAAATTGCAGCATTTCATATCGCTGGTTTCAGCTCCTGGACGCAGATTCGAGTCTAACTGGGGCTAAGCCACTCATCAATGACAAAGAGTTATTCATAAATCAAGAAATGTTTATCCAGCTTTACCTTTTACTGATTATCACTAGATTGTAGTGGCAGATAGATTATCAAGTACTTGACTTATTTTTGGCTATAAACCTATTATATTGCAGTTTTTACTGTTGACTATAATGATTCACGTATTAATGAGACATGTGAACATTAGTGAATGAAATATATTTATTAAACACAACAGGGACAGTGAATATTGAACACAGAGCCAATAATGCAAGGTCACAAATACACAACACAAATATGTTAAACAAATATAATAATGACAAAACACTCCCCTTTTCTCTTACTTTCCCTTTTCAACCTCCCATCTCTTTTTTTCTGTCTCATAAAAAGCAGGTCGTCTGCTTCGGCAAGCCGTGTATAGTTGGCATACGCTGACAGCCAATGAAATTGCAGCATTTCATATCGCTGGTTTCAGCTCCTGGACGCAGATTCGAGTCTAACTGGGGCTAAGCCACTCATCAATGACAAAGAGTTATTCATAAATCAAGAAATGTTTATCCAGCTTTACCTTTTACTGATTATCACTAGATTGTAGTGGCAGATAGATTATCAAGTACTTGACTTATTTTTGGCTATAAACCTATTATATTGCAGTTTTTACTGTTGACTATAATGATTCACGTATTAATGAGACATGTGAACATTAGTGAATGAAATATATTTATTAAACACAACAGGGACAGTGAATATTGAACACAGAGCCAATAATGCAAGGTCACAAATACACAACACAAATATGTTAAACAAATATAATAATGACAAAACACTCCCCTTTTCTCTTACTTTCCCTTTTCAACCTCCCATCTCTTTTTTTCTGTCTCATAAAAAGCAGGTCGTCTGCTTCGGCAAGCCGTGTATAGTTGGCATACGCTGACAGCCAATGAAATTGCAGCATTTCATATCGCTGGTTTCAGCTCCTGGACGCAGATTCGAGTCTAACTGGGGCTAAACCACTCATCAATGACAAAGAGTTATTCATAAATCAAGAAATGTTTATCCAGCTTTACCTTTTACTGATTATCACTAGATTGTAGTGGCAGATAGATTATCAAGTACTTGACTTATTTTTGGCTATAAACCTATTATATTGCAGTTTTTACTGTTGACTATAATGATTCACGTATTAATGAGACATGTGAACATTAGTGAATGAAATATATTTATTAAACACAACAGGGACAGTGAATATTGAACACAGAGCCAATAATGCAAGGTCACAAATACACAACACAAATATGTTAAACAAATATAATAATGACAAAACACTCCCCTTTTCTCTTACTTTCCCTTTTCAACCTCCCATCTCTTTTTTTCTGTCTCATAAAAAGCAGGTCGTCTGCTTCGGCAAGCCGTGTATAGTTGGCATACGCTGACAGCCAATGAAATTGCAGCATTTCATATCGCTGGTTTCAGCTCCTGGACGCAGATTCGAGTCTAACTGGGGCTAAGCCACTCATCAATGACAAAGAGTTATTCATAAATCAAGAAATGTTTATCCAGCTTTACCTTTTACTGATTATCACTAGATTGTAGTGGCAGATAGATTATCAAGTACTTGACTTATTTTTGGCTATAAACCTATTATATTGCAGTTTTTACTGTTGACTATAATGATTCACGTATTAATGAGACATGTGAACATTAGTGAATGAAATATATTTATTAAACACAACAGGGACAGTGAATATTGAACACAGAGCCAATAATGCAAGGTCACAAATACACAACACAAATATGTTAAACAAATATAATAATGACAAAACACTCCCCTTTTCTCTTACTTTCCCTTTTCAACCTCCCATCTCTTTTTTTCTGTCTCATAAAAAGCAGGTCGTCTGCTTCGGCAAGCCGTGTATAGTTGGCATACGCTGACAGCCAATGAAATTGCAGCATTTCATATCGCTGGTTTCAGCTCCTGGACGCAGATTCGAGTCTAACTGGGGCTAAGCCACTCATCAATGACAAAGAGTTATTCATAAATCAAGAAATGTTTATCCAGCTTTACCTTTTACTGATTATCACTAGATTGTAGTGGCAGATAGATTATCAAGTACTTGACTTATTTTTGGCTATAAACCTATTATATTGCAGTTTTTACTGTTGACTATAATGATTCACGTATTAATGAGACATGTGAACATTAGTGAATGAAATATATTTATTAAACACAACAGGGACAGTGAATATTGAACACAGAGCCAATAATGCAAGGTCACAAATACACAACACAAATATGTTAAACAAATATAATAATGACAAAACACTCCCCTTTTCTCTTACTTTCCCTTTTCAACCTCCCATCTCTTTTTTTCTGTCTCATAAAAAGCAGGTCGTCTGCTTCTCCAAGCCCTGGTCTTTGTAAAAGGAAAAGACTTTACCAGGGCAGTAAATGTACTTCCCTGTTAGTCCAGGGAACCCCGTGTGAATGTGAGGACTGTTTGGATCCTGCTTCAGATCCATCTGACAGAATCGACACTTGCGACCTGTGGGCTGGGATTCAGTCCTCTTCCTCTTCTGCTGTCCTCTGTCCTCCACCCTTTTCCTTGTAGCATCCAGTTCCAGCTGAAATAACTTTGGAGGAGGAAGATCAGAGATGCTGTGGATTCATTCTGGCTGGGGAGGGAGACGCCACAATGACACCATCTTCATGAGGTTGCGCACAGGAAAGCAGCCTGGCCAGAGACCCGTGGATTCCAGCTCTGTCTTCATCCAGATCCTCTGCTGCTGTGAACAGGTCCACTGGCTGACTTCATGGTCGTAGCCAGGGAGCTGTGGAGGAGGACGGGTGGGGACAGCTCACGGCCTGGGTGATTGCTCACCTAGTCAGACAAGAATAAACGGAGCAAATTAGTACGATTCTGGGTGCGTCTTGATTTAATCTTTTGACATGAAAAACCTTCTAATACTAACTTTGATCTCTCTGTGCAGGTGACAGTTGAGCGGGCTCTGCAGACGTCTCAGGAGAAATCAGGGGGGCCTCTGACACTACAGAGAATATTAAACATGTTGTCATTATTATTGACAGTAAGATGAAGCAAGGATGTAACATGACATCTACACTGTAGTCTGTGAAACTCAGCAAGCTGGACACTGGAGTGCTGCCTACCTATTGTCTGAATACAGTGCAGCAGCAACTGTATAGAATTAACAACAGTTTTGATGAACACTACATGAAGTATATTTTTAAGATGCAAATACAGGTCAAATAACACACACCAGGGACTGTGACAGTCGCCTCTGTTGCTGGACGACCCGCTCCTTCTGGCAGCAGACACGTGAGCTCCTGAGGAACAGGCACTGGTCTCCTTACAGTTACAGCGGCGGCTGCAAGGAGAGAAGGATCACAAAACACAATCAATGGTTTATAACAGATATGAGCACAGTGAATATGACAGATGTGTTTACATGTTGGATGTATTTACCATCTACTTGTGAACCCTTCAGATGAGTTGGTGCAGCCAGTGTAGCAGATGGTTCTACAATGGAAAACACCTTGTCAGTAATTTATATTTTGACAAAGAAACACAACTGTTAGTATCGTTACGTCACCTTTCTCAGCCGTATCCAATGACAGACTGTTTCTCACATTAATATATAAAGAATATACTTCATTCATACACGTGTGTTTGTCTTTCAATGGGTTAATATTCAGTCGCCAGTCATTGTGATGTAACCTAGGCAGGTGAAGCAACATGGCACACTTCAAACACATGCATTCAGGTGTTAGTAACACAGCAGTTTCAGACATACATATTGTTTCTTTTTATCCATATAAGAAAACAAAGAGTGATACGTACCCTCATCATGACTGGTATCAATTCATAGTCACGAGGACAACAAGCAGAACACCTAAACATGAGACAGAACGGTTCAATGCTTCATGTGGGATAAGAAGTCATGGTCCCATGCTTGTCTGTTGACGGCAGAACGTTTTTGGTGAAAAACCTCTTTCTGTTCCCGGAGCCTGTTGTTGTCTGGCTGTCATCAATGCAGAAACAGCTGGTAAACAAACAAAAAACATATCATATACACTGAATAGAACACACGATTAACCGTTCAGCAAACCGGCTGAACTGTAACTGATTTTAAATCTTCAGGTGGTAGAAATGAAAGACATCAAATGTTTACTCTCAGCTCTGCACATGTTGCTTGGAAGGAGAGATACTCAGCATCCCTCTCTCCAGCTCTTCATCTTCATCCATCACTGAGATGCAAACAGACGAGAATTAGAACGTCATTAAATGAATATCTTCTTGCACTTCTTGTACATAAACATTATTTTAACAGTGATGGAGAAAGTCTACACATCTTGTACTTCAGTAAAAAAATAGGTATTAATACCACCACATGGTGTAAATACTCTTTAAGTGAAAGTCCTGCATTCAAATCTTACTTACTCAAAGTCTGACTTAAGTAAAAGTACAAAAAAGCATGTGTTCATCACTTTAATGACTTTATATACTGCTGGTAGTTTAATCTGTAATAACACATAATTTATTAGTTCAGTATATTTTGTCTGATATCCTGAATCTGCCAAGTAACTAACGTTAGTAACTAATGCTGTCAAACACACGTGGAGCAGTTAATGTACATAACTATGAACTACATGCATTAATGACGATACGTGACGTGATACAACGGAGACGTGCGTGTTTATTTAACGTTAACGTGATTGACATGAACCACCGGGTCCGGTCACAGCTTGTTGTTCTTTTGTTACGTGTCCGTAAAGTAACAGAGTATATCTTACGTTCACCATAACCTTAACCGGCCGCTGCTCAGCCTCTGTGTTCACTGACATACGTAGTAAACGCAAACTCATTTTATTTGAATGCACGTTCGTGTTAACTTGTGATACTTTTGGTCACAAAAACGCATCAAAGTCGGACATGAATTAACCGGTATGAACCGTTAACGGCTCCAGATTACGTTACGTTGTAAGGTAACGAACTCATACAGAAGTCCGACTTCGACACAATAACACAAAAAAAACACAACTAACTTTATCTTTGAAGCTTTCAAGTGAATGTCAGACAGCCCAGACTAATTGTCATGACATTTTAATTCATTGTTATTCATCTTAATGACTTACCGTTCAACGTAGTGTCCACCCAGCGAATAGATCCGGAAAATGCGGGCTGTCGATGCTCTTTCCAGGCTCCGAGTGACTGACAAACACCGGAGAAAATCTTTCTCTCGTAAAACGGCACCACAGCGCTGCTGCTGCTGGTGGCCAAAGATATATTACATCCGTACTGGTTTAGGACTACCATTGAAAATTAATGGGAAACGGTTTAGGGAGTTTTAGCTAAAGAATCCCCGGGTGCTCGTGAAAACGCTATAAGAACAGATCTATATGTGATTTGTGCGTATTTCAGGGACGGCAGTGTATGGTTTCAATTATTTGGTATGAATGAGAGTGAATGTGTGAAGCGTACATATGGGAGAGACAGCTGAGATCTGGAGTTGAGGTGTTGCACAGGCTCGTGTGCTTTTCAGAGATTGACGGTCAGTGGAGCAGAAAACACGCATGAGACACAAACTTTGCATTCAAACACAAACACAAAACACTAGGATAGACTGAGAGACAGCTGAGGGTTAATATACGTGTCAGTTTTACTGGTGTAGTTACAAAGACTACAGATTTATTGGAAATTGTGTTCCATAGGGACCGTCAGCAAATTTAGAAGCGAAAACAGAGCAGGCATTCATTCAGTCAGACAGACGCTGGGAAAATAAGGGAGTGAAAGCATTCCTGATAAGAAACAGGTGCAGCTTTAGGGAGTTTGTAGCTACTCCAAGGTTAGAGGGCTGAAGAAAATTTGGGAGAAGCTTTGGCTCCCTCTGTTGGTACTTCACGAACTGCACACAGAACATTTGACAGGAGCGTTGGCTCCATCTGGTGGACATTTGGGAATACTACATCCAAACATTATATATTTCAAATCAGTGGAGACATTGAAGAGGAGGAAGGCATGGCAGGGAAAGAGAGCACTTATCTGTGCAATTTGGAGAATGATGTTGTTGTGGAATATTTCTATGAATAGTCGGGAGAAGAGTGTAAAATGTTTCTCATCAATGTCAAATGAAACAGAGTCTGGATGAATGATCAAAGTTGTAATAGTCAATTTATTTGCTTGCAAGCAAAGAGAACACAGTCTCACAGACACATCACCGTCATCTGTGTGAGATGCTCTGATGACACAGTCAAATGCATAGACATTTATACCCAAACAGCATGCTGGTATAATAAAAGATGTCAAGGCAGATGTTTTCCTTTGAAGCACAGTGTCCTGTCTTTACGATACCCTGAAGGCACTTTATGGCCGGTTTACGAATCCCTTTGTTATCAGTTTGTCCCACAATATTTATGGAGACATCAGATGCTTCCTTTGATGTCCCCGTGAACGGGTTAAAGAGTTAAGTCACAGTATTGCAGAGACGGAATAAACCGGTGAACCATCACACATCATAAATACCTAAAGAGGGTCATGCTCTCCCTGATGCTCATCAGGAAGTACCGTAATCTAAACATCTGTGTTGCCGTCTTTGAAGACAAATAATGCACAGGAAAAACAGACACCAAGATAACAGATCACAAGACCCCTGGATCCGAAATTTACGAGACTCATTTAGAAGACACAAGGTTTTTCTAGTGCCTGCTCTTCTAAACTCAAATTCCTTAACCCTAAAACAGTAGACTGACATATTTTCCCATAACATTCCACTCTTTGATTACATCGTAATCACACAATATAGTAAAAATATGTTATAAGGACATTTCAATTACAACAGAAGTATTACCCAACAATATGATTTGAAAAATACATCATGTGAGAGAACTGAAGAAAATCTGTTCTTGTGAGATAAAAGATCCCATAAATGTAGCAGGCAATATAATTCAATTAACACAAAGGTTAAAAATCAAAAACTGTCTAAGCAATACAGTTCAATAACCACAAAGATAAAATAATTAAAAATCAAAGACTTTAGACCTGCACATCAAAATCATCAAAGGAGTCAGTGTCGCTGTCAAAGTTGTCCGCATAGTCAGTAATAGGAAACAGGTCAAGTCTCTGGTCGTTGGTTGTCACACGACAATACATAGTCAGCTGTTTGGTGAATAGGTGAGAGATCATGTTCCTGAGTAGTGGGATTACGCAAAGTACGAATACAAAGAAAGCGCAGAGGATTATGCCTGCTTGTATCATAATCCCCTTCCATGAGTACCATAAACCTGTAAGCCAGTCTGGAGATGGAGTACCATCTTTAACCATAGCTTCCTGTATTTTAGTGATGTTGTGAATTGCTTGTGCAATGATATGACCATCAGCGTCATTTTCTGGAATAAAAGTACAGCAATATTCCCCAACAATAGCACAAACGCCACCCTGTGGTGCCGTCAATTGATCTAAAACCATTCTATCTTGCATAACCATAAGGCGCAGGCCAGTCAATTCTTCAGTGATTCCTGTGAACGCCGCAAGAGTGTAGTTCAGGAAGCTCTTCAGTCGGTAATCAATAGTTTCTAAACGTAACATGTTCTTGGCCGTTCCCAACCAAGGGAACAGTGAAAGGATAATTTTGGCGCCGACGCTCTTGTGTTTGAATTCGTTCGGGACGTTTGAACCCCAAACTGGATCATGCGGTTTGAATTCTAAGTCGCGAGAAAAACGTGTGTTAGGCGCTGCTGATATTATTACTGTGTGGTCGGATATTGATACTGGAGCGCAAACTCCCTCCCAATCTGGAGGTAGTACAACATACACTGTGTGACCACAGAGCCACCACCCATCTGTAACCAGATATGTTCCGTTTTTACCGGGAAGCACTGTGTGGTGAGCTAGAGAGCATTTAACTCCTGCTGGGCAGTCCGCTGTATCTCGTGCCACATATTTCCACCCATTGCATGAAAACTGTCGTAGGTAAAATGGAACTGGCGTGCAGTCTTTAACGAGTATGCAGTCCTCAATGTTCCCTAGTTGCATGCACCTCCTTATAGAAGCAGCTGTTACATTACCTGAGCTATTTGCACACAAAAGACGGTAGTTGCCCTCCATGGTGACAGCTGGATGATCGGATGTGTCGCCGAATAGGGAACAGTCTTCGTCCCTAGCAGTAACTGCCCCTATGAAAGTCACGTTGCACATAGAAGGGTGAAGTTGGCCGACTGATTTCGAGCCTTTACGCGCAAAACAAAATGTAAAGTTCAAGTTTGGTGCATACTGTACGTATGATGCTTGAAATTGGGACGAAGTAGAGCTGCTTCCGCGGTATCTCTGTATTGGATGTGTTTTTGTGCACATAGTGCTGTTTACTGTAGTCCATGCTGCATAAGGACTGTAATACCCTAAAACTGCTTGACTTACGAAACAGTCCTCTGTAGGACCTAGAGACCTAGTCGCTATTATACGTGGTTGGTGAGATAAGGCCGGCATCATTGAGCAGACATAGCAGTTAGTGCGGTTTTGTTTGCGGGCTGAATAGTGTGCGTATCGCCACCACATATTTGTTGAATAGACGTGGATTAATGCACCTGGGTTGTTGTCGAGCCAATCATGTTTCATGTTTTTTACTGCGGTGCGTCTGGTACGGTTATGCGTCGTTGAGTTGTCATTGTCCGAGTCAAAAGTCGTGTTGTTGCACTGGTCGTGGTTGCTTCTCATCTGTTGATGGCACCGTCGTCCGTCTCTCGTCCCTCGGTGGTGCCGGTTGGCTGACACTTGGTGTAGGCGCTCGCTCACCTGAAGCTTCTCCTGGGTCTGGAACCTTTTTGCAGTGTGACGCATGAACCCAGGTAGCCCTCTCAGCTACTTTGACAGCCGTCTGAGTGACAAGGAGGACCTGGAATGGACCCAGCCAACGTCGTGAGTTCCAATGCTTCCTTCTGAAATCTTTTACCACCACGAAATCACCAGGCTGCAGCTTATGGAGAGGTCCTTCAGCTGGTCTCGGGAGGGCAGCAGACACCTGTTGTCTTATGTTAGATAGAGCAGAGGACAATTGTGCACAATATGTTAACATTTCATGTTCGCATAAGGCGGTTGAGGGAAGTGGCGCCCCTGGTGCTTCAGTTCCTACATGAGGAGGAAAACCAAACAGTATCTCAAAAGGACTCAGATTGCTTCGTGTTCGCTTTCTCATTCTCATGTACATCAGAACTAGAGGCAGAGCTTTTGTCCAAGACAGACCTGTGTCAGCACAACATTTTGCTAACTTGGTCTTCAGTGTACCATTTTCTCGTTCCACAGCGCCACCACTGGCTGGATGGTAAGCACAGTGTGTTCTTAAGTCGATACCCAAGTATGCGCTTAGTTCTGTAATGGCCTGGTTTACAAAATGAGAACCATTGTCACTTGATATTTTAGCAGGAATGCCCCAACGAGGAATGATTTCAGAAATCAAAGCTTTCGCGACTGTCGCAGCAGTCTGTTTACTTGATGGAAAAACTTCAACCCACTTTGACCACATGTCTACCATCACAAGACAGTGTTTCTTACCTTCCGATGGAGAGAGCTCAACAAAATCCATCATAATGTGCTCAAAAGGGCGTGTCGGAGGCGGATGTGCAGCCTGGCTGGACACTGTCACAGGCCTGCCTACATTGTGGGTAGAGCAGGTTACACATGCAGAACAGAATTTTTGTGCACATGCTGTGAATCCCTTTGTGAACCATGTCTCATTCAATGCACTCAACATTCCCCCTTTTGATACATGGTCTAACCCATGTGTCAACTTAGCATAATGGCTGAAATAATGCTTAAGCAGACATGGTTTAGCATCAGGCCCTGACCACAATCCATCAGTGTGTGTGCAACCCGATGCTGCCCACAACCTACGCTCTTCCGGAGTGGACAACGTCTGCATCGCTATAAGAGAAGAGGGAGCTGAGACAGATGAGGACAGGAGAGCAGAGGAAGTGGGGACAGGAAGTCGAGCAGCCGCCTTTGCCGCAGCGTCTGCGCGTGCATTCCCTATTGAAATGACGTCAGTGTGCCCTGTATGAGCAGCACATTTGCAAACAGCAATTGCTGTTGGCAACAAAATGGCTTCTAACAGTTCAGCAATGAGAGTGTGATGCAAAACAGGTTTCCCATCAGACTTAAGGAACTTTCTGTGTTTCCACAGACTCCCAAAATCGTGAATTACTCCGAATGCATAACGAGAGTCAGTGTGAACTGTAACAGTTTTACCTTCAGCTAGTTTGCATGCTTCAGTGAGCGCGATGAGCTCAGCTGCCTGGGCTGAGAGATGACATGGCAGAGAACCTGAACACAGCACTTCTGAGTCCGAAACAACAGCAAAACCCACAAGATTAGTACCAGTGTGATCGCGGGAGGCAGATCCATCAACATACATTACCATGTCGCTGTTGTGCAGCGGAGTGTCCATCAAGTCAGGACGAGGAGTGCACCGAGCTTGGAGCTCAGCTAAACAGTTGTGCTCCTCTCCGTCACCAGGAATGGGGAGTAATGATGCAGGGTTAAGATTAGTACAGCGTTTGACCGTTACGTTTGGCATGTCTAAAAGACATGTGTGATAACGCAAATATCGCGCTGCAGAGAGGAGAGATGATTTCTGTTCGAGGAGAATCAAAGACACCGAATGAGGAACGAGCAGAGTTAATGGAGCGTATCCTACTGTCACGTGAGGCCGCGAGTGCCTTTTCAGCCGCGGCCACTGCACGCAAACATTGTGGCAAACCAGCTGCGACTGGATCAAGTTTTGCGGAGAAATACGCAACTGGTCTTAATTTGTCTCCGTGTGATTGTAACAACACAGAGGTCATGCAGCCCTGTCTTTCATCTACTGTCTGAGTGAACGGTTTGTTCGGATCTGGCAGTCCTAGATTTGGAGGAATTTGCAGAGCACATTTCAGTTGTGTGAAGGCTGAATGACCTTCTTCAGTCCAAATTATTTTGCCATGTGCTGTAAGATTTTTACCGTGAATCAAACTTGATAATGGTTTCTCCATCTGTGAGTAGTTAGGTATAAACGACCGACAGTATGAACACATACCTAAAAAGGACATCAACTGTTTTTTGGTGTTAGGTTTCGGTATTGACACGATTGAAGCTATTCTTTTTGGAGAGAGGGTTTTCCCTTCCCCTGAAATGTCATGACCTAAGAAATGTACATTTTGCGTTACAAACTGTAATTTAGATAGGCTGGCCTTGTGGCCCTCTTGTGCTAAATGTTTTAGCAGTTTTATTGTGTCTCTCTGACACTGTGCCTGAGTTGGAGCTGCGATAAGGCAGTCGTCTACATACTGCAGGAGTGCAGAGCCTGGTGAGAGAGTTAGACTTTCTAAGCTTTCTCTGAGTGCATCGTTGTAGATGGTTGGAGACTTGGTGTAGCCTTGACACAGCCGTGTGAAGGTGTATGGTTTACCGTTAAAATTGAAGGCAAACCAATATTGACTGTCCTTGTCCACTGGGACACTGAAAAAAAAATTTGACAGGTCAACAACAGAAAACCATTTAGCTGCAGGAGGAATCTGAGCTAGAATAGTGTAAGGATTAGGCACATTCGGTGCACGTGCATGAACTGCAGCATTTACTGCTTTCAGGTCTTGCACGAAACGCCATTCAGTAGGCTTACCTGCATCTCTGATCTTTTTAACCGGAAATATCGGTGTCCTGACTGGAGAGTCTGGACATGGAATAATCACACCTGCTTTCAGGAGTGACTCAAACACAGGTGTAATACCGTCAATGGCCTCTTGGCGCAGAGGGTACTGGTGCTTGTGGGGCCGAAAATCAGAGCGCGGAGTGATAACGACAGGCTGACAGTTGTGAATCAGGCCAACGTCGTACTTGTTCACCGCCCAGAGTGTCTGTGGAACAGAAGTAAGGGCGGGAGGAATAGATGCACGTTTAGTTAAAAACGTTTGAATTTCATTGTTAAGCTCATGAAACACATAGACTGATCTGCAGGCAGGTGTTAAGAGCACACAAAACGTTCTGTGGAAGCCGGTAGACTGTGATCGCAGAATGAGTGGATCACATGTCTTTTCCCAGTCGGTCAGCGCCTCGCATTGAGCGACGAATGGACCCAAATCTCTCCAGTTATCATCGCGTCCTTTTGACAGCGAGATGTGAGGAGCTGAATCTGGAACATCAAACAGTTCTTTCTGTGACGGAGACAGAGAAACAGATACAGCAGATTTATAAGTAGACCAAAACAGTGTGGAACAGGCGATTACATCATTAATGCCTTCAAAAAAATTGTCTTCATAGCAATCATCTTGTCCTTCAGAAATGTGTGAGGTGCAGTGTAGATGTTTGTAGTTCATGCGGTCAGCATGTGGTGAGACCCGTGCGTCTACTGTGTGACAAAGTCGTTGTGCGTCGTCAACAGGGAGCCACCATTGATAGCAAAAAAGTGACTCAGAGGGAGTCTGTAACATTTGGTGTACGACTCTTTGCCTCAGCACTTTAAGGCCATCAGAGGATGACGTCAGTCCTATCCCATAAGCGCACATTAAGTCTCTCCCCATCAAGTTAATTGGACAGAGGCTCGAAAGGAGAAACGAATGTTTCACTTTAATGTCAGGATCGTGGTCAGTCTGGTCGGAGTGTACACTCGTCATAGGTACAGTAAAGTTTTCAGTAACAGTTATACCGGATGCGCCCTGTGAATATACAAAACGCCCACTCATCTTCTGATGAGGAAAATATCTCTGTTGAATCACAGAGTGTGTAGCTCCAGAATCTACTAAAAATGTTAATTCTTTCCCTTGCACAATAACCTTTGTAGTTGGCATATTTTTGTATGACTCTGATGAAAACATTGAATAAGCGTGTGGTTGTGATGTAGATGCATTCACTTGCTGTTGCTCTAAGTGTGAAATGACACTAAGAAGAATGGATTGTTGCTCTGCAGTGTGCGTGCGAGGAAGCGTGTGTGCGTTGCAGCAAATGTGCGCGTTGTTTGTGCGTTCTGAGTCAGTGTGTGTGTGTGTGTGTTCTTATCTGTTCCGGAGCCGAGAGGGAGACAGCTGCCTCCTGTCCACGTGCATCGCCTCGCCTCCCCACATCGCGTCAGTCAGATGTGCCAAATTGTAGATCACCCCCTTCGTCTCCTCCGCGCTGTCGTCCACGTGGCTGTCGTCCACGTGGCTGTCGTCCACGTGGCTGTCGTGATTCGCTGTGTGTGTAGCGATAAGGGCAGTCTCTGGACCAATGTCCTGTTTCACCGCAGTCAAAACACACGTCATACTGAGCTCCTCTTTGGCGACCATCTTGGAAGCGCCCGCGGCCTCTTCCGCGCCCCCTCAGCTGACCCCTCCCATAGCTGTTACGTGGTGGATGGGGGGTTTGGTTTTGGCCTCCATCAACTCCTAGTGTCATCTGCTGGACAGCTTGAAGCATCGCAAGTTGAGCTTTTTCACCAGTCAGTTTCGTGCGTTTCTCTTGCTTGGCCTGAGTGTCATTATGCAGTTTGTAATTGTGCCGTGCGTGTTTTATTACCTCATCAAGTCTTGCATCCTCCAGGCCAATCACGGAGCATTCGGTGGCTGTCTTGATGTCTGGTAGCAGCCCGTTCACGAAAGCATTCTTGAGATGTGTTTCCCACACTGACATTGTTGTTTTGTCAACTGGTTCTTCAATACCGCTGTGTGTTTGGAATGCGGACATGAGTCTTTGGTGATATGATGTCACATCTTCAGTTTTATCTTGTTTCGTGTTATTAATCAATGCCATGTTAACCTTTGATGGGAAAGCTGTCACTATAGCCCCGCATACGGCTGTGATGAAAATGACGTAGGCCATGTTCCCTGCATCTCCCCAGGGAGGTGTTACCATACGAGAGTCATGGCCAGCACCTGTTACTGTAGCTCTAATTTTGCTGAAGTCCGTGGGGCCGACATGTTTGACTAACAGGCGGTGAACCTCTGGGCCAGTAGGCATAAATTCTTTGCAGAATATCAGGAACTCTTTTGCGAAAGCTGTGCCATTCTGGATGCTTGGTAGGTGAAGTGAAGCTTGCATGATGTCACCTTGCGTCCAGGGTCTGAACACAAGACCCGGAACACCATCAGCTGGTCCTGGAACTTGAATCATGGGCCCCTGGAAGGTTTCAGATGTGTCGAGGTTGAAATCTGGTGGGGGTGTGTTGGGGCTGAGCCAGTTGACGACAGCGCCAGCTGAACCCCGCCAGCTACGCGGGTCTGCGTAGGACCATGGTGAGGTGGCAGGTGTCGATGTTGCAGCCGTCTGAGGAGAGACAAACGGGTTGTGGTGAGGCGAGGCTGGACCCTGTCGGAGCTCCTCGTTCGCCAGGCGAGCCTGTTCTTGCTGTTGAGTGAGGAGCCGGGTTGCTGGCCTGCTAGCCAATGGTGCATCAGGGTATGGCGGAGGAGGAGGTGGTGGTGGTGGTGCTAGTTGTGGTGGTGGTGGTGGTTGTAGAACGCCATCCTGTGGGGAAGGTCGGTAACACGTGTCCAGGAGGGGACCGCTCGCTCCTGTGAGGCTCGGATAGAGAGTGTGAGAAAAAACAGAGTTACTCAGTGTGTCTGCATCAGTTTCGTCTTTCTTCAAACAAGTCATTTGTTTAAGCATTTGCTTTCTTTCCCTACTTTCACTCTCATCTTCCCACTTAACCAAACACTTTTGGTTTTTCTCTATCATTTCCAAGTCTTTGACTCTGACGTTCTTCATACATTTAATCTGTTTCAATTTACCTTCTAAATCCCCTCTTAACATTTTGAGCTTAGCGGCGCTCAATGAGCCGTTTTCAGGAAAACCAAACTCCCCTGACCAGTATGTGAGGCATTCTAAACACCCGTTTCCATATTTCTGTCGCATCATGTCAATTATTGGGCCCGAGGGCTCTGCGCTTTTACTATTTTTTCCACCCATCTTTCAGGCGTGGACACGTTAACGTTACCTTTACAGTACAGTCGTCACCATACAGCGTATGTTTATTCTCTCGAAGGAAAACTTTTTGCAAAAAACCTCGTTTGAAATTCACGTTATGTTGTGGAAAACCACGATTCTTATTTCAAACTTGTTTGAAATTCACGTTATGTTGTGGAAAACCACGATTCTTATTTCAAACTTTATTTGAAATTCACGTTATGTTGTGGAAAACCACGATTCTTATTTCAAATGTTATTTGAAGTTCACGTTAGTTATTTATCACGATTCTTATTCTATCAGTATAGAATTCACGTCATTTTAACCACGGTCTTACAACAAACCAATTGTAGTCAAGCGATCTGTGTCTACTATCACCGTATAACACAATCCTGTCTTCTACGTAAAAGCGTGCAAATAATGAGATGCCAGAAAATGAAAACAGGAGTTTACATGAACCACATGTAAAACGAAACCACGAACGTCAAAAACAATTGTTACCCAAATAATAAAAAAATAAATAAAATGACTACTTGACCATTCATCTGTGTCTGTTAAATCATATGACCTTAGTATAATTTTACCATTACTTTTACAATTGGAATTTTAACTTTCTTACCCGTTGTAGAAATTAATTCTTTTTCGTTGGATTCGCGTGCCGTCAATCAGAAACTCCCTCGGGTCCGCCGGCTCTCTCTCTCTCGGCTAATGAGGTATAAGACAGGAACTTCAGTTTGTGGATTCCTGGAGATGCCTCTCCTCCGGTCAGTCCCTCTGGAGCCCTGATAGACAGTCAGCGAATCCTGCCGACAACGCCAAATTGTTGTGGAATATTTCTATGAATAGTCGGGAGAAGAGTGTAAAATGTTTCTCATCAATGTCAAATGAAACAGAGTCTGGATGAACGATCAAAGTTGTAATAGTCTATTTATTTGCTTGCAAGCAAAGAGAACACAGTCTCACAGACACATCACCGTCATCTGTGTGAGATGCTCTGATGACACAGTCAAATGCATAGACATTTATACCCAAACAGCATGCTGGTTAATAAAAGATGTCAAGGCAGATGTTTTCCTTTGAAGCACAGTGTCCTGTCTTTACGATACCCTGAAGGCACTTTATGGCCGGTTTACGAATCCCTTTGTTATCAGTTTGTCCCACAATATTTATGGAGACATCAGATGCTTCCTTTGATGTCCCCGTGAACGGGTTAAAGAGTTAAGTCACAGTATTGCAGAGACGGAATAAACCGGTGAACCATCACACATCATAAATACCTAAAGAGGGTCATGCTCTCCCTGATGCTCATCAGGAAGTACCGTAATCTAAACATCTGTGTTGCCGTCTTTGAAGACAAATAATGCACAGGAAAAACAGACACCAAGATAACAGATCACAAGACCCCTGGATCCGAAATTTACGAGACTCATTTAGAAGACACAAGGTTTTTCTAGTGCCTGCTCTTCTAAACTCAAATTCCTTAACCCTAAAACAGTAGACTGACATATTTTCCCATAACAATGTCCAGGATCAGAGCAGGATGAATGGAAGAAGGAAGCATTGGCCGGTGGAACAGCAAGCGTACAAGAGAATGATAAAGAGATGGAAGGATAAAGATATTTGGGATGGAGAACGGCTGAATCGTCCTCCAACGGAAGAGGAGCTGCAACAGATAAGCAAAGAAGTAGTGAGACACTATGAAGAGAAGAAGAAAGACTGGGAGGACAGAAATCCTAAATGTGTAAACATGGGAAAAAGAAAGGCGTCGAACCAAGTGGCTGAAGAAAAAGGGGTGTGGCCATACATCAAAAGGTGCTTCGACTATGACAAGAAAAGGATGGACAGGAAGCCGATTCCCATTGAAAAACAGGAGGAATGGATGGAGCAGGCTGGCAAAGATGCATGGGACAAGATGAAGCTGGAAGCTGAAGCAGCAAGCTCACCGCTAGAGGCCGCCAAACACAGCAGAGGCATGTTTCCGGCCCTAGCACCCTCACCCTCAGCCCCTCCCCCTTATGACAACAATCCGTTCGCCCCAACCGACAAAGACAAGCATGAGCATGAACAAAGCAAACTGTACCCTGACCTGCCACCTCCACCTCCAGATTATGTGCCCACGAACCCTTTCGTGCAGGCTCCAGTAAGACCAGTAACAAAGGGGTACCTGAAAGGAGTCTTCGCAGTAGAAGGAGGAGAGCTGCAGATACCTGTCTCAGTAGAGGAAAAGGAGAGAAGAAGAAGGGCGAAGCAAGTCGAGAAGACTGTGGGACACCTGATGACTCACCTTGACGCCCTAGTACTGGCAAACACACCCGGACCCGCAACTACACCTAGACCAACTGTCAAAGCAAACATCGGGCCAAACAACGACGATTTCGAATTGGCAGAAACACTCGAAACTCTGCACAGAATGAGCGACTCAATCAGAGACCGTCAACAACAAAGAGAAGAAGAAGACGCACAAGGCGAAATTGAAATCCTGGAACAACAACTGGGGGAGCTCACAAAGCTGGAAAAAGAGCGTGCAGCAGCAGGGCCCTATGCGCCTTACGGGGAGGCTAGGGGACGTGCTATACCAGGAACGAACCTGTGGGTTCCCGATCCAACGGAAGAGGAGGAGCTGACCGAACTAGCTGCACAGCCAGCCCACGAACAAGCATGGCTACCGACACAAGAGGTAAAGAGGCTAACGCTGAATGGAGATTTCATAGGATCTGCCACAGACCCATCAACAACGCGCAGTGGAAAACAATACCGGCCTGCATCACGTCAGCTGCCCCTCAGAGCAGCTCCAACAGTAGCAGCCCCTCGCCAGATGGCATTTACTCCCTTCTCCTTCATGGACATGACAACACTGCTGGCCGCACTGCCTTCACTGACTTCAGGAGCAGAGCCATGGCTAGACGAGCTAGATAAATACACATCGACCTACGAACTGGCACTTGGTGACTACAGAGGCCTGCTGGCCAGAGCATCAGACCCGCACACACTGCAAAAGCTTGAAGCCGCAGCGGGAACCACAAACGTGGCGGACCCCATGCCCATAGGCAGTGTCAGGCAGGCACTACATCTGGCCATAAGGAGAGAGTACCCTACCCCAACAGACCACAGCCAAATGTCAACCTTCATGGCCAAGCCTGGGGAGGCTGCTGCAGATCTCCTAGCTCGCGCTGAGCAAGTATGGAGAACAACATTTAGAGAATCCCCAGATGTATCTCAGACATCATTGGCACTCTGGAGGAGCATGGTGACCAAAGGGTTGCCCGGAAAGGTAAGAGAGGCGATTGAAAACACCGTGGCTATCGCCTCCTTCACTCAACCTGCATGGAGAGAACATGTACTGCATCACTATGATAAACACAGAGCAGCAGTGGAAGGATCAGATGTGGAGCTCAAGGCACTGCAAGTGGCACTAATGAAGAGACAGCTGGCAGACCTGGACTCGGCTCAAAAGACTGCTAAAGACAAAAAGAAGCAGATGGCTCAACAGGAAACACAAGCAGAACAAGTGTTCCCTGTAATGATGATGCAGCAACCATGGCAACAAAACCAACGAGGAGGACAAAGAGGAGGCGCCCAAAGGGGTGGCCAAGGAGGAACTTTCTACTGCTACAACTGTGGAAAACCAGGTCACTACTCACGTGACTGCCGCTCACGTGATCAGCCGCAACAACAAGGCCCACCACGTGGAAGAGGAAGGTACCAGAGAGGGAGAGGCAATCAGGATCCAAGAAGCCAGAATCAAGCTGGACAGCCATACCAGCCGCCACTAGGAGGCACTGAGCCATGGACGCCAAATGATCCTCACTCTGAAGAACATGTCAACCAGGCACTACAAACACAGTGGGGGTATTCCAATCAACCCTACTAGGACACCCCACAACCACCTGGCACCGGCATCATGAAATTTGGACTAGCGAGTGAGCCAACTCTCACTTGCACAATAAATGGACAGGAACACACATTTTTGGTGGACACAGGGGCAACATATTCCAGCCTCACGTCTCCACAGGTCCTGTCATCTAAATATGTGTCAGTGGTTGGGGTCTCAGGCGCGCCAGAACGCCAGTGGTGCACTAAACCTCTAAATGTCCAAATAGGAAGTCAACAATGGTCACACAGTTTCCTATCAGCTCCAAACTGCCCAGTAAATCTACTGGGCCGAGATCTGATGTCAAAATTAGGCCTAACAATATGGCTAAACAACGACGGGGTCCAGGTCTCACTGGACCCTCCCCCTGCGAGCACACTATCAATGCCTGTGCGAATACTATCAATGCCACAAACATCCATTAATGTGGAATCATTGGATGAAGAAGTGTACTGGCTGAGATGTCTAGTCACAGGACCAAGCACACCAACAATTCAATTCTGGTTCAACATACACAGAGAACAAATTCAAAGACTGCATCCATATAAAACTCCTCTGCCATATGTGCACTGCACTATGAACGTCACGGACGATCCAGACTGCCCATATGTTGAAGATTGGGACAACAATATGGCACACCTAACTCCAATAATCATATGTCATGATGTGTATTGTGGAAAAGAAGGAGTGGCTGCAGCAGTGATATTGGATGATTTTCAGACCAAGTGGTATGGTCTCAGCAAAGAATCGGCTCCACATGTCACCCTAGCGGTTGGATTTGGCCAAGAGGCCAGAGGACTCGGCCCTATGATAAAAAGAGCACATACATTGTCATGGGTACACACAGATACAGCAGGACTGCTGAAGGCAACAGAAGAAGATATGTGGCGATGGGTCATCACTACCAAAGAACACACACTGCCTGAGCATTTACCACTGCCACGACATCATGGTAAACCATGCACTGACCATCCAGCAACTCAAGCTCTATTGGAAGGCGTACCTAAGAAGCTATGGACGACAGGCCCTTATGATGTGGGAAAATTGGCAACGGTCAAACCTGTGAAGGTGGCGCTGCTGGATCCATTGGCACCTCCTATCTGGCACCCACAGTACAAACTAAAGCCAGAACAAATCGCAGGCATCGCCCCGACCATAGCAGGTCTGCTACAAGCTGGAGTGTTGGTGAAAACTCAATCACCATACAATACAGCAATATTGCCAGTACAGAAGGCCGGAAACAACACAGGATGGCGGATGGTACAAGATTTTCGACCAATCAATGATGCCACTATACCTGCGTCATATCCGGTTCCAGACCCACATATTGCCTTGACAAATCTCAGCCCACAGCACTCTTATTTCACAGTGATTGACCTCGCTAACGCCTTCTTCAGCATCCCGCTGGACAAAGACTCACAGACACTGTTTGCATTCACATTCAACGACCAGCAATACACCTATTCTCGCCTACCACAAGGCTATCGTTGTTCTCCAGGTTTGTTCAACCATCATCTCAGACTACACTTGTCTGACATAGAGGTGCCGGATGGTGTCGTCCTCATACAATATGTGGATGACCTCCTGATTGCTGCCCCATCAGCAGCCACATGCCTGGAGACAACTGAGACTCTGCTGCAACTATTAGCCTCAAAAGGCTACAAAGTCAAGAAAACCAAGGTCCAAACATGTAGGAGAGAAGTCACTTTCCTGGGCCGCACTCTCTCATCAAGCGGCCTAGCTGTAAGCACAGCCCACAGAGAAAGCATCCTTCATCATGACAGACCTAGCACCGTGGGACACATGCTGTCATTCCTGGGTCTAACAGGCTACTCTCGCAGTCACATTCCGGACTACGCGGACCTCACCACCTGTCTCAGAAGCCTGCTTAAGGAACCAGGAACTAGAAACACCTCAGCCCCACTAGTTTGGACACAAGAAGCAGAAGAAGCGTTCACCACTCTCAAGCAGACTCTGTCACATGCATCGGCACTTCAAGCTCCAGACTATTCACTCCCTTTCCACCTAGATGTTTCTGAACAAAAAGGAGGGATGGTAAATGCAGTTTTGTATCAGAAAAAAGGGGGAGAAAGAGAGGTACTCATGTATCACTCATCAAAGCTGGACCCAGTTGAAGTTGGCCAATCCACCTGTACAAGACACATGGCGGCAATTGCAAAGGCTATTGAGAAAACATCCCACATTGTCATGTGCCACCCTCTGAAAATCCACACACATCATGGGGTGGCTGCATTCCTCCTAAGCAAAGAATTCACGTTCGGAGCGGCAAGAAAATCGAAAATTCAAAAAGAATGCACAAGAGCACACATTGTCTATGAAACAGGAGGAATCAATATGGCATCATCACTACAACAGGGAGATCAACCACACAGCTGCAAAGCAAGGGCAATCATTGAAAACAAACTAAGGCCAGACCTAGGAAACACACCGATCCTAGAAGCAGAACTGTGGTTATACACGGACGGATGTTGCTACAAAGGAGATGAAGGAAACACAGCATCTTATGCTGTGGTGAGACAATCCGAAGATCTAAAACACTCTATAGTAGCATCAGGTATCCTACCTCAACCAGCATCAGCGCAGCTAGCAGAAGTCGAAGCGCTCATACAAGCCCTAATAATAGCAGAAGGAAAATCAGTAAACATCTTCACAGATTCGGCTTACGCACATGGAGCAGCTCACGTTGATGGGCCCATGTGGCGAAGAAGAGGATTCACGACATCAATGGATGCACCCATCAAACACAAAAAGGAAATCATGGCACTGGTGGAAGCTATGAGCCTACCAAACAGAGTGGCAATCATGAAATGCAAAGGACATGATGGTAAAGCAAGGACCAGAATAAGTGTGGGAAACGACATGGCAGATGAAGCTGCTAAAGAAATAGGAGCATACAGACCAAAACAGATGGTTCTGAAAACAGCCATACAAGAGCCAGAAATCACTGAAGAAACACTGATTGATATACAGAAGAAGGCTGGACCATACGAATGGTCCGTATGGCAAGGGAAAGGAGCAACAAGAGGAGAAAGTGGGCTTTGGAGATCCCATGATGGCAGAGTGGTAGCACCGGCAGAATTGTGTGTCTCACTGATACCAGAGGCACATGGACCAACGCATGAAGGAAAGAAAAGAACATTACAAAGGATGCAAGCACTGTGGTGGCACCCACACATGGAAAGTATGGTGTCCCTCTTCTGCGACGAATGCACCACCTGTGGGGATCACAATGTGAAGAAACCGTACAAAACACCTATGGGCTCTTATCCTGTACCATCAGCCTGCTTCCAGGACATCAGCATAGACTTCACTGACATGGGACATGAAAACAGAGTACAAGGAAAAAGGTACATCTTGGTAATGGTGGACAGATTCTCAAAGTGGGTGGAGGCAATCCCGACCAAACGAGAAGACGCACAGACAGTAATAAAGTGGCTGCAAACAGAACTGATACCTCGCTATGGGGTTCCTAGATGCATAAGGTCCGATAATGGTTCACATTTCAGCAATAAGCATTTGCAGGAAGTGGAAGCCAGACTAGGAATCAGACATAGGTATGGATCAGTGTATCATCCACAGTCACAAGGTTTGGTAGAAAGGGCAAATCAGACGCTAAAATCAAAAATAGCGAAAACATGTGCAGCATCAAAGCTGACATGGGTTGAAGCTTTACCACTAGCTCTAATGGCAATGAGGAGCGCACAAGGAAATGAGACGCATCTTTCACCACATGAGTTAATGACAGGGAGGCAAATGCCTGGTCCTCCAAGAGACGGTAGTCATATACCGGCCTTAGATGTGCAGCAAGTAGAAATGAAGGCATATATGACTGCATTAATCACTCTCACGGAGGCTCTCTCCAAACAGGTCCAGCGGACCAGTGCAGCTGACCAGGAGGAAGTAAAAAATCTCATCCGAGTGGGTGACTGGGTCAGGGTCAAAGTTCATAAGAGAAAGTGGACTGACCCCAGGTGGACAGGGCCGTACGAAGTGAAGGAGGTTACTTCACACTCGGTCCAGGTCATAGGTAAATCAGGAGCACCTTGGCACCACCTGTCACATTGTGCCCCAGCACCTGAGCGTTCCAGACCCCTAGCAGAGGTCCGAGGTGATCTGACGCAAAATGCAGGTTAATTTGTTTGGAAGAAGGGACCTCCAGCCACTGGGGAGGCATCCCCCAACCACCTGGAAAGATATGGGCATAGGTAAAAGAACCAAATGGATCCTAATGGGTGTGTGTGTGGCAATGGTGATATTCTTGATTTGGGGATTGGAAATGGGGTACAAAACAGTGAACAAACCAACTAGCGGAAACAATGGTTGTCTGCCAGAGGCAGTGAAAAATCTGACAGGGTTTGAGCTTCATCCAAGCTGCAATCTGACAACAAGCAGCAAGGATGTGAACAAAACTCAAAACGACCTCGAGAGAGGGAAGAGTAGGCAAAAAAGAGATGCCTCAGAACCGGCATACCAGCCACCACCAAAAGTGTGTGGTGCATATCTGACCTTAAACTACACCAAGGGGAGCAAGACCGTTTTTACTTTTGACTTGTGTGATGTGATCAACTGTGGTGGAAAACCAGAAGCATGGAGGGGTTATGATGTGTATTTGTTTGCTGACTGGTCCATAGTCAAGAGATGTGAGGATCAAGGGTACGCCCCG
Source organism: Melanostigma gelatinosum (assembly GCF_949748355.1). NCBI lineage: Eukaryota > Metazoa > Chordata > Actinopteri > Perciformes > Zoarcidae > Melanostigma > Melanostigma gelatinosum. The sequence goes on along the minus strand of NC_136649.1, from coordinate 1,352,716 downwards.
TCGTTTGCGCATTGTTATTCCTGGGGCGACGTAACAAAATACACAGGAAGGTGGAAGCCACACGGGAGAACAGCATGGGAACGTACGGGAAAGACCTTATGGGACAAAATAGAATTCCAACGAGACTTTTCAGCAACAACCAATCCCTTATCTCTGTCTCTAAACAACGTCACCAAGAGCAGCACAGGAAAAAACAGAATATGGTTCGTCCTATTAGTGGAAGTCCCCGGCAAAGACCCGCTAGTAGGAATTCAGATAAACATAATTCCACCAGTAGTGAACAAAACTCTGACCCAGACACAAGAGAGACCACCACCACCACCGGACCCACCAATTGTCTTGTCAGAAGATTTCTCTAAATGGACTCCCCAACAGGTGATCCAATTAGCTACAGGACATGGAAACGACAATGTTTGGTTAAATTGGATTGTTGATAATGCTATAAAAAACAAAATGGGTGGCTGTGTAGCTTGTGCTGCAGCAAGACCAGCTATGTTCACCGAACCAGCACCACTATATCCTGAATCTGACCCAACAGGATACGCGTGCATGACAAATATGACTAAAATGGCTACTCCACCAAATTGCACGACTCTGGCATCCATATTTCCACCAATTGACAACGCAACTGCAGTAGGATATTTCAAAGCTTACAAAGGACTAGGATCCAGATATGTCTGTTACCATTTCACCAACGATAGAGCTCAAACCAACCTAGGCAGGGTGCCGGAAGACTGGTGCAATATGACACGACCAGGCTCAGAGATAGGTACTTGGGCTAGGGGAGGACTATTCTACTACTGTGGGGGTCTGCGCTTATTCTCTAACATACCAGCATCTACAATGGGAGTGTGTGCTATGGTGAGGCTAGGAATGCCACTTACCTTAGTGGGAGACAAAATACTACAGGAGCAAAACAAAGTACAAAGCCTGACCCAACGCAGACGCAGACATATCTTAGCAAAAAGAGCAGCTGGAACTGAGTTCAGTCTGGACAAAGGTCCAACCTACATAGATGCAATCGGAGTGCCCAGAGGAGTGCCTAATGAATACAAATTGGTAGACCAAATTGCAACAGGTTTTGAGAGTATCGTGAGTATAATTCCATGGATAACAGTAAATAAAAATGTTGATCGTATTAATTATGTGCATTACAATGTTCTTCGCTTGGCTAATCATACTAGGGATGCAATAGAGGGTCTGGCTGAGCAGCTGGCCCCAACTTCTTTGATTTCTATGCAAAACAGAATGGCTTTGGACATGTTGCTAGCTGAAAAAGGGGGTGTTTGCTCAATGTTTGGAGATCTGTGTTGCACTATCATCCCCAACAACACTGCGCCGGACGGTTCAGTCACAAAAGCACTGAATAGTCTGAAGGCACTGTCAAAAGAAATGCAGGAAGCATCAGGTGTAGACAATCCATTTGGAGATTGGATGGAAAACATGTTTGGAAAATGGAAGAACCTGATCTTGTCAATAGCAGTGTCAGCGGGAGTGTTCATTGCAATACTGGTGTCATGTGGATGTTGTATAATACCCTGTATTCGTTCTTTGGTTGGCCGTCTCATCACCACTGCCCTCTCCAAGGAACCACCACCACCCCCTCCTTATGGAGCTTACCCAGTATGGGAGGAGCAGACCAGCCTGGTAGGGTCAGGTGAGGCAGAGCCAGACACAGGCGTGTGAACAGGGCAGGAAGGTAAAGAAAATGACGTCCTTCAGACGTCAAGAGAGGGATTTATTGATAAAATAGCTTATTTGCAGCTTTAATAGCCATTAGCTTATGCAGCTTTAATAACCACTCACGCAATACACACAGTACACGCTAGGGCAAGGGAGAAGCAAGAGGGAGATTACTGATTTAACTGCGTCACAAGGAATAGGCCGCCATCTTAGATAAGGTAGAACAATAGACGAGTGAGATACAGGAAAGAGACAGCGCCCTAGCAGTTTCCACTTTTCACAGGTCCACTCTCTACAACATCTCACCTCACACTGACAGAAGACAACGCCTTCTGGGAGGGGCCAGTGTGGACGGATATGTCCAGGCCTCCAACCAGGTGTCTTACGTGTACAAACACGCTCCGCCTGCATCTTTGACTTTGACCAATGGGCTTCCATAAGAGGTGTCTATATGAATTATCACGCTGCCATGTTCAAGCGTTTTTTATGGCAGATCTCGATTGAGAGTGAAGCTATTTATAACCCATGCATGTTGAATTGCTGGGCTGAATAACTCTGTTGATAATAAACCTATTGCTTTTGATATAACTAAACGCCTCTTGAGAGCTTTCGTTGTACTCTTAAATCCGCTCTAAGTGTGGAAGATAGCTTTATTTTCACAACACAGGAAAAGCATATAAAGCATTTATTTTGCGCAGATATCATATTTTATTGTATACACATATTAATGGGTGCATTCCATATTTAAAAAACAGATATTGACAATTTGTATCATTTATTATTATTTTTCTGTGGCTCAATGGGGGGCCGTGCCCTAGCGCCCTCTATGGGCCAGCCAACACTGATGTAAAGTACACACACTCTGCAGAACATAGCTACAGAGTTATGACAGGCAAAACACTTTGTATGGTACGTGTGAACACCGCATCAGTTTTGCTTTTAAATGTAACCAATCTTTCCCCATCTTAACTAAACATCTTGGTTCATTTGCCAGTGATCATGGTCTATTTGCCATGACCATGATCGTTTCCTAAACATGAACATACACTCGATGCAATGTTCATATAGTTTAGAATGAAAGAATTTAAAAAACATCGGTCAGTGACGCTAATCTGGGCTAACCCTGCATGGAAAGAGGTTTTTGCTGGAAAATGCTGCTGCTGCTCAAAAGGCACAATCTACTCAAATATATTAATATTTTTATATTAAGCCTGGTCTGCAGCCAACCCTAGATGAACCCTTTATAAAGACTCTTTTGGAGAGTATCAAGCGTTTTGTGGATCCAACTAAAGTGATATGGTACTCTCTAACTTTTATAACTTTAGGACCACCTTCCCAAATGAATGACAAAAAACACAACATGACAACGAAGGAGAAAGATATACCCGACTGTAAGGAAACGTAATACCACTGTCAGCTGTAATGACCAAGATGAATATGCTGCTTACCCTCACCATCACTGCCTGTGATGATGAATCCTGAATGTATTCAGGGTCATAATTCCTTTCCACGTGCTTTGGAGCTTTCAAAAAACATCCATTTTATGTCGCTGCATCCGAGTGAAAGTGAGCTAGACACATTTGTCTCTACCTCTCCATCATATGACGTTTTTTACTTATGTTCATTTTTGAGCGTGATATAAAAAACAATTGGCTTTGTATATGACCACAAGAAATGTAATTTAATTTAAGCAGTTGGCAGTATGCCCGCAGCCCAGCAGATGGCGCTCTGAGGCCCACCAGAGGTCCGCGCTCTTGAGCTCCACTCCGCACACATGTTATATGGGCTGAATCCTCACCGCTTGGGGGGGTATGCTTTGCTATTTGTGGGAAAACCAATTTGTCCATCAAACGCTTTATGATTATTGGGAAACTGAATTAAATAACCACACGTTCCCTCTTACCTGTGATGGTTCCTTACAGTCTCTCAGCATCACAGGAGAAATAGCCACGATAAATAACTTATCGATTTCTGCAAAGCTAAAACACGAGAGGCCTTAATGAGGCCCAAGCCACACGGATGTAATCTGGCCAGCAAGCAGCAATTTATCTTGATTATGGTCAATTTAAAGCAATAACGATGAGGTAAGTATAGGCTATTTGTCAAAGTCACAGCGAGGCAGTACATGGAATCTACTCCTCTGTCATCGTAGCTTACTTTTAGGAAGGACTGGAAGTGGTGTTGTTTGGTTACGCTGATAGTTAAAAGTAGGATTTATGGATGGAAGCTTCCCATTGTAGTTGATCATGGAAAAGAAGAAGCAGTATTTGTTCATGTTGGGGTGAATGATTTGAATACTCTTTGGATAAGTTGTATGGTTTAATGCTGCCTATCAGCCACTTCAGCATTGAAAGCCTGAGGCAATCTGTCTGTCTCATAAATGGTAAATGAGATCATGCCATCATTGAGTCACATGTCTCATAACAACACACTTGACCCACTATCCCTACAGTGGGAACTCATCCCAGAGCTCTATGTGTTGGTTCCATATTAGCGCCGATCCTTCGCACCGCTGAGTAAGAAGGCTTTGGTTATTGAAGCTCAGCCTGTGAAAAGACACTGCTGGGGATTTGCTAATAGCTGGGCCACATCCTGCACAAACAATTAACCGAGGGAGGGGGAGGGGGGAAACAAGTCATAAGGAAGTCACCACTGAATTCAGAGCACACATTTATCTTTCTGTCTCATATAGTCTGAGCAAAGATTACTAACGATTCTTTGACCAAAGGCTTGTTATAGAGCGCACAATTAGGACAGAGGGATCCATGCAGGAGTAAACAGCTACAGATGTTTGGGACTGGCAGACATGATCTGCATGAGAAGACACGGAGGAAGACGGGCCCCTGCTGTCCTTCCTAAGGGCGGGACCTTCTATCAATTTAATTTAATACATTATTTCCTGCTAATCTGCTATTGGCCAAAACACATAACATGACTCTCCAAGAGAGGACGTCCTCCCTTAGGTCGTACCAATCAATAAACGCAATACAATGTTGGCATTGCTTTGGTCCAATGATGTTTTCCAAGTTTCATCATCAATTCTCTAGCACTGTATCAGTGTGACAAACTGGCACCAAAACAAAAGATGAATTTAATTTTAAACAGTAAAAATTCCATTCCATTCAAGCATCTCCAACAGAGTCCAAATCTCCTTATTTCTGATTTAAAAAGCCTTCTTTTTATCGAGCAGTAGCTAGCTACTAGTGTTAGTCAATTCTACCTTGTGCTAGTAGTGCTGTGAGGACTGTAAAGAATGGATTTGGACGATGGGAGCGTGGCAGCGGAAGGACACCACCGGTGAGAGTACTGTATGTAGAGCCCCTATCCCTATCGGGCCTCGCTGACTCAGCTGTTCATGACTGGATTACGGTGGTTTTATCCAATTCCCAGAGTTTAAATTCTGTTTAAACTTGTTTTCCATTTTTAAACTTGTTGGCACAGAGCGTCAGAGAACTGGAAGTGAGAGCAGGTGGGCAGGAATCAGATATGTGTATAGCACCAAAACAAAACCACCGACACATGTCCAGCTGTATCCATCAAGTATGATGAAAACATCCAAAACACAAGATTCACTCTCGGTGGTTTCTGTGACATGAGAATTACTTTTAAAACAGCACACCAACAATCACAAAGTTATAGCTATTTTATAATTTAATAATTTTTTACAAATACACTACATGTATTCGAATAATTTTTCCCATTATCTTATGTTCTCATTGCACAGCTACTGTCTTCCTCTGTTGCTCTGCTTCCAGCACAGCTTGTTTTAAGGAGAGCTTTTATCCAATCAGATTCAGCCTCTATGTCTCTAGGTAAGGAGAGAGGCCCTTTGCCCGCTAGAGAGCCTTTGCACTTTAAGCGAATGGAGACGATATTGTTGGTTGTCATAGTCTTCAACCAATCAGATCTTTCGTTTGACATGTTGGGCGTATTCTTTGACGTGCCAGTGGTACTCAGGTAGCCTCCTAAGTACGTCTGCATTACGTGGGCCAGCGTGACTTTTGTCAAACAGAAAGCTAGCTAGCAGATGTTAGTGTTTCGTAAGAGTTCAGGTTGCAACATATGTAAGAGAAGTTATGACATCTTTAGCGTTTTGCTTGGTGTAGATTTGTTTTTTTAACACTCAATGGCTGAAGGAGAAACAGATTTGGGAGTTACTGACTTTGTGAACAAAGAAAGGAGGATGGACTTTGTCTTTAAGTGAACAGCAGCTGTGGTAAGTTAACTGCTTTAGCGTTACTACTGTGTTCATTTGTCTATCGTGTCGTTTTTATGAATAATATCAATAATATCAATAGCTCGCGCTCTAGCGCTGCAGCGTTGCTGGGTTGATTCGTCATGCTTGACATTTTATGTTGTCATATAAATATATGCGACTGGTTCTTGTAGTTGTGTTAATTACATTGATTCTGACTTGTCCGTTAATGACGAAGCATCCCGTCATCGCGGGGTTATTTGGGACATTTGATTCTCTGTTTGAATCTGTAGAGAACAGCTAACTGCTGTTGTTTCCCCGCTAAGCTAGTTAGCTTAGCCTCCCTGAAGACACGCGGGGCCTCAGCTGTAAAAAAGTAAGAAGTCGGCAGATTTTACAAGGCCACGAGCCACAGATGAGGGGGAATACCGGACAACTCGCACTGACAAGTACATAAGTAGGCACGCCACTGGAAGAGAAGAAATATCAGATAAGGAGAACCGTACAATCAGGGAGTGGGTGAAAAGAAAGATGAAGACATTACTCAGCAAGGGATTAGGCTCCGGAAACACAAACGTCATTTTTTCAGACAGAAGAGCCATTTTGTCCCCTCAATAAATCAAAATGCATCTATAAAAAGCATTTGCATGCTTGTTGAGTATCACGTAGAAGAGTTGATTTATAACAAGCAGAATGTAAACATGTATAATAAACTGCCAAAAGCACAAAGAAAGGCATTACAGGAACTGCAGAATGATACAACTATGCCAATAAAAGGTGTAGTATTGTAGTACAAAACACATTGGACTATGTAAAGGAGTGCATCAGACAACTACCAGATGAAAAGTTATCCTATAAGATTCCTGGAGAGAATCGATAAAAGTCCTGCAAATACCCCAGGAAGACCAATTACAGCAGGCATAGACTCTTTAACGGCACCTATATGTCAAAATGTGTCAACTTTTTTACAAGACCGTCCAGCAGAGAAATTACCTTTTATTAAAAATGATTATGGTGACATGATGAAAGTGTCTTGAACAATGTCCTCCACTTCCTGAGGATGTCGTGCTGGTAACTTTCAATTACTAACATACCAATGAAGGGGGGCTAAAAATCTTCAACCATTGTCTCAGAGATAGAGGGAATAATTTCATTCTGTCCCGTAACTACTTCCTCTTTGATGACGACTACTAACTTCAGGTATATGGTACAAGCATGGGGAGCCCTTGAGCTTATCACTTTGCCTCTCTGTTCGCTGACCTTTGGGAGGAATCACTGATTATGAACTCGGAGAAGAGACGTTTTTCCCATAATGTTCTAATGGGGGACCTTTTTTGGATGACATATTCATGTTCTTTAAGATTACTGAACTGCAACTGAGGGAATTCTATCAGTCCCTTAATGGACATACTGACAATGAATTGTTCACAATGGATTACAGTTCAAGAAGGATTCACTTTATGTAAAATGACCTCTTCGTCAAAGCCCCAGAGAGAAACTCACTCCTCAGAGCAGACAGCTGCCACCCCTCAGCCATTTCTATTGGCCCAAAAGGATATGCTTGGGAAAAGGAGCTCCATTGTGGAGAACATATTGTAGAGGAATGCATCATCCACTCTCTGCAAATATATTGGTCTTGAGAAGCAATGTGTCACTATTTGTGTTTCCATTCAATTGTCACGGAAATTGTAAGTGATGTCGCAAAAACGAAATGTGAAGGAACATTTCCTTCAACTGGTTTGGAGTGAATTAACTTGGCTATGCCAAGCGTAGTTCACTCAGAAGTTGGCGTAACAGGTAAGGCTTTACGCTGAAAAAGTCAATTATTACATTATTGCTATAACCCCAATAATAACGCTCTTCTCCTTAGTTAGAAATGTAAGACTAATTAAGTTCAACTCAACTGTTGCTTTGCCAATATATCTGTAATTACTCTATCTTCACTGGAGCTGTAGAGCTATAGGCAGGAAAACATTTGAACCAGAAGTGGTGGATGGAGCTACATTGTGGTGTTCACAAAATTGGTTCAGTCATGGTTCTTCAGCTCAGACATCCATCCTTTAACATTATGACACAGAGAAAGTCACCTGTGGCATATTGACCGAGACATTGTTGTATGGTTGAAATAAGTACTGATGCTTTCGGTGAACGCGGTGCTTTTCTAGGTTTTGTAGCACTCATGCGTAGTAACTCGCTGCAGGTATTTTGGATGAATAAAGTGAACTAATGCTACTTTTGCATCCACTTAGTCGACAGAAACTGTTGGCAAAGATAAGCCGTTTGTTTCCTCGCAGGAAAGGTGAGACACTCGGTGTCAGTAATAGTGAGTACGATGGCCCTGTTTGGAAGAATTGACGAATTGAAGCCAGAAGATGAACAATGGTCAGCATACAGAACGGCTGGAACAGTTCTTCCGAAGCTAATGACATGGCCGAAGATAAGCAAGCAAGCCAAGCTGCTTCGTGTAATGGGTGCGGCTACTCATGGATTGAAATCTGGTGCAACCTGGAAGGCCAAAAGATAACACATTAGACAAAATAGCGGCCATTTTAAGGAAACTTTGTAGCAGAAAGATTTTGTTTTGACCGGTGTAACCAAAAAGCATTAGTACTCACTACAACCCTATAACAATATTGTGGTCAATATACCACATCACCCATAACTTTGTAACCTCCCAGTATTACTTACTTTAACTCACTTTTCAGGTTTAACTCAATTAATCCCAACTTGTTCAACTATGTTCCAACGATGCTGCTAGAGTTGACGACCAAGCAGCCAGCCTTATAATGTTCCCCAACCACCATTCTGTTATATTCTGCTTCAATGAAACTGCCAATCTGCCTTTCTATGAATTCTGACACATTTGTTTCGTCAACAACAAATTCCACAGAATCTTCATGTTGTAAATGTGATGTCAGTCTACATACCAACATTCCATTTGGAGCTCACAAACATAACTAGCAAGTACATGCAAACACATACATCTTTACATCTTCCTCATAATTTGAGAAGTGATGGCGGTGGATTCGTATTTATTCTGAGCAGATGACAGACAGAGAGAGGGATGAAGGACTGCAACCTCTCTGAAGCCAAAATCCAAATACTCTCATTGATCCCTGTTTAAACACCTCATAGAATGATTGCCATTCAATACACTGCTCCTTTTGCCAGCTTTACACAGCTAAGCCACCCAGAAGACTAATGCTGCGTTCACACCGGTCGCGTTGATTTTTTGACGCACTGCAAAATCGCGTCCAACGCACTGCACAATCGCGTCCAACACGCCGCCGGTCGTGTTCACACCAAACGCCGCAAAATCTCGTAGCGCCGGAGAGGGGGCGTGGTTTATCGTCCTGGAAGCCGTTCACCTGGCCGCCATTTCTTTCCGCTGTCAACCGCGAAAGGAATAAGGACAATTGCTGCTTTGTACGTGTTGTGGAAGTCCCTCAAACATCGGAATGCCAAACGCCGTCATGTCTGGTTCATAATATTGTTCAGAGGAGCTCCGTGGATTGTATCGAGCTGTATTCACTGTCTAGCAAGCCACCGGTCGCTGTTTACTACAGCTGTAGGAACACTAAATAAACTGATTTGGCTGTGATTCAACGGCAATAAACCGACAAAAAGGGACTCCGAAATAACTACATAACTAATGATGCCGATTTGTACTCGTCTTCTCCGACAAAAAGGGACTCCGAAATAACTACGTAATGATGCCGATTTGTACTTGTCTTCTCCGACAAAAAGGGACTCCGAAATAACTACGTAATGATGCCGATTTGTAGGCTACTTGTCTTCTCAATGGAGCTCTGATGGATCGGTGCTAGGCTATGCTAACATCGTAGCAGCTCCACCAACACTCAACATAACGTCATGTAGACGTAAATATGGCAGCGTCTATTCATTGTTTGTACCGTATGGTTTACACACACACATTTATACACATCGTTTGGTCCAGTCTCTGTTGATATGAGGTATCGTAGAGCTCTGGGTGAACACAGACGGCTACAGTATTTGTTTCCTGATTCAACAATGGCAGGAAGTCAGTGATGACAGGGGGAGCAACTCAATGCTGATAGGCTATCGCGCCACAGCGTCACGCGACTATTTTGCCACGTTTGGTGTGAACGCACCATAAGTATTGATACCTGGTGCCCCCTTATTTTTGTATTACATTTTTATATAATTATATGTTCTTATATAATAATCTAATCTTTGTTTCGTTATTTATTTTTTCATTGATCAACCACAGTTACTGATTATGTGAGCCGTCATGTTTGCATTTATTGAACATATTAATAAAAAGAAAAGGTATTTCTGTGAGATCAGGCTGATGATACCACAACCAAGAGAATTATAATCAGTGATTTTTCAGAAATATTTAATTTATGTCCTTCCTTGTTTAATTCCAATCAAACTGACACCACCACAAATTAAAAAGGTGAGTAGAGTTGAGTCAATAAGTAACAGTAGTTATTCCTAAACCTTCCTGGTCTAATCTGAAGGAGGCAGAGCAGCACAGATGTTGCCAGATGGTTTAGGGCACGGACCCACACTTTCACTACTTTGTTTCTATTACTAGCACACTCCAGCAGCCCCAGAGGTGCTTTCCTGACAGCTTGCTGCAGCCCTGGAACAAGGCCTTGGAGACTCCATGACCCAGACCAATTCATCAAACTCTCTTCTCCTCGGGTCTCCAGTGTTGAGGACTGACTGAGCCTGTCGTCACAGCAGGTTTTAACAACCCCTCTCTCCAACGTCCCGGTGCAAAAGGGACGCTCTCTGGAAATAAATCTGTGCCCTCACAGGGCTTCATTACCTGCTGGCTGACACTCAGAGAGCAGGCAGGATGATCAGAGTGGAGACCTTTTTGGGTTTGTTAAAGAGGATATGGTCCCATTGGATTCAATTGATCTACATTAAGGGGCCGCAGCCCTGGAGGTCAGATAATGATAAAATACGATTGAACGTTACACTGAAAATTCTTATTAAAGAAGATTCAGGGGTGACAAATAAATTATCAAATATCCACATGTTCATATACAGCCTTGCAGTTCATGCATATGTTTGTTCTCCTACCTGTTTTCAATGTGTGTAATCCCATTTTTGTCATGGGAGTTCACAGATAGGACCCAAACGCAAGACCACAGGAGACAGAAGTGAATGTTAAACAGGTTTTATTCATAGACAGGTGGGTGCAGGTGTGGAGCCCGTGGTCCGACACCCGAGTGGCAGATCGACAGTGTGATGTCCCGTGGCTCGACACTGGAGAGTTGACAGATCGATGGTGTGAGTCCCGTGGCTCGACACTGGAGGGCTGGTGAGTTGACGGCGTGAAGTCCCGTGGCTCGATACTGGAGTCGACAGAGTGTAATCCGTAGACCACAACGACAGCAGAGCGGCGGAGCGCATCCACAAACACAAGGAGGGCAGAGCCGTGGAGTGTAATCCACAGGGTTTCAGCGGGTTGAAGACGGTACGACCTGACACTCCCAGACTGCAGGACCAGAGTTTATATAGTGGCAGGCTACTCATTAAGGGGCCCTGAGTCTGGTGTGTCAGGCTGCAGGAGGTGATCAGCTTGAGTGTCCTCAGCCGTGCACGATTAAGGGTGCGGCCCTGGGAGGTGTCTGAAGGCAGAGGACAAACAGAGCACATGGCACACCACAACAGACAGGGGAATCCTGGATCCTGACAGTACCCCCCCCTTAAGGCACGGATTCCAGACGTAACACAAGACCCAACACAGGGCGGGTGGAGGGGGTCCGGAGGAGGGATGTCCCCACAGCTATAAGGCCGACTAGGGTGGGCGGCGGGGGTCCGGAGGAGGGGTGACAGGATCTGACCCGCCACGGGGCCGCCGAAGAGCGTCGGACCCCGGTGCTCCGGCGGACGGCCGGGAGGGCAGAAGGGCTCCGGACACGGGTGCTCCGGCGGACGACCGGGAGGGCAGAAGGGCTCCGGCCACGGGTGCTCCGGCGGACGGCCGGGCGGGCGGAAGGGCTCCGGCCCCGGGTGCTCCGGCGGGCGGCTGGGCGGGCGGAAGGGCTCTGGAGAATAGGATGCTGGTGCCGCAGTGGCAGGTACTGGAGGTCTCTGCTGCTCCGCGACGGCAGCCGGCACTGGAGGCCGCTGCTGCTCAGAGACGGCAGCGGGCACTGGAGGTCGCTGCTGCTCAGAGACGGCAGCGGGCACTGGAGGTCGCTGCCGCTCAGAGACGGCAACTGGAGGTCGTTGCGCCTCTGGGACGGCGGCCGGGTGTGGGAGAGGCTGCGGCACGGAGGCGGCGACAGGAACTGGAGCGGACTGCGGCGCTGAGGCGGCAGGAACTGGAGCGGGCTGCGGCGCTGAGGCGGCAGGAACTGAAGCGGGCTGCGGCGTAGAGGTGGCAGCGGCAGGAACTAGAGCTGGCGCTGCGGCGGCAGGAACTGGAGCGGGCTGCGGCGTAGAGGCGGCAGCAACTGGAGCTGGCGCTGCGGCGGCAGGAACTGGCGTAGAGGCGGCAGGAACTGGAGCTGGCCCTGCGGCGGCAGGAACTGGAGCTGCGGCGGCAGGAACTGGAGCTGCGGCGGCAGGAACTGGAGCTGGCCCTGCGGCGGCAGGAACTGGAGCTGCGGCGGCAGGAACTGGAGCTGCGGCGGCAGGAACTGGAGCTGCGGTGGCAGGACCAGCGAGCGGCTCTGGCTCCGCGGCCGCGAGGTCCGGGGATAGCTGCGGCTCCGAGACCACAGCTGGGACTGGAGGTCGCTGCTGCTCCGGGACGGCAGCGGCAGGACCTGGAGGTTGCTGCTGCTCCGGGACGGCAGCGGCGGAAACTGGAGGTCGCTGCTGCTCCGGGACGGCAGCGGCGGGACCTGGTGGTTGCTGCTGCTCCGGGACGGTGGCGGCGGGAACTGGAGGTCGCTGCTGCACTGCGACTGCGACGGCCGGGACTGGAGGTCGCTGCTGCTCTGGGATGACAGCGGCGGGAACTGGAGGTTGCTGCTGCTCCGGGATGACAGCGGCGGGAACTGGAGGTCGCTGCTGCTCCGGGACGGCAGCGGCGGGAACTGGCGGTCGCTGCTCTGGGACGGCAGCGGCGGGAACTGGAGGTCGCTGCTGCACTGCGACGGCGGCGGCCGGGACTGGAGGTCGCTGCTGCACTGCGACGGCGGCGGCCGGGACTGGAGGTCGCTGCTGCTCCAACACGGCAGCGGCGGGACCTGGAGGTTGCTGCTGCTCCGGGACGGCAGCGGCGGGAACTGGGGGTCGCTGCTGCACTGCGACGGCGGCGGCCGGGACTGGAGGTCGCTGCGGTACGGAGACGGCGGCGGCCGGGACTGGCGCAAGCTGTGCCGCAGAGGCGGTAGGAACCGGAGCTGGCTGTGGTGAAGAGGTGACAGGAACAGGAGCTGGCTGCAATGCAGTCTGACTACGGGGAGCCGGAGTCGACCGGGCCACCGAGTGTTCCGCTACCCTTGCATGGCTCAGTCTCCGGCTGAGAAGGCGCTTGACCATATACTCAGAGTTCCCCAGAGGGTCAAAAACTCTCATCAGAGCAGTCACAAAGTCCACATACCCCACAGTATTAGGCTGGTCGCTGCTCACTGTGTACATGGCCCAGTCCAAAGCCCTTCCCCGCAGTAAGCAGACCACGTAAGACACCTTGGACCTGTCTGAGGCGAAAGTCAGGGGCTGTCGGTCAAACACCCGTTGGCATAGCAACAGGAAGCCCTGACACTTCCCCAGTGTTCCATCATAGGGACCTGGAGGTGGCACGGGGGACTCCCGAACCGGCGGGGCGAGGACTGGAGAGGGGAGTGCAGGTGATGGGTCCGGTGCTGGAGCCGGCTGAAGCTGGCCTGTCCGAACCAGTCCCTGCAAGATGCGGCCAACCCCAGAGACCTCACCTGCCATGGATTGCAGGGCTTGACGCATCTCCATGAGCATCTGCTGGGGTGCCTCCAGCTGCGTGCTATGTCCGGCCAGCGTAGCTGCTCCTGTGGTTGCTGGGTCCATTATGGTCAGGTCGTTCTGTCACGGGAGTTCACAGATAGGACCCAAACGCAAGACCACAGGAGACAGAAGTGAATGTTAAACAGGTTTTATTCATAGACAGGTGGGTGCAGGTGTGGAGCCCGTGGTCCGACACCCGAGTGGCAGATCGACAGTGTGATGTCCCGTGGCTCGACACTGGAGAGTTGACAGATCGATGGTGTGAGTCCCGTGGCTCGACACTGGAGGGCTGGTGAGTTGACGGCGTGAAGTCCCGTGGCTCGATACTGGAGTCGACAGAGTGTAATCCGTAGACCACAACGACAGCAGAGCGGCGGAGCGCATCCACAAACACAAGGAGGGCAGAGCCGTGGAGTGTAATCCACAGGGTTTCAGCGGGTTGAAGACGGTACGACCTGACACTCCCAGACTGCAGGACCAGAGTTTATATAGTGGCAGGCTACTCATTAAGGGGCCCTGAGTCTGGTGTGTCAGGCTGCAGGAGGTGATCAGCTTGAGTGTCCTCAGCCGTGCACGATTAAGGGTGCGGCCCTGGGAGGTGTCTGAAGGCAGAGGACAAACAGAGCACATGGCACACCACAACAGACAGGGGAATCCTGGATCCTGACAATTTTGTTTAGGTCAGATGTATTTATTTAATGACCTTGACTTACACTAATTCATACTGTTAGATCCTGGGGTACTTCTGGCCCGATACGGGGCTATTTACTGACTCAGCTCTCTATTAAAAGATTGTCGAGCTGGTGTTCTTGCGAGGGAACTCGCCTGGCTCCGCTAACTGCCGTTACTCCCGACGTCTACCCTGCTTCCTCCGGTCTGAGTGCGCTCGGCCGAGAGACCAGTCCTGGCCCCGGGCGCTCCTACCAGTCGCGTCAGTTATGGCAGCTTCCCTCTTATGGATCCGTGCTCTTGGTAAATGCCAGGTTAGGTTTTAACGGCTAGGATCTCTTCTTTCTAAAACCGTAAGGGATTGTTAAGTGGATTCGGTCTCTAGGATAACCTTACAGAACTCAGTTGTTAGACATACAATGGCTTTAACTTTTTACTGCCACGAGGAACTTTTTACTACTTGAGCAAATAAATGCACTTGAGAATTTTACTTTAAATGCAGATTAGATATTTATTGCAGGTTATATTTAGTTAGTTTGCAAGGGTTAAGCTACAGCTCACATAAAAAGTTACTACACTTGATTCGTTACTTTAATTTTCTTCTTCGATTATACTCATTCGTTTTAGATGCCGAGACGGCTCGGTTGGAGCTGGATCTTCAATGGAAAGGTTCTTTTGGAGTTGTTAGGAGCGAAGGTCCGGCCGGACCCTCGGTCCTCCTGCTCTGCAGCAGAGTCCGTTCAGCAGTCCTCAAAACTCAGTACAAAGTCTTTCTAGGGCTGCTGCGTCTTCTCTGTTGTCCAGTTTGTTAGAGTCATGCAGTGGGGAGAGGAAAATCTCCGTCTTTAAATCTTGTTGTCCACGAACTGCGGTCTTCTTTCGGTGAACAGAGACGAAGTCCTCGGATACTTCAGTTGCGATCATCCGTATCTTCTTCTCAGAGCACTTGGACGGCTCTCGTGTAGAAATCCCGTTTTGCTGTTTGCAAGTTACTTCTTTTATAACACTTTTGGGCTGCCTCTCGCGTCTCTCCCCGCTCTTCCTCAACACGGGGTCCCTCAGCCCGTGATTAACATGACATCATTGATTTGGTGCATGTGCTTCGCAAAGTACCTAACTTTTGTGTGTGTGTGCATGAGGAAATCACCCCAACTTCCCTGTCTGGGCGCTTACTCAATCAAGCTCTGCGCGTGTCTGGGTGTTCAACATCTGTTGCACTCCCCTTTTCCTACACTCACACATTTCTAACACAGATTAGTTATCATAATCACAGTGTACAGTTGTTATCAGTTACAGATGTAATAATCAGTTTACTTAGTACACATTTGCTTATAAAATGATTATTGATCTCATCCTTCATCATTATTGTGCTTTGTGTCTTTTCTTCTCAACCATCATTATTTCCCCATCCCTTGAAGCAAATACCCTGCTTACTTCCTCTTTCTCCGTACTTTCTACACTCAGACTGCACTATACTCAGATACACTTATTATTATTATCATCAGGTTTACATTTGTTAAATAACTCTATGTATTAAACATTTGTTATGTAACGATCATACACTTTATCTTTCGATTACACTTTAACTATTGATTTCTGAGTATATGCTTTATGCTTTTTATATCCTGACCTTCCCCTGATCATGTATGCATGTTTTCGAGGCAGCTCTCGTGAGCTCCACTCTTCTCGACAATACTTGCAAACTCATGAGAGGTGAAAAATGTGACAAGCACCCGAACCCGAAACCCTGTCGGGGGGGTGCTCCCAGGGAGAATTTTACTTTAAATATGAGCTTTAAAAAAGGTAGCATTCTGGTGTACTCTGAAGAAAATTAAGTGATAAGACATTTCAGCAAAAAGCTAATGTATTATTGAGTTATTAATCAGTATGTCAGCTTTATTTCTTTCAATCAATAATATTATGAACCTTTATTTAGACAAAATCCATTGAGACCGAGGTCTCATTTTCATAAGTTTTTGTCATATAACAACACAGATATAGCAAGAGTAGCGAGACCCATCGCCTGTACAAAATACAGTGATTAGTTTTCATTGAACCCTGTTACTGTATGTCTTCATATTAACGTCTACTGTTACTGTACGTCTTCATATTAACTTCTAATGTTACTGTACGACTTCATATTAACGTATACTGTTACTGTACGACTTCATATTAACTTCTACTGTTACTGTACATCTTCATATTAACTTCTGTTACTGTACGACTTCATATTAACTTCTACTGTTACTGTATGTCTTCATATTAACTTCTACTGTTACTGTACATCTTCATATTAACTTCTGTTACTGTACGACTTCATATTAACTTCTGTTACTGTACGACTTCATATTAACTTCTGTTACTGTACGACTTCATATTAACTTCTACTGTTACTGTACGTCTTCATATTAACTTCTACTGTTACTGTATGACTTCATATTAACTTCTGTTACTGTACATCTTCATATTAACTTCTACTGTTACTGTACGTCGTCATATTAACTTCTACTGTTACTGTATGTCTTCATATTAACGTATACTGTTACTGTATGTCTTCATATTAACGTATACTGTTACTGTACGACTTCATATTAACTTCTACTGTTACTGTATGTCTTCATATTAACTTCTACTGTTACTGTATGACTTCATATTAACTTCTGTTACTGTACATCTTCATATCAACTTCTACTGTTACTGTATGACTTCATATTAACTTCTACTGTTACTGTACGACTTCATATTAACTTCTACTGTTACTGTACATCTTCATATTAACTTCTACTGTTACTGTATGACTTCATATTAACTTCTACTGTATGTCTTCATATTAACGTATACTGTTAATGTATGACTTCATATTAACGTATACTGTTACTGTACGACTTCATATTAACTTCTACTGTATGACTTCCACTGTTCCTGTACATCTTCATATTAACTTCTACTGTTACTGTATGACTTCATATTAACTTCTACTGTATGTCTTCATATTAACGTATACTGTTAATGTACGACTTCATATTAACGTATACTGTTACTGTACGACTTCATATTAACTTCTACTGTATGACTTCCACTGTTACTGTATGTCTTCATATTAACTTCTGCTGTTACTGTATGACTTCATATTAACTTCCACTGTTACTGTATGTCTTCATATTAACTTCTACTGTTACTGTACGTCTTCATATTAACTTCCAAGTTGTACTCTTCAACAGGGCTGGAGTCAAGATCAACTGATTCGAGACCAAGTCAAGTCCAAGACCAGGTCCAGTGGAGTCTGAATCAAGACAAAGTCCAAAGGCAGTCAAGAACGAGTCCAGAGCTAATCAAGTCCTGTTCAAGACCATAATAGGCAATAGACTGTGTCAACGGAAATGCATTGCTAGGCAACAACTTGGGTCTATGTTTACTTCCTGTCAGTATGTGTCATTAGCATACACTGCAACTCATCTTCCAAGTCGACATGGACAAGTATTTAAATGCTCAGAATGGAGCATTTAAACATCTTTATTTTTATTTAAAAAAATGAAGGGGCAGTGTGAGGTCAAAAAGGTAGTTTGTTCCCTGAGGGCAACAATATCCCTTAGAGCAGGGGGGGCAATTATTTTCCCAAGGGGCTGCATGAGAAACAGGGACTGCTGCTGCTCACATACGTTCACTAACATAAGTAAATTGAGAATTAAAAAAACAACAAAAGTCGCCTTCAAAATAAAAGCAATGCAGCTCTATTCTGTGCATGATGTACACTTATTTATGTTTTAGTCCTAATTTCCCAATGCCCACGTCTGCCTTAAAGGGTGCTTTGCTGTGGTGGAAAAGTTGGTGTATCGATTTGAAAAAATATAACATGACATGTGAAAAGTCACAGAAACATTTGCTCCGCTGAAGAGACAAAAATGGCCACAGATCTGTGTAGAGCAATGAAAAGATTGTGACCTTCCTTACATTAGCATATGAAAGAGACATAAATCCCATATTTCCTAATACTAATTTGAGAATTAGCACCATATAGTCAAACTCCTAATATTTGCAGTACAGTAGTGAATGCACATAAATTACATTTTGTTAAAACTTGGTTAAAGTTTCTGCTCCATTTGGATGGAAACTTGGCTTTAGACAAGAGGATGCATCTGCATGTGGCTTCCTTGCCTCCATCTCTGGGCTTCTGGGTTCAACTGGCACCGTGGAGCAGAGGGGAGATCAGCTCGCTCAGTGCAGAAGGGGATGTTGGGCGCTGAAACACAACCCCCACAGAGAGAAGGCTGGAGCACGTGTGTCCGGCTGCTTTGTGCAGTCGACACGCTCCAATAAGAAATCTACCAAGACTGGTATACAATTATAAGGAATTTAATTCCACTGATGAAAGTACGATTACAGTTAAACATTGGAGTACATACTCCTACGAAATATTACAATATTAACCCCCTTTGGAAAAAAACTACCTCTGCTCCCATGAGACACAGCCGTCCCAGGAAAACCGCATGCTAGAAAAGAGGCAGAAAAAACACTTCTACCCGCCCACATATTCGTTCGCGACTCCTCCCTTCCGTCTATCTCAATTTCTATTGGCTACCTACTCACACCTCAGTAAACACCTGTCTTCACATCTCTCTTTCCCTGAGTTTCTAACACATTCAATGACTGTCAGTTATGACTTACTCCCTTCTATAATCCTACAACACTTTATGTTTATCTTAATTATGCATTCCCAAAACCCTTATGATTATGACTAATTATGAATTATTAAACACTTTTATTATATCTACTAACTACCCCGGTTTTTGCTCAAATTTCTTACAATTCCCTCCTAACCCACAGTTCACTGTGAGTTAGTTATTCAAATGTCCCTGGAGACCTCCCCCCTACTCAATCCAGGGAGAGGCTCCCTATCTATCTAAACAGTAGCAAACAATTCATGCATACAGATATCATTTCAAGTATTCCTGTTCAGTCCGTTTCACCCTACGCTTGCCTCGCTAACGCAAAAAAAAGAGTCGAATGCGTTGAAGTTCACTGCCTTCCATGTCTTGGGGCTGGCAGGATCAGGATACAGCCTGTAGGCTAGAGAACACATACTGAGAAGCCTTGACTGTTCTTTTACACTTGACAAAATTACATTTCTTAATCTTTACTCCCATTATAACCCATTAAACAAAAATAAAATCTCAAAATACTCATCCAGAACAATCCGTCTATTTCCCAAATTTCCAATATCTCACCGGATGTGTTAGAAGTCCATCTGGGCCTTTATCAGGTCCTTCAGGATCTCTGAGAGGATGGTCAGGAACCGCTCGTGAAGTTCCTCTGGTGGCCTCATCTAGACTGTGGCCATCAGAAGCTCCAATTCTCCCTCATCCTCGACACATAACTGGTTGCCCTGGACTGGTGTCTGGCTCATCGTTGAAGCAATAAACCCCTGTAGAAGTCCACGGATGCAAGGGAACCCCCATCCACAAACGACTAGGAGGCCTACGACGACAGCACACAGAGTAATTACGATTGACAAAAATGTATGTTTCCACTTGCCAAACATACTTTCCAACCAGTCGGTGAATGGATTTGTGACACCAGAGTTCTCCGCTAGCTCTTGGCTGAGTGCTGTCAGTCCCTCCAGAGCCCTGGTCACCGATCCATCAGGAGCTGTGTTATTTGGAATGAAAGTACAGCACGCAGACCCAAACATCTGGCAAACGCCACCTTTCTCTGCTAAATCATATCTAATGCCGTTCTGTTCTGCAAGGTCATAAAACTAGTCTTCGCCAGCTGTGCATGCAGTCCTGATATGGCGTCCCTGGTGAAGTTTACAAAACGCTGTTGGTTATAGTAAATGTAGTTGATCCAATCGACATTTTTATTAATCGTCACCCTCTGAGAGAAAACAGATTCTAAATCTGCTGCTATTTGATTTCTGGCTTGAAATTTGCTAGACACCCCCCTTGGCAGTCTTATGACATCTTATGGACACTTGGTCATCACAAGCTCCCTTCGGGCTATCGGCATCTCTTTTGGATCTTCTGTTAGCATGTGGGCGTGGAGAGATGAGTTCTCTATAAGTTGCATCATTGACAGGCAAGATATCGAATGACAATATAAGTTGCACCAACGCACAACCTGTCCAATCTTCAGGCAGGATTGGATATATGGTTCTTCCTCCACACCACCACCATAAATCAGCGCTAGGTGCTGTCTGTCTTAACACACTGTTATATAGATAGTCGCTAGCATTGTGACTGTTGCTACAATTTGCTATAATACTACCTACATTGGGCCCCTTAGCTGTATCTGAGACTATACAATCAAATGGACCCTCTGTAACCTTGAACAGAGGTGGGGTATTATATTCTACAGGTGGGTAATCCCAGTGCAGCCCCTGACAAGTGTGATGGAGGGGCAAAGTGTCATCAGTAAACAGAGTTAAAATACAACTAAATTCAGGGCTTAGGGGTCTGAATCTTGAAGGAACTGGTGTTGCTAGGGGTCTAGGTCCTGAACACACAATACAATCTGTACTTCTGACTTGAAGCCGTATATTGTACCCACCATAAATTCCCATCTGCCATTCCAGTTTCCACCCCCGGTACCTCATTCTCTGAGTCAGTCGTATGTCGAACCTGATCATCCACGATCTTTTTGGCAGGCTTAACAATAATCCTAATGAGCCCTTGTGGGGCAGGACTATCAGTAGTTGCCTTTCCCTGTACTACGTAAAGTCCTCAGTCAGTCAATTTTGGGTCTGTTAAGGTAAGTCTTAAAGGATTACATCTACCCCCCCCCTTTCTACACATCACAGTCATAATATGATAACAGCTTCCCATACTTATTTGTGGCGGGCCCACACTGGTCAGTTATGATGCACAAGGTTAGGAAACTACTTTTCAGAAGTCGAACTGGACCGTTGATGTTGTACCTTCTTTGAACATAAGAGTGAGAGTTACATTTTCATAGGTGAGTGTCGTCAGAGAAGCCTCTCTACGTGGTCGGAGATCGGTTTGATTAGCTACTGAGGCTAAATGTCGAATCTTGATGTAGTCATGCATGTGTTCTGGTTCCTGTCTGTGGTTAATTCCCCATACTAAGAGGGAAACTACTGAATCAGGAAGCAAATAATTACAGACTTCCATAACCCACTGAACCTAGAGTCTCCTACTGGACGCCCTCGCTTAAACTGTGGGGGAAACGTCATCTTCAGTACTGTCTAACCCCTCTTTTGAGGTGTCTTTAGCTTCAAATTTTGCCAGTTTGATGTTCAATCCTGTCTCTGCGAGTGTCTTACTCGTTACCTTTGCTGCTGCACAGTGAGTGAGGTGGTGCCAAGTCGCTCCCATTTTACCTTTTACCTTTACTGCATGTGAGGTTGCCAATACTACCTCCCATGGACCAGTCCACCTTGGTTCACTCCACCTGCGCTTGTGGACTCTTATCCACACCAGACTGCCTGGTGACACGTCAGCCTGCTTCCTTTCGTCAGCTGCTGCTTCTGCATTTGTCACCTGAGAAAACAACACTCGGCTCATGTTAGTTAGAGCTCCAGTATATTTCTCAATTTATAGAGTTAGCAAGTCTAGACTAGGACCTATCACTGAGTTAGAGGACTTGGATTTTGCTGTATTTAAATTCAAAAGTTGTGGTTTATCATGACGTTATTAATCTAAAAAATTGTGAGTAGCACCTTTACTGAAAACTATTCTAAATGTGGATCTACAAAAAATGTTTGACACCTTACCATATCCCCCCTTCACCACGATATCTCTGCGGTAAGAGATCACGTGGTAACCATCTATGTATCTTGGCTATACACTGAACCTCCCCATGGTCCTGGTGACAGCATGGGCATCTGTTGATGTCTCATGGGAGGAGGTCCAGATGGACCTGGTCGTAGGTACTGCTGATGTTGTGGTGGGAACGGAGCATGTTGTGGTGGTGCATTGGACTGTCTTCCTCTTCTTTTATGTGGGCAATCTCTCACCTAATGACCTTCTCTACCACATACGTAGCACACTCCTCTACTTACAAGACCTTCATGCCCCCCTTTATCGTTACCTCTCCCTCTGTTGGATGCACCACTTCTGCATCGTGGTGGGGGCTGATGGTTCACCACCGTGGAGGCTGGTACTGCTGGATTTTGTTGCTGCTGGGCTTCTGCTGCTATCATCTGTTTCTTGGCCTGAAATTTTCTATTTAATTCTCTGTCGACCTCTGCTACTTGAAGTTTCAGCAGTCGCCGCTGCATTCTCTTTATCTCCTCGTCTTCTTTACTTTCTGCTCGTCTTTCCTCTATCTGCTGTTGCAAATCTTTTCTGATGCGTTCTACTTCTCTTACTTCACATTTTAGTCTTCCCACCAGTTCTCCTACTTCCTTCCTCTGCTTCTTTAATGTAAACATTATGCAGCCTAGGAGTATTCAAATGTGTGTATTGAATGTGCACGCTTGTCATCACATGAATCAAAGTCAACTCACCCTCTGTGCTGTATTGTGTGCGGTCGTTGACTCCAAAACTGGGATCCACTGCTCCACTTCCCAGATCTGGATCCACTCAACCACGCACCTTGACTAAAACAAACACAAAACTGCCCAAAGTTCAGCAGTAAATGTTAGCATACGTCTGTAGTGTAAGAGAGGTCAACGATCTCTCAAATATGTTTGCGCCGTCCGTGTCAAAATTGATTCTTAGGAACGATGTAAAATAGTAAACGTACCAAAATTAGTCAATACTGGATATGTGAAGGAATCTCGAATCCAAAATTGAAGTTAGAATTCCTAAATCAAACTCAACATCTAAATCAGAGTCAAAATCAAGATCACAATCCAGTTCCAACTCAGAATTCGAAAGGTTTAAAATTGGAAGTAAAATGAAATAAAAAAAACAATGAATAAGTAATCAATTAAATATTAAATTCAACTTCAAAAAATCAATCACTGTAGTCAAAGATATCCAATCAGAAATACCAATGCAAGTCAAACTGTTGAACTGCACTTACACTCTGGTCTGCACAATAATGAATCTCATTTACTAATGAATCACAATTAAGTTCAAGAATTGAAGAAGCACAACTGAAACCATTAATCTTTGTTAAAATGCTGAATTAAAACCAAAGTCAACAACTAAAGTTATATTGCTTAATTAAAACTAAAGTCAGGATGTAAGCTTACAGGTCTTAGACAATGAATCTCTAAAAAATTCACAGATTCTAAACACTAGGTTTGTTATTATCCAGCAGTTACTCCTCCTGGCCGCTAGTTGGTTTTCTGGCGTTTTGCATTTCTTCTACTATTTTTCGCCGACAGGAAGTTATCCTGATGTTATGCTAACGGATATGCTAACAGCTATGCTAACGACAAAAACGGAGCTTCTAATAAAGCATACGCACACACAAGTTTCACCAAAATCCCACACTTTAATTCCACTGGTACGCCCTCTGTCTCCTCTCACAATCCACTGGTTATTTTATTTTATATACAGAGTACCGCAAAACCGGAGCTACACGTAGCTAGCGTTAGCTCCTCACAGCGCGGCTTACAGATCATGCAATGTTATTCATCATTTTAAACGTATTTCCACGCTGCTAAAACACAGACTGGTCACACGTATTATTGGACTTATTGTCCGGTTTTATTTAACCTTAAATCCTCCGGTTTAACAGGCTATTAGCTCCTCCAGACCTGAGTTCATTGTTACGTTATGAGCGAGTTATACACTAACTACCAGCGACACAACTACTCCCCCAGTCAGTCTAGTTCCCCCAAAAGCCCATTATTCTACTTCTTCCGAATCACCCACACGATCGCTACTTTTAATGCACGGCCAAAGCAAGCGAGATAGTCTTCCAGGATCGGTGTTTCATCACCCGTGAACCGCAGCCTTAGAAGCTAACTCCCGCTAGCCTAGCTTCTCTAAACAGCTTATGCTCAAGACCCAAAATTCATGGACTAAGCCTGCAAAGGATTGCACCCCTAAGCCCCTCAAAGCCACGATATTTCAGTTCGCCAAGCTACATAACTGCTTTAAACTAGTTATCTGCAGACCTAGCAATACTCAACTCTGAGCCGAGGAGACTCCCAGAATAAGCAAAGCAGTTCGCCCTATAGAAAACTGTTTGATGCCAATGTGGTGATTTAATACAGCGCTGTCTGCCTTTAATTTCTTTATTCTCAGGATCCTCTGTATACACTGGACTAGTCCCTTAGTTCACCATACTTCAGACAGTAAATCGTAGCTTACCTCAGTGGAACTCGGCCTCCTCCGTGGAACGTCCTCACCGGCACCTCAGAGACTGTTAGCAACGCTTAGCCAAGCAGACCTCCCCTAAATTTCCTAAAAGCTACCTCACAGAGTTCATGAAACGGCTCTGCTTACCGATATTATGGGCCCAGGATGTCTGCTTGACCAACGCTGCCTCCAGCACACACAGCGAGGCCGGTAAGTGCGTCCCTTCATGGTCGGCAAATTTGTTGGGCGCTGAAACACAACCCCCACAGAGAGAAGGCTGGAGCGCGTGTGTCCGGCTGCTTTGTGCAGTCGACACGCTCCAATAAGAAATCTACCAAGACTGGTTTACAATTATAAGGAATTTAATTCCACTGATGAAAGTATGATTACAGTTAAACATTGGAGTACATACTCATCCGAAATATTACAATATTAACCCCCTTTGGAAAAAAACTACCTCTGCTCCCATGAGACACAGCCGTCCCAGGAAAACCGCATGCTAGAAAAGAGGCAGAAAAAACACTTCTACCCGCCCACATATTCGTTCGCGACTCCTCCCTTCCGTCTATCTCAATTTCTATTGGCTACCTACTCACACCTCAGTAAACGCCTGTCTTCACATCTCTCTCTTTCCCTGAGTTTCTAACACATTCAATGACTCCCTTCTATAATCCTACAACACTTTATGTTTATCTTAATTATGCATTCCCAAAACCCTTATGATTATGACTAATTATGAATTCTTAATTATGAATTATTAAACACTTTTATTATATCTACTAACCACCCCGGTTTTTGCTCAAATTTCTTACAGGGACGGTACAAACTTTGGCAAGCAACTGTCCCTGACTGTCACGATCAGGCTTTGTCCTGTGTGTTCTGTGTCTTTGTTTCTTTCTGTAGCTCCTCACTCACCTAATCAGTTCATTCAGTGCACCTGCCAGTCACACTCGCCTCATCAGCTCATTACTCTCACCTGCTCACTCTGCCTCCTCCACTATTTAAACCCCTGCCTCACACACACCCACTGCCAGATCATTGTTTGTTTCCTACCTACCCGCCCGTTTTGCTCGTCCTGTTCCTGGTTTCCCAGTCTGCCTGCTCTGCCGTGTCCTGCCGGATTTCCCCCCTCGTCTCTTGTCTTGTCCTTGGATTCCCTGTTTGTTTTTGGTTATTCATTAAAACCCTTTTTTTCAAAGAGCTTGGTTCAAATAGTTCACCACTTCCTGTAACCACTGTGTGGCGCTATGCGTCAACATGCATTATGTTGCTCTATATCAAGTGTAGACAACATCATGTAAATGTCATGTGAATCAGATATTGTCAAATAACGTTGATTTCCTTTCGCTATTAGGTGGCGCTTTGACTTAGATGGAAATCTGGCTTGTAGACATCCTCAGGCCATGACTGTTATCAAGCATGGCAAGTTTGGGACAGATTTGAACAAGTCCAGTGGAGATACATCAGCTTGAGTCACGTAAAATGGCCGGCATGCCAAATGGCTAGGAGTACATCAAAGTATAAAACGTAGCATTTCCTTTTGCCAGTAGGTGGCGCTATGACTTTGTCAAAATGTTGTCATGGAAATGTGCTCAAGCCTGAACTAGCATCATGCATAATAAACTTGGTGCGGATTGGACAATGTACCTTGGAGTTACAACAACTCCCTCTTTCATAGCGAATGGCACAAAATGGGAGCGAAGTGGGCGCACGCCACGTCAAGGTCGTTCAATGAAAACTCACCATTTTGAAAAATCTTCATCATAAAGGTCTTTAAATCGTCCTGACCAAATTTGATGTTGATCGCATAAACTCTGCAGGAGGAGTTTGTTAAAATACAAAGCCTGAAAACATAGCTTAATGGGAGTCTCATAAAATGACCGCCACGCTATGCCATTCCACTAAACAAAGCTTTTATTAACTTTTAATCACGAAGGTCTTTGGATTGTACTGTCCAAATTGGAAGTGGCTCTGACAAAGTCCCTAGGAGGAGTAGCGACTAGACATCAAGGGAAAATTCACACAAAAATCAAAATGGCCGACTTTTGATTGATTTTAGAGTATAGTCCCAAGATACTTTTTTTTAAGTCTCCATGTGATACATGTACCGACCAAATTTCATACATGTTGGTTAAAGGAGGCACTGGGGCTGCTTTGTTGAAGATTTGCAGGGGCGCTATCAAGACAATTTATAACGACCAGGCCAAAAATCCGCAATATTCATGATTAAGTATTATCAATGTCTTAAGGCTTTCTACCTGAAATGTGAGGTTGATCTGGTGAAATGGCTAGGAGTACAACATCAAAGTGTAAAACTTGTCATTTCCTTTGCCAGTAGGTGGCACTGTGACTGTCAAAATTGAGGTATTGGAATGTTTTCGGGCCTGGACTAGCATCCTGCATGAGACATTTTGGGCAGATTTGACAATGTACCTTGGAGTTACAACAACTTACATTTTCAGGAAAAATTGCACAAAATGGATGCCACGCCATGCTTGTTGCATGAAAACTAATGATTTTAATAACTTTTCATTATAAAAGTCTTAAGATCGTGCTGACCAAGTTTTGAAGCCGATCACATAAATACTGTAGGACGAATTTGTGAAAATGCAAAGCCTGAAAACGGGACAAATGGCCAAAAATAGAACTATTGTAGCGCCCCTAGTGGCTGAAGGTATGTTACAGGCTGCAATGTGGACATATGTCAAAATGTTTGTGATAGGCACAATTGTTTTAAAGTTAGGTTGATTGATGTACAGAGCCACGCCCCTTATAAGTTCATTGGTCCATACCTTCTTAACACGATGAGTTATCAACACTATTTTGAGGGGGTTTGATGACATTGATTCAATAATGATCCACATCAACTTTGGTAGCAATCGGACACAGCGTTTAGGAGCGGTTTGCAGAATTGTGTTTTTCACAAAAGTTAAAATGGTGGAAATCTGAATGGGCGGCGCTTCAAAGTTAAGAGTGCGTTAATTGTAGAGCAGATTGAGCTAAACATGTGGGTCAAATTTCATGTTAATCGGACATATTGGGTGATGGCCGTAGCCTGTGAAACTGTAGGGGGCGCTATTGAGCCATTTTGTCATACATGAGCATGCGACCCATAAAATCTCAAATTTTCACGCAGTTCTGATACTTCTGACAAATTTGGGGAGTTTTGAGTATGATAAAGCCCAGAAAAATGCGATTTTAGAGGCAACGGAATAATAATAATAATTTTTGGAATTACAATAAGGCCTTCGCCCGATTTCGCCGGTGCTTGGGCCCTAATAATAATAATAATAATAATAATTCTTTGGATTTCAATAGGGACTTCGTCGGTGCTCTGTCCCTAATAATAAACATTAGAATAACAATAGGTCCTCCGCTCCGATTTCGTCGGTGCTCGGGCCCGAATAAATGAACTTACTCCTGTGCTTTGGCTGGCACCTAGTGAGCTCCTTTTCACTCGAACACTCTGACCTGCATACCATCGACCTTTCAGCCAGACTAATCGGAGACGTGTGAGTGTTACGTGTAGGTGTTTTCAAACCTTGTTCCAATTCGGGCCGACAGACTGCAGGATTTCAGTGACCAAACTGATGTACTATTAGGATTGAAAACCTGCAGACCCTTAGCCGTCCGTGGGACACAGTATCCCACCTCTGTCTGCTGTTTCAGTGAACCTCTCGCTTCTTATTCCGGCGCCCATGTTAACAGGTTAGAGCAGCCACACCTTTCTGGGTGGAAAATTCTATTTAAAAAATGCCACTTAGGCTGGTGTTTACTTAGTTTGTAGACTTCACATCCCTTTTTCCAATCCTGGAAAAAGAAATACAATAAATAGTGGTGAGCACATGTTCTCCACATAAAACCAGATGAAAATCAGTTTCATTGTAAAATACAGAAGAATTTGTAGTGACTAGTATTTAACAAAAAAGTATTATAGTCCCAGACAGGTGCTCACAGAAATAAGATGATTATGATGGTTACCATTGACTCTTCTATCTATTAATACAGCTTGTGTCTGTAAATATCTACTGACTGAATCTCGAGTTTTTGGAGAGGTCGTAATGCTGTGATTAATTTGCTGCATCTGTGTGGTAATATTAACACCCAACAGGGCGGGTGTGCGGGCAGACAGATAGGGTAATTTATGGACTGACAGTCTGTGAGGAACCTGCTGTTGATTTCAACTGTTGTCCACAACTGTCAACACTGTAGCAGACATACATTTGTTTTACTGAACTTGTGAGGACTGACCTTCCATTGCCGCTCTGTTCTACATTTTAGGATGTAGTGGTAAGGAAGAAATTAATTTGCTCGTCCTTATTTTTCTTCCCTAATTTAGACTCAATCCAAAATAAACTTTGTAGGAAAGCCAAATAAATAAACGACAAGAAAATGTGAACTATTCGCCTGCGAATATGTCTACGGCTTTATTGTGAAAGGTAAAACTGAAAGAATGAATCTGGTCTTATCTGCCTTTGTCAAGATTGAAAAAATAGTGTTATTTAATCCTACTCATGTTTTTAATACTGAAATCCTTCACACTAGCTACTGGTCTCAGCAAACTCTTCCATGTATGGTCACAATGTTACCACCAGAGCTGCCCCTTTCTCCCTGAACTAAGTCCACGGCTTATGCTCACAATGCTAACATGTTGATGTTTAGCAGGTAATGTTTACCGTGTTCACCATCTTATTGTACCATGTTAGCAGGCAACTATCCCTGGTTTATGGAATAGCCTCCCGATAGATATCAGACAGGTTGGTGTGGTGGAAATTTATCATATGGCTCTTTTAGTTGTAACTTGTCTCACTTAAACCTGCATATACCAGCCTAACCCTGTTCCCACGAAAAGGCTGGGAACCTGGCCTTGGTGGCTGCAGCGGCCAACAACATCTGTGAGGGGGAGGGTGAAGGGAGAGGAGACGAGATAACGCGCATATATATATACGCTGCTTTGTCTTTTTATTGTTGTTAGACCTCCGAACCATCCGTGGGGAAAGAGCTCTATCCATTCAGCAGAATTTTGATTGAAGTGTCTGTTCATTAAATATGTTTTTAATACTTTTAAGAAGTTCCATCGTGATTATTTCTCAAGGTTAAAGAGGTTTTTTTTCCACCACAAAAGGCGACGAGGATGGGATCGGACGAGTAATCAGGACTCCGTTAGACGACAGAAGCGCAAACAATATAGCTAATCCTCCCTGAAGGTGAGAGGCTGTCAGACGGGGTTCCAGATTGCCGCTCCGATCCTAGAAACGGGAAAAGAATCTCACTCTGTGAGAGATTATCTTGTGATGGAGCAGATACTTTAATGGTTGAACTTCGTGCTCGCACGTTTAGAGTGCTGGACATTAGGTCCTAGGGTAACTTGAAGGTTTTATAGGGGTTTGGTGTAACCTTTCAATCCCTTGAGTGATTGGACCAGATGTTCTTAAGATCCTGAGACGGTTAACTAGAGAGAAGTTGGTAAACCGGTATTCTCGCACACTGTTAGGGTGGTCGCGGACAGACGTGTCCTGGTGAGCTTGTAGTATTTCAAAGACTATTTGGTGTATCCTTTCAAGTCGATTGATTGGACCAGATTGGGTTTTGAAGATACCAGAATCAAGAGTAACTAGAGAAGATGGGTAAAAGTCAAAGTTAGTCTGGGCCTAAGCAGCCTGTCGCCACGGTCTTATCTCCAATAATAAAATACATGTGGGACGAAGATAATCAGACGGCCAAAGAATTGGAAAACGGACGGAATTGGGGTTCCCTGGAAAAGGCAACTTTAGCCTACAACAAAAATTGGATCAACTCAAACAGTGTCTGGAGCAGAGAGGACAAGGCGAAGCAGAAACAGATGAAGTAATGTCCAAGAGGTAAAGAGAAGAAACAAATATTTGAATAAGACATATACAACTGATAGAAAAGGAAAATATACTGCTGAACTTTGTTTTTGTTGTTTTTGTTTTACATGGTCAAGTGGATCCTGATCTGGTCTCCGCAACGCCGCTGTTGTATGCTCCCCAGGCACAAACAACATTACAGCCAAAAACCCACCAGTCAGCACTCCGAGGATGAACAAGAAGGACTCATCAAAATCTATGGGCACCAAGTCAACGCTCACAACTCCAGCCCGTCAATGAACATTGATGACAACATGAATTTGGATTATCTGAACGCGAGACAAAGAGGACATTACAACAGAGAAAGAAGACGTGAAGAGGAAGCCATGACTCATGTGGAGAGTTCGAAGAGCAAATTCACGGAATGCAAGAGAACTTTGACCTCCTTTGTGCGGTATTATAAAATGTCTGCGGCATTCGCACCAGCAGTAATCGACCTGCAGTGTGTTGTATACGACAATGGAGTATAACCATGCAGTGACAGCCCTGACTGGACTTTGTAAAGAGGCTTTTACATCATCCGTGAGCCTGAGATATATCACACCTAAGAGAGTTGTGTGACATGGAATACTGCAACCATATTGCAACACACTGAGGAGCAGTACAACAACAGACAACAAGCAAGGACTGAGTTTGTCAGCGCAAACCCGAGGATGCCCAGCTGACAATGGAATCAGGCCATGACCGGCGAGGAGGAAAGGGCAGAGACAACAGGGGCAGAAGAGGAAAGCAGAGGGCCAGAGACTTTGAGACACACACCAGCTGAAAACTTTGTGTGTCATCAATGTGGCCAATCCGGACACAGAGAAGAGACTGCCACCAATCTCCATGGAACAAAGACTGGTGGGGAGGCTGAACAATCAGATGGAGGGGAGGAGCGGAGGTGGCGGGGCGGACCCCAGTGATGGACCATTGGACGCACACACACTACAACACAGGGTGAGTAAACTTTAGATTCTGACTAAGACAACCTTGTACATTAAAAACACGCATTAGAAACTAGACAAACACCACTAACACCCACATACCATGTGTATTCGAATGAGAAATGAAGGGTTTAGAAAGTTACCACCGATTATGTTAACTATTAAAAGGTAAAATGTTACATTTTTAGTTGACTCAATAGCCACACATTCAGGTTTCCGTATGTCTGCTTTACCTGTCCCTCCCAAAAAGAGTGGAAGGTATTGTGGGACCATTGGCTCAGGAGCCATACCAATTAGTGAGCCGTACACAAAGCCCTTGTCCTGTACACTAGGTTATATCACAGTTAAAAAACAAATTTCTGTTGTCTGATTGCTACCCTCCCGATAAATTAGTTAGGAAGATATTTGATGTGTGTATTTGGAATAATCCTCACATGGGGCCCTGATGGCCTGATATTGAGCAGACAAAAATCATACAAACAAATGTAATAAGACCCAACAGAGCTGTTGTCTTTAGGACTGTCTGTAAGCGGTACGAGCATCACACCTAACTGATTTTGCATCACAACATTCACCGCATGCAGAATGTTACATGCAGGCTGATTCACTGCATTGCCCAGCACACGTGTTACTTGGAGAGAGAGTGAGATAGAGAAGTTATGTGTGATGGACATTTATTGGACAGGAAATACTGCAGCTGCCTCTGTTTCTCTGTCTCCCACACAATCTGAGTCGTTACGGGGGGGTTGTCCGCATGTATCATTGAAAATGTGGCCCTTAAATTGGCATGGGGCCCAGGAATGGAGGAGAGGAACAGGTCTGACTGGCTGGATAGGCAGACTGAACTCACTCACTTAAGTCCCAGGTAGGATGGCGTTGGCCATCCTGGAAAACTGTACAGTAGGAAAGGCAATGTCTACGAGACAAGATGTACATCATTGCCGGGAGTAAAAGAGTCACTCATCTTATGTTTGATAAGAGCACACCATGGTTTCAAATGTTCCATCTGTCGACATGGCTGAGCTGTCCGAGGTGCCCTCTCCCTTATGGTCTGCGCACGAATATGACGTAGGACTGTTGAGGGGTGCGACACCTCTGGTGGTTCACCCACAATTTGATTTCTGTCCATGCATGACGCAATAGCCACTCAAATAGAAGGCTATTGATGGTATTACACACGTTTTGAGTCTTTATTGAAGGCTGGTGTAATAGTCGAATGTGATCAGTCACACAAATTTTTCGGTGAAGAAAATGCGAGACATGGGGAACCGACTGAGTGACGATTTGTTCAAAATTTACAAGCAGTTAATGCTTTGGTGCACCCGCGAGCACCTCAAGTTTCTGAGCCACACACCATTATGTCACTCATCCCTCCAGACACAGCCCATTTTTCCGTTGCAATGCATTCTCTAATTTAGTACATGTGCACAATTTTGGTTTACCTTCTCCTTGAAAGGAAGAGGCTATAATTTGGATTTTTAACAGGGCCGTCAGAGGCAATCTGGCTAATTTACACTTATAAAATGGTTCGGCCTTGTTATGATATGTTGATGACATCATGATTTGCAGCCCCAAAGGAGAGGCATGCAGATTAGAGTAATTTATAATTACAGTTGTCCTACTTATATTTTTGACTGCAAATGGTCACAAGGCTATACGTCCAAATTGCAATTTGCTTGATAAAGGTTCATATCTGGGACATGTGATCACAGCAGAGGGCAAAACCCTCTCTCTCAAAAGGATACAGGCAATCAAACTGCTGAAACCACAAACTAAGAAACAAATGATGAGCTTTTTAGGAATGACGTCATAGTATAGACAATGGATCCAAATTATTCAGAAAGGGAGGAATTCCTCTCTTCCATGATTCATGGTAAACATCTTTCTGCGCATAACGAACTGACCTGGACTGACTCCTCGACTGATGCCTTTAATGACATAAAGAGCGCATTACTGTCAGCTCCGACACTCGGACAACCTAAACCTGACACACCGTTCACACAGTACATTGACCAAAGGGACGGTTACATGACATTAGTTTAGACTCAGGAACATGGAGGAACAGAGACCTGTTGCATATTCCTCTACTAGACTAGAGCCTGCAGCAGCTGGCCTTCCTCTGTGTCTGCGTGCTGTGGCACATGACATTGTGGGTTATGGTGAGCTCACCCTCAAGGTTCCTTATGCTGTATCACACATTAGATTAGATTACTACATTATATTTGCCAAACATTACTGTGAAACAATGTACTATCCTTAATCCTGCTACTCTTCTTCCTCCTGCAGTAGATGGAGAGCTAAATAACTGTGTTGTTTCTCCTGAACGGGTCTGCACAGCGAGACCTCACAGACATGTCCACCAAGTGATTTACAACTGTTAGGACAGTTTAGCATCCTGCACGTCAGACACGGGAGAAGGGTTGGTTGGGTTTGCTGTAGTCTCATCATATGACACTCTGTGCAGCGGTAAGTTGGCATCACACTTTCCTGCTCAAGCTGCAGATCCTGTGGCTCTTATAGAAGTCTGTAAGCACGCTGTCGACAAAATAGTTGATATTTACAGACTCTCGCTATGCCTTTGATGTAGTGCACGACTCTGGTGACCTGGGGAAACACAGAGGCTTTCTGACATATTCTGGCAAACCCATTTCTCACCACCGTCTCGTGGCCGACTTGCTAGAAGCCGTACTGCTCCCCTCAACCTGTCTGTGTTATGTTATGAAATATGATGTTCACACTAACGCTTCTGATTTTTCAGGTTATTTAGATGTATGCTGTTCAAGAATTACAGACATTGGCTATCCCTAAAGAGCAAAATGATTTGCCTCATCCAAGCCAGTTTACAAAATTATATATGGGCCCAGACAATTGCCACGTGATCTCTTTTTATTGTTACGCGAAATTAGCTCACAGCAGAGATAACTTGGCAAAAGGGGAATAATGTAATTTTATTGATAAATAATGTTTTAATCCTTTTCTTCAACTCCCTCATCAAAGCAAATAAGAACACCACTTAGATACAGTTAGTATAAATGTTTAAGAACATTTGACCTCTCTTTCATGAAAACATGATGACGTTGGTAGCTGACATTAGAGGATGTAAAAGAACGGCAAAAATAAATATTTATTTAGAAATTATAATGTGATGCGTTTTCACTGAAGCAGTTGGTCTAAAACAGCATAGCGGGGTCACCCATAGGACCCTGGACCTAAAACCGATAGATGATTGATAATTATTTTATTTTGACCGGTGAGGCTTTTCTAGCCTTTATGGCACTCGTTCAGTGGCAGAGTGGATCACATCACGTGATGCTGCTCGGCCAATCACATATTCCGACAAGGTTCCCGATTCAAGAGAAGAGTGGAAGAATACCGTGAGTCAGTAGTCAGATGTTCTCCCTTTTGTGTTCAGAGAGACCAGGGTCTTGGACAGACTGTTATAGGTTCATTCTTCACGCCTCCAGTTTAACACCAGTAGGTTTCACCTGTTCAGAGACCATGACTAGAATTAAAAGCAGAAATGTGAAGCACCACTACGAGACAAAGCGTAACTCTTTAGATCAAGCCCACTCACATCTGAATGAAGTCACAGAAAATAAACTATTTAAGAGCCAATATGATCAGAATCCTAACACGTTAATACACTGACGAACAATGAGGTTAACAGAGAGAATAGAGCTGAAACAAGGGTATTTTCCTCTTATTAAGAAGATGAATAAAATATTGTATCGTTTCTTGATTGACATCACTTCACACCTGAATGAACTGAATTTAAAGCTGAAGGACAACTCGGTTAAATACATTTTTCTAAAATTAATTCATAAATGTATTTATTATCAGAGTATGTCTTATTTATAATTCATCCAGTTCAATTTGAAATTGGACAATAAATATTGTTGAGATCTCCATCTGAGATTATTGGAATTATTCAATTAAACTTTCTTCATTTGATTTGATAGTCAGTTGCTACGTACAGACGTCAATACAACTGTAGGCTACGTCAATATACATCGCACAAGTTAGACATTTATTGTGGATTGTGTTGTAACCATTTGAGGGACCTAGTTGAACTTTGAAATACT
The DNA here is from genome assembly GCF_949748355.1 of Melanostigma gelatinosum. Taxonomy (NCBI): domain Eukaryota; kingdom Metazoa; phylum Chordata; class Actinopteri; order Perciformes; family Zoarcidae; genus Melanostigma; species Melanostigma gelatinosum. Next base: position 1,317,124 of record NC_136649.1, on the reverse strand, counting down.
ATACTGCAGGGCATTTAAATATAGTAGTGATTTGTCAGAGAATAACTAAGGAGCATCATTTATCTGTAGACCTCAGGGTTTAAGACGAGACTTAAAGAAACAGTTACTGGAAACAAAGTAAAGAAATTATAACACATCACATTTATTGGTTTAGCATGGTACACAAGAGGGTGCGCTGTTTTTCCGTATTTTGTAGAAAATTTATTGTTTGCTGACAATGCATCAAACATGTCGCCGATCACCTCACTCATTTTGGGTGGCTGGGGAGAGAGAGGAGGGTAGGAACCCGAGTTTCCAAAATTGCAAAGCTGTCATACAGAAATCAGTGTGGTAGGAGGTGAGAGGGATGGGGTGGCCAAAGAGGTTCAATGTGTTTTCTGCTCTTAAATGCAATAATAATTGTGTTTCCTTATAATTCCTAATAGACCATGGCAACCAAAGAATGTACAACCAAATGCAGACAATTATAATGAGAAGAACTACAATTGATAACCAGTAGATTAAAGAAGTGATTTGTACAACCTGTGCTATGTAATAACATAGCACCACATAGCACCTCCCTATAGACTACGAAAGTGATTTGTGTTGATATGAAGCTACCGTACATGATGTGGTGTGTTCAAGGACCCAAATGCAGACTCCGGACAGCAGAGTTATATTGCAAACCTCAAAAACACGCACACAAAAACACGCATTACGCTGTCCCCTTAATCTAGTACTATCCCAGACTTTCAGAAGCCCTTGGTGATGGTGGATTCTGTCACACTGTTCCGCGCTGTTAGGATCCACTGGCAGACTTGAGAAAAAGCTGATCTTCTCATGCAGCGTGTCGACGTCGGCTCTCTCACGGCTACCAAACGAAAAGCAATGAGGCAATACCGGTAACTGTTGTTGCTCATAGCTCTGAATAGCATTTACGGCTAACTGGCTTGGCAACAACAGCTATTCAGAGCTATGAGCAACAACAGTTACCGGTATTGCCTCATTGCTTTTCGTTTGGTAGCCGTGAGAGACCTTAGTCTGTAATGCAAGTATGTCTGCATGAAAAGATGTACAAAGATATATTATATATTCGCTAATGCTAACCGCGGCTAGCATTTCCCCATTGGCCGTAATGTTAAAATTAGCTTAGAAGCTAGCAACATGTTATGATGCTCATAGAAGAAGACAACTTTAGTACGGTACTGTTAAAAGCATCTTGCTGTTCAACAGAGACACCTGCGGCTTATAGACCAGTGCAGCTTATCTATGTACACATTCTTTATTCTGTTAAAATCAGCTGATGCGGCCTATATACCGGTGCGCTCTATAGCCCGGGAAGTACGGTACTTGGGTGGAATTTCTTACAAATTGATTGTTCATTATAAAACTCACTGACTGTCTTATGATACTGTTTCACAGAGATGGAGGTCCGATGTCTGTTTCATCTTGTCTCAGGAGATTTATTTTGCCATGTTGATGTTAACATCTAACTTGCTACAACATAGAGGTACTGGGAACTCACAAAAACAGCTAATGTTTTAACCTTACTGAATATTGAACTAAACATTGAGAAGCAGCGCTCAGGTTTTCTGCTCCACATATCTGGAACAAAGTCCCAGAAAGCTGCAGGTCTGCTGAGACCCTCAGCTCCAAAATCAGGATTGAAGACTTTCCTGTTTGCTGCTGCCTTTAATTGAACCCGATTCAATGAATATATTAATCAATTTCCTGCATTTCTGCATTTTACTACTGTATTTTATTTCTTACACTGTTTTTAATGTTTCAATGAATGTTCGTAATTGTTTTTAAATCTCATTTTCTTTTGCTTGTGTTTTGATGCTGAGAATGTGCTATACAAATAAACCTTCCTTGTATAGCACTCTGGGCCACATCAGCATCACGGTCGCCCTCAAAGGGCCGGTTGTAAATGTAAAGGTGCGTTCACACCGGATGCGCTGATTTTTTGACGTGCATCGAGATTACATACAAAGTCTATGCACAGACGTGATGAGACTGGCCCGCCGCGATTTTGCGGCTCGTTGGACGCGTTTTTGCGGCGCGGTGAACGCGGTACCGCGCAAAATCGCCACGCAAAATCGCCAACGCGTGAGTTGAAATTTTTCAACTTCTGCGAAATAATCGCGTGACGCTGTGGCGCGAAAGCCTATCAGCGTTGAGTTGATCCCCCTGTCATCACTGACTTCCTGCCGTTGTTTAATCAGGAAACAAATACTGTAGCAAATACTGTTGCCGTTGAATCACAGCCGAATCAGTTTATTTAGTGTTCCTACAGCTGTAGTAAACAGCGACCTGTGGCTTGCTAGACACAGTGAATACAGCTCGATGAAATCCACGGCGCTCCTCTGAACAGTATTATGAACCAGACATGACGGCGTTTAGTTTCCCGGGATATCTGTGACTTCCACAACACGTAGAAACATTATTTTTTCCATGGTTAATGGCGGACAGTTGAACGGATCCAGGTCTATAAACCACGCCCCCTCTCCGGCGATTTTGTGGCGTTTGGTGTGAACACGAACGGCGGCGTGTTGGACGCGTTTTGGCGGCGCGTCAAAAAATCAACACGTCCGGTGTGAACGCACCTTAAGACTGTATATATGTAACTGCTCCTAACATTGGTAAATAACTGTCTCTGCATTTGATGATTGTTCATTCACGCTGTTGGGGATTTACCCTCGGGCAAAGAGCCCACCATATAATCTGACTCCAAAAGACTACACCTTCAGAAGGACCCCGCGCAGATTGTTTGATTGGAATTACATTCGATGAACAGAAGACGGTAGACAATCTACAAGTATTCACAATTTAATAAGTCAAGCATCCAAGCATAAAAAACATAGATCTATGGTTTCACAAAACAAGAATTTATCAAGTGTCCTGTGTGTCAGAGCTTCTTCTTTGTACGGGGACAGCGTGAGTGCCTCACCCGGAGATTCAAACCTTTGCTCTATGACACACGCAACACGATTGCAAATGAGCACACACATAATACTTATACGTCTAATGCCTGTAAATACCGTTAGCATATTTCTACAAAGTGTAAAAATATTGTACATGCAGTTATATAAATGTAAAATTATATGTAAGCACATTTCTGTTATTATAACTTAAATCCTTTTAATTGAGGGTTAAGAAACCCACATTACTCTATCAAACTATTAAAGAAAATAACAAAGGCAAATATCGTTGTGGTGGTGGGCGTGGGTGGCTCAGCTGTGGAGGGGGCGGAGTGTGGGAGTGGTTCGGGGAACGGTGCCGGTAAGGGACTTAATTAGGCGCAGCTGGAAGGGATCCTGACTGTCTCACTCACGGCTGTATTTAATCCCACAGTAGAGACTGAGGCGAGGGACGGACAGGACGGAAAGCTCCTGCGGCGTGTGCTCGGAGGCGAGGCAGGAGAGCACCCGGCCAGGCCCGTTAGGGTTTAAAACAATAAAGAACCATTGAAACCGTCATTCCACCGTGTGCTGGCATCATTGTGCTCCCCAGACCCACCGGGTAGCAGAGAACCTGCTACAGTGGAGCCCAACGTGGGGCCGAGCACAGAGACATGGACGGAGCAGCACCGGAGGCGCCGGCGCAGCCGATTATGATGCTGGGCCAGATGCTGGGAGGGATCGCGGCCATGCAGCGGGACCAGGCTGAGGCGAACCGGCAGTTCCTGGGGGCGCTCCAGGCCCAGGCGGAGCGGCAGGCCCACGCCCTGGAGCAGCTCGCGGTCCGGGCAGCGGCTGGCCCGCCGGTGACGGCCCCCTCTCCATTGGCGGGGGTGGTCCTCCACAAGATGAGTGCCGCCGACGACGTGCAGTCATTTCTGGACACATTCGAGGCGACGGCGGAGGCGTGCGGCTGGCCCGCGGCAGAGTGGGGGGGTCCGGCTTCTGCCTCTCCTCACGGGGGAGCGGATTGGCCAGGGTTTGGGAAATTAATGGGGCGGGGTGCGGGGGTGCGTTCACGACAGACAGGGTTATGCGGTATGTGTGCTGTGCTCAGCGGTGACGCGAGGTTGTCCGACGCTGCAGATGGGGAGGGGGAACCAGCGGAGCCTCCCGTGGAGACTCCGCTGGGTCCCGAACTACACTCCATGGAAGATTTTCCACTTGAGCAGTCTCGGGATGATACTCTACGCTCAGCCTTTGACGAAGTGATACGAATTGATGGTCAGTTGGTGCGCCCTGACGCAGCACAGTCATACCCGCACTTTTCATTGATTAGGGACAGACTGTATAGAGTGGGTCGTGACACTCAGTCAGGTCAGGAAAATACCCAGTTGTTGGTGCTGAGAAGCCGCCGGGAAATTATTTTCCAGGCGGCTCACTATAACCCGATGGCTGGCCACATGGGATATGAGAAAACACTGGACCGGATAATGGCCCGATTTTATTGGCCGGGCATTCGGGGTGATGTGCGCCGTTGGTGTGCATCCTGCCCAGAGTGTCAGTTGGTAAACCAGCCGGCCATTCCGAGGGCGCCTTTGCGTCCTCTGCCGTTAATGGAGGTCCCATTTGAGCGTATCGCCATGGACCTCATCGGGCCATTTCACCGGAGTGCACGCGGATATTGCTTTGTGTTAGTCCTAGTGGATTACGCAACACGATATCCCGAGGCAGTGCCGTTGCGCAACATTTCTGCAAAGAGTGTCGCGCAGGCTCTGTTTCAGGTCATCTCCCGAGTCGGAATCCCGAAAGAGATTCTGACTGACCAGGGCACCTCGTTCATGTCACGCACACTAAGAGAACTTTACGGATTACTGGGCATTACATCTATTCGGACCAGTGTGTACCACCCACAGACTGACGGTATGGTGGAGCGTCTGAATAAGACTTTAAAGTCCATGATCCGTAAATTTATTCACGACGATGTTCGTAATTGGGATAAATGGCTTGATCCTCTGTTGTTTGCAGTGCGGGAGGTTCCCCAGGCCTCCACGGGATTTTCTCCCTTTGAACTACTGTTTGGCAGGACACCACGGGGGGTGCTCGACCTGATTAAAGAAAACTGGGAGGAGGGTCCGAGCACCGGGAAAAGTGAGATCCAATACGTCCTGGACCTGCGAGCAAAACTCCACACACTGGGTCGACTGTCACGTGATAATTTGCTCCAGGCCCAGGACCGTCAACAGCGGCTGTACAACAGAGGGGCCAAGCTGAGACAATTCGCACCGGGAGAAAAGGTACTTGTATTGCTTCCTTCTTCCAGCTCTAAACTCCTCGCCAAGTGGCAAGGACCCTTTGTGGTCACACGGCGGGTGGGGGATGTCAACTATGAGGTGGTGCGTTCTGACAGGGGCGGAGCTACTCAGATCTACCACCTCAACCTCCTAAAAGCATGGAGAGAGGCGGAGTCTGTGTCTCTGGTGTCCGCGGTTCCTGAGAGGGAGGAGCTGGGGCCGGAGGTTCCAAAATCCTCCGATCCAACCTCGCTCCTTTGTGAAGCCCACCTCTCCGGGACCCAGAGAACAGACATTGCACAGTTGCAGGAACAGTTTGCCGATGTGTTCTCCCTCCTGCCAGGGCGCACAAACCTCATAATGCACCACATTGAGACTCCTCCGGGCGTGACGGTGCGGTTACGACCCTACAGGTTACCTGAACACAAAAGAAAAGTGGTTCAGAGGGAATTAGCGGCTATGCTGGAGATGGGGGTAATAGAAGAGTCCAACAGTGCCTGGTGTAGCCCCATTGTTCTGGTTGTCAAGAAGGATGGGTCTATACGGTTCTGTGTGGACTATCGCAGGGTGAATGATGTGTCACGATTTGATGCTTACCCAATGCCCCGGGTCGACGACCTCCTGGACCGACTAGGCACTGCACGGATTTTTACGACACTGGATTTAACCAAGGGCTACTGGCAGATTCCTTTGTCGCCAGAGTCCAAGGAAAAAACGGCCTTCTCCACTCCGTTTGGGTTATACCAATTCACCACACTTCCCTTTGGGTTGTTCGGTGCCCCAGCCACTTTTCAACGCCTCATGGACCGGGTGCTGCGTCCGCATGCTGCGTATGCTGCCGCCTACTTGGATGATGTGATCATCCACAGCACCACCTGGGCGGAGCATGTGCAGCGTGTGGGTGCGGTGCTGGAGTCCCTGAGGCAGGCGGGGCTCACCGCCAACCCGGGGAAGTGTGCGGTTGGACGGAGGGAGGTGCGGTATCTGGGGTACCACTTGGGTGGCGGGCAGGTGCGCCCTCAGGTGGACAAGACTGCGGCTATCGCAGCCAGCCCGCTGCCCAAGACTAAAAAAGAGGTTAGGGGTTTTTTGGGGCTGGCGGGTTATTACAGGCGGTTCATCCCCAACTTCGCAGATCTGACCAGCCCCTTGACCGACCTGACCCGGAAAGGTGCCTCAGATCCGGTCCAGTGGTCGGAGCAGTGCCAGTTGGCGTTTGAGCAGGTAAAACACGCCCTCTGTGGGGAACCACTCCTTCTTACACCTAACTTCTCTTTGCCCTTTACTCTGCAGACTGACGCATCGAACAGAGGGCTGGGGGCCGTGTTGTCCCAGCGGGTAGAGGGGGTTGACCGCCCGGTGCTCTACATCAGCCGGAAGCTATCCGAGAGGGAGACCAGGTACAGCACGGTGGAGAAGGAGTGCCTGGCCATCCGGTGGGCGGTCGACTCCCTGCGCTACTACCTCCTGGGATGCTCTTTCACCCTCTGTTCGGACCACGCCCCGCTCCAGTGGCTCCACCGCATGAAGGATACTAACGCCCGGATCACTCGGTGGTATCTGGCTTTGCAGCCGTTTAACTTCAAGGTGGTCCATAGGCCGGGGGCGCAGATGGTCGTGGCCGACTTCCTCTCTCGCCCTCAAGGGGGGGGGGGAGTAGGTCAGGCCAGATGGCTCCCCGGCCTAAGTCGGGCGGTGGGGGTATGTGGTGGTGGGCGTGGGTGGCTCAGCTGTGGAGGGGGCGGAGTGTGGGAGTGGTTCGGGGAACGGGGCCGGTAAGGGACTTAATTAGGCGCAGCTGGAAGGGATCCTGATTGTCTCACTCACGGCTGTATTTAATCCCACAGTAGAGACTGAGGCGAGGGACGGACAGGACGGAAAGCTCCTGCGGCGTGTGCTCGGAGGCGAGGCAGGAGAGCACCCGTCCAGGCCCGTTAGGGTTTAAAACAATAAAGAACCATTGAAACCGTCATTCCACCATGTGCTGGCATCATTGTGCTCCCCAGACCCACCGGGTAGCAGAGAACCTGCTACAATCGTCAAAACAGTTATTAAATTAACTTTGTTCAAAGCTATTTTTGTCACCTCTCAGCATTAAAAATGTCCCTCCCCATCGTTGTCCCGTTGTTAAATTCAAGGAAAAGGAGCCCCATCCCTGCTCCTCTGTCCGTCAGCAGAACAAGGTCGAATCAGCTGGTTAAAGTTCAAATCAAAAAGTATTTAATGTCTAACAAAAGCAAATGCAGTCACAAACTGAATTACAAAATGTATATATTTGATGAAATAGCGGTCCAAGGCTGTTACAACCTGCCCTGTGGTCCGCAGAGGATCTGACACTCCGCAGATTCACTCTTTTGTTCCTCAAACGTCTCTGAAATGTCTCATATTTCATTCTTCATATTTCGTGACTTTCCTTTTAGTTTAAACCTTCCACACATAAATATATTGTGACACATCATATCAAAGCGCTTGGAGCACTTTTAAACAGATTTCTCATACCGTGCATGGCAGCTATATCCAAGAGCTCCTCACAGAGTCAGGTCTGATAAACATGGATCGATGAATGAGTGAATAAATTATATAACGCTTTTCACAGACATAATATCACAAAGTGCTTAACAGAGCAGACATTTAAAAGCATAAAAAACACAATGTGACCCTAGGGTCAATAAATTATATACACAGAGAAAAATAAAAAATAAATAAAATAATTAAATTAAATTAAATTAAATTAAAAAAGTAAAACATATTTTAAGAGCAGGTCTAGGACATGGGTTTACTTTTTACACAAACGGCAGCCTAAAAAGGTGGGTTTTGAGCTGGTTTTTAAAAGTATTCACAGTATCTGCGAGGCGTAGAGCTGCAGGCAGAGCATTCCAGAGCCTCGGGGCCACTGCCTCAAAGGCTCGGTCACCACGGCTCTTAAATCGTGTGCGTGGGACTGACAGAAGACCTAGAGCGTTTGACCTGAGTGCGCGCGGGTGAATAGGGGCGAAGTAGATCAGCTACATAATGATCTGTATCCGTGTTGTCTGTGCTTTCATCAACAGATAATGAAGAAGACGAGTACCTGCTCGTCTCTTAGCTAGCTGTGTTGTTAGATTGCTGTTAGTTCATGAACTCTGTCTGCGATGGTGTTTCTTCACAAACTGACATTTGTAAAAGTCTGTATCTGGTCGGAGCACTGCTCACATTACTTTAGCATGCACTGGGCTGTAGCTGTGTAAATATATTCTGCTGTGATTGCAGTCTGCCTTTAATTCTTGGACAATTTGATGTTTTTCTTGGAGGCTAAATTTAGCTCCGTGTTTGGTGTCAAAATGCCGACGTGAATTATATTCCTTCATCACCGACACGCCTCATAACACAGAAGACAGACCCGTTGTTCTCCTTGAAGCACAAACATGTATTCGCTTTCCCATCTTTCATCACATTTTCTTCCCTCTGCATCAATTTTTCTCTTTGTGGACATTTTGGGATTATTTGTGGATCTTTTTCAACTCCACTTGTTGCGGTATCTGGGGTACCACTTGGGTGGCGGGCAGGTGCGCCCTCAGGTGGACAAGACTGCGGCTATCGCAGCCAGCCCGCTGCCCAAGACTAAAAAAGAGGTTAGGGGTTTTTTGGGGCTGGCGGGTTATTACAGGCGGTTCATCCCCAACATCGCAGATCTGACCAGCCCCTTGACCGACCTGACCCGGAAAGGTGCCTCAGATCCGGTCCAGTGGTCGGAGCAGTGCCAGTTGGCGTTTGAGCAGGTAAAACACGCCCTCTGTGGGGAACCACTCCTTCTTACACCTAACTTCTCTTTGCCCTTTACTCTGCAGACTGACGCATCGAACAGAGGGCTGGGGGCCGTGTTGTCCCAGCGGGTAGAGGGGGTTGACCGCCCGGTGCTCTACATCAGCCGGAAGCTATCCGAGAGGGAGACCAGGTACAGCACGGTGGAGAAGGAGTGCCTGGCCATCCGGTGGGCGGTCGACTCCCTGCGCTACTACCTCCTGGGATGCTCTTTCACCCTCTGTTCGGACCACGCCCCGCTCCAGTGGCTCCACCGCATGAAGGATACTAACGCCCGGATCACTCGGTGGTATCTGGCTTTGCAGCCGTTTAACTTCAAGGTGGTCCATAGGCCGGGGGCGCAGATGGTCGTGGCCGACTTCCTCTCTCGCCCTCAAGGGGGGGGGGAGTAGGTCAGGCCAGATGGCTCCCCGGCCTAAGTCGGGCGGTGGGGGTATGTGGTGGTGGGCGTGGGTGGCTCAGCTGTGGAGGGGGCGGAGTGTGGGAGTGGTTCGGGGAACGGGGCCGGTAAGGGACTTAATTAGGCGCAGCTGGAAGGGATCCTGATTGTCTCACTCACGGCTGTATTTAATCCCACAGTAGAGACTGAGGCGAGGGACGGACAGGACGGAAAGCTCCTGCGGCGTGTGCTCGGAGGCGAGGCAGGAGAG